>NC_064617.1:673089493-673395493 GCF_023898315.1 Schistocerca nitens | reverse complement strand
TATTATTATTATTATTATTATTTGTTATTAGTGACAATGGACAGACACAAGCTGCGTGAAATCATTCAACTTCTACCAGTTCAGAAGTAAGAGTCCAACACTCACGCAATTTACAAACAGGAAGTTCAGTGCACGCCTTTCAACGGGTTGATTTAAAATGGGGATGCGAGGTGTGGGCGAAGTAAGTGTCACTAGAAATAGGAGCGGCGTAGAGAAAGCATGTTTTGTGCCAAGTGCCTATCCTCAATGTGGATAGTTAGCTTTCTGTTCTGAGGAGGGGTTGTAGATATCACTCGCGATGCGCAGAGAATTTCTTCATCGTTCCACAAAACATATTAGAAATAGTTACACCAATTGTGTCACTGACTCATTACTCCGTTGCTGAATGAAATGCCTATTAAACTAAATATCATATATCTTTCATCATTTTCAAAATAAAATTGATCAAAGAATATTCTTTTTGTTTTTAAATATTAATTAACCGCTAATGTTGATGATTTTATGTGGAGGGAGGGGATACTAACTAATATTTGATTGCACTCAGGGGTAATGATCTCAGAAATGTTCGAAACCACTGTACTAGAATGACACATTTGAAACATCTAATGAGAAATATAATTACTATTGAGGGAATGCGTCAAAGATAGATGTGAAACGTGGAGGTCGTATTTTGTCGATACATTAGTAAAATAGAAATGGCAAAGCAGCTAAACGTCAAGTCGACAGCAACGTCATCTTTGCGGGTATTGGCTCCAGTTTACAGGATACAGAAAAGAACTGATAAGAAGGTCAAGTCGAGTTAGGTGTTGTCGAAGCGACAAAAATTTGTCGACTTACTGTGGTTCGTAACGCAAAGTTGAGACTACAGCTACGGCCACAAAACGGCAAGCAATCAGTGACGGATGCGCTGAAGTCAATATCCGTGAAGAGATGGCGCCAGGCTTTTTTGTGATCGCGACAGTCACTTGCAACACAACAGGAATCTTCCAGATGGCGAGTCAATCATTTCTTCGAAGTTCTTTTGGCGGCAGAAGGTTTGAGTATTTACTGTAAAAAACGTGATTTTGAGAAAACTGGAAGCTATTTGCAGCTGAAGTTCTACTATCTGGCATTTTAGGGGACGCTCTTCGCATAATGACTATCATTTTGTGGTATTCGACATCCTTTCCCTACCCTGACCGTATTAGGTATCTGGTGTACTGTTTGAGGCATCTGACTCTTTAACGCAATTGGAATTTCAAGATAATTCTTCGGGTGACACTAGGAACGGACAGTAAGAACATGAAAATATATCTAGGCAATCATGTTTACTTCGCTAGAATGGGAAAAAATATCGTCTCGTTAACGCTGAGTGGAGTATCAGTACTAGCTAAATAGGTTAAAACCCGAGAGGACCACGGATGGTCGGGTGGGAATAGAACTTGCTCCTTCCCCAGTGCGCACCCTCATTTGGTGCCTGGGATCTAGAGGGCTACTGTGGATCTGACCCACAGATTTTTTCATTGGATACGAATTTTCAGAGTGCAGATCCAAGATACGCTGAGTATTATAAAAGTGGTAAAGTATCTGTAAAAACGTATCTGGTGAAGTCTAATCTGTGCACATGGCACTCGTTGATAAGTACAGTGTTTCCTGAAACAAAGTTGATCATATGCGTCACAAATTTTACAGCGTTGGCAATTCTGTCTTCGTGACCTTTTCGTGCCATCACAACTCGTTCGTACCGCAGAAAGCGACTGATTACACTAGAACGCCCGAAAGCCACCCTTCAAGTATCAAACCTTGTGGCTGGCAAAGATGACGCCTTGCTGGAACAGTCGCAATTTACATACATGTAACTTTTCTCTACAATGTTTTTTCCAATTCACTTGAAAATCACAAACTTCATATTGTAACTCTTACACAGACTGCAGTAAAGTTTCAGCACTGGCCTACATCGAAGCAAAAACTCTCGTAGGCGTTCGAAAGCAATGGTCGAGAAAAGTTAGCTATATCACGATTTCGACATTTTAGGAGTTGTGTTTGAAACAAAGCTATATGGAATGTTGTTACTCTTATGAGAAGGGACTACATTTTTTCTCTGTCTAACGGTATAAGAACAGCGGCGAACGAAACAGAGCCTATTTCTTGACCTTTCTGTTTCAGAACATGCGTGGTACTCGGGAGTCAAACAAAAGGTCCTTTCCAAGTCAATCAGTGAACGATTTTATTTCTTAACTACCTGAGAAAACCTGCCTTTGCCGGGTATTTATTTAAAGCCATGCCCAAGACTTCCTACGCGTGGAATTTATTTTGACTTCTAAAGCTTCTTTGTAAACAATGTTTGAAGTAGTAGGATTGGGGACGTGAACGAAACGCTTATTTGCTTCAGTAACATGTGAGAGAGGGCCATGGAGAGCTGTCTGTGCGAAAAGTAACTAGCACTAAGGTCCACGCCCGCAAAACGCAGCATCTGGCCTTGTGCTTTGATTGTGGTCATGGCATAACATAAGTTCACCGCAAATTGTTCACATTTAAAGCGAAATGTTAAACTGCTAGGCATAAACGGGATTAAGAGTATAAAAACTCGCTCGCCTGCGCCACTTCCCGTCAAAATTTCCGCTTCTATGATGTTACGTTGGATGGCATTAACTTTGAGGCCTCTCTGAGTGAAGGGGTCTGAGGAACGAGATAATTCATGATGCTCTCGATCAGAGTTACGTTGCACCTTGCTTTCGGAAAGAGTTTCCGAAGAGCGAGTTAAGCCCAATGTCCTCGAGCCGCAGCACGGCCTGCCTCGCGATCTTAAATCAGTTAAAAAAATGGTTCAAAATGGCTCTGAGCACTATGGGACTTAACATCTATGGTCATCAGTCCCCTACAACTTAGAACTACTTAAACCTAACTAACCTAAGGACATCACACTACACCCAGTCTTAAATCATTATTGAGACCGCATAGTACTCAGTCTTTTAGCCGTTCTGCTGTATCAGCAAGACTCGACAGCTTTCTGTGGGCAGACTCTACCGTTTTCTATGAGTGTTTCTGTTCGTAAACAAAACCAAATCAAAATGTAATGAGTAGGCGCCCAAATCACAAAGCAAACTTAGTAAATTTGCTTTTCCCAGCAAAGTATATACGTAAAACCTTTCGAAAGAAACAAACCAATGCTGTTGAACTTTTAACACACAAAGCAAAATCAATAAATCCATTTATCCTAGCGAAGCAAATTCAATGTTAGCTTGTGTTCATAAAGATAAGACTACGGCACTTAATTCTGTCGCTGACGTATGCTTCCAAAAATACTTTTGTCACTGAGGTTAAAAGGTTTCCTAGGAAAGAAGTCACATGTAATTAAAATCTATCGAAATAAGCAAAGAAATAGCTCTAAGTTTTTAATACACAAAGCGAAATCAGTAAATCCGTATATCGTAGCCAATTAAATTCGCTGTTGGTTTGTATTCGTAAACTGCAGCACTTAATTCTTTCACTGACGTAAACTTTCGAAAATATAACAGTCTGTTACATACGAGCTACTAAGCTGAGCAGAAGGTTTCAGATAAAACTTTACAATATGACATCTTTTTTTCCCTGTGTTCCGATTACGATTACATAAAGCCAATATGTTGGCCCACGCTAAGTTCCACTAGTACCTCGTCTCCTACCTTCCAAACTTCACAGAAGGTCTCCCGCGAAACTTGCAAAACTAGCACTCCTTTAAGAACGGATATTGCGGAGACATAGCTTTGCCACAGCCTGGGTCATGTTTCCAAAATGAGATTTTCACTCTGCAGCTGAAATAAAATTTCCTAGTGGATGAAGTCTGTGTGCTGGACCGAGACTCGAACTCGGGACCTTTGCCTTTCGCGGGCAAGTGCTCTACCAACTGAGCTACCCAAGCACGACTCACGACCCGTCCTCACAGCTTTACTTCCGAGGAGACGTGGTACTGGCGGAAGTAAAGCTGTTAGGACGGGTCGTGAGTAGTGCTTGGGTAGCTCAGTTGGTAGAGCACTTGCCTGCGAATGGCGAAGGTCCTGAGTTCGAGTTTTGGTTCGGCACAGAGTTTTAATCCGCCATGAAGATTCAAGAGAGATAATATTTATTTTAATGAAGACCAGAAATATCCACGTATTTAGACGCTGAGCTGCCTTGAACAGAGAATAATTTCAAAATAATAGCCCCGAAGAAATGATTCGACGTCAAGTTCAAATTTTCTTAAAGCGCTCAGAGCCCTGTGTTTTTCGTTAACGCCTTTGTGCTCTGTGCAGTACGTTGTTGCCGGCTGCATACTGCACGCGCCCCCTCCTGAAGTTGTTTGCAACTCCGCGTGGACCTGTGGCTGGGCGTTTCCCGGTAGCAGCCGGTATATGGGCGGGGGCCGTGTCATCGGGCCACCGAGGTTACTGCACCCGAATTGCCGACTTTACTCACGGGCGTCCTTACCCATTTTTCCCATACCCAGGGCGTGAGAAACTGTTTTCTTGCAACAGTTATAGCACGTACAACTAATCTATACTGTGTATAAATGAAAATTGGCTTTTGGAAATGAAAAGAGAAAAATATAACAGATTTTTAGCATCCAGTCGATATCGCTCCAGCCGATATCGACGTAGAGGTCGATAGAAACAGAGTACTAGTTCAGATTCGACAAGAATGGGGAATAAAATCGACCTCGTCCTACGCAAAGAAACCATTCTGACATTCCCTTCAATGATTTAGGGAAATCACTGAAAATCTAAATAGAGATTTGAGTTTTATAGCGCGCCACCTCGGTCGGTCATTTTCGTTTAAGGATTGCAACAATGCATTCTAAGCACGGCGCAGTTCTGCTTCATTCTACCGGTACTCATGAAGTTTTAATTGTCACATCGAGAAAATAAAGTTGCATAATTAATTTTTTCTTCGTTTACAGCTGCATGCCTGTAGTCGTGGTACACTTGAAATCCCGCCAATACAACACCGTAGCACGCCGCTAGAGGTTCAAATGGCTCTGATCTCTATGGGACTTAACATTTGAGGTCATCAGTCCCGTAGAACTTAGAACTACTTAAGCCTAACTAACCTAAGGACATCACACACATCCATGCCCGACGCAGGATTCGAACCTGCGACCGTAGCGGCCACGCGGTTCCAGACTGTAGCGCTTAGAACCGCTCGCTGTTAGTGCTGATATTTGATTTATGGGCGTTAGGCATAACTCGCTCTAGCACTGTAAGACGAAACGTTAGGTAGAGAATTGCACCACGGCCTAATGCCCATAAATCAAATATCAGCAAAATTGAGATGGAGTGCACCATTTTGGGATCGTGGCGTGGAAATTTCAGGTGTAACAGGACTGCAGACATGTACCTATAATTAACAACTTCTACCGGATTTTGATTAACCTCCACTGCCGTGCACTGTGATAACGATCGCAATGTGCTTATTTCTTCCTAGATCATTTGTTTCCGTATTAATTAAATAAAATGGACGACAGAGGTATGTCTAGAACTGTAATGAATTCCACGGAAAACTGGACGAGTCATGACGACTTTTCATTGGCTGTGGGGATGTCATGGCATACAATGGCACTGTGAGAAGGCGAAACAAAATTTTCGATCGGAATGAATTGCAACTAGCTCCAAATGTAGAAAAATGTAACTTAATAAGACGACTAGGAAAAACAATCCTTTAATGTTCGAATACAGCATTAGTACTGTCCTACTAGACACAGTAACGTCGATTGAATATCTAGCCATAACGCTGCAAAGCGATACGAAGTGGAACGATCACTTACGGACGGTAGTGAGGAAGGTGAATGACCGACTTCGATTTATTCAAAAATGGTTCAAATGGCTCTGAGCACTATGGGACTTAACATCTGTGGTCATCAGTCCCCTAGAACTTAGAACTACTTAAACCTAACTAACCTAAAGACATCACACACATCCATGCCCGAGGAAGGATTCGAACCTGCGACCGTAGCGGTCACGCGGTTCCAGACTGAATCGCCTAGAACCGCACGGCCACACCGGCCGGCTTCAATTTATTGGGAGACTTTTAGGAAAGTATAGTTTACCTGTAAAAGAGACCGCATATAGGATGCGGGTGCTACCTATTCTTCAGTACTGCTCGAGTGTTTGGGTTCGCACCAGGTCGGATAAAAGCAAAACATCGAAGTAATTTAGAGGCAGGCTGCTAAATATGTTACCGGTAGGTTCAATCAACACGACAGTATTACGCAGATGGTTCGTGAACTCAATGAAAATCCCTAGAGAGATGAAAGGTTGTTTTTGCGCCACACTACTGAGAAAGTATTTAGCACCGGCATTTGAAGCTGACTGCAGGCAGATTCAACTCACGCCAACTTACGTTGATGACGGATGCTTTGTTTATTTGTTATTATATCTTTGCAATTTTCAAGGTGCTTGGTTAGTTTGGTTATCGCTGCCGTGCTGTTAATCATGGCTGCTCCGCTGTCTATTTGCACCAAAGAAGAGCAACGTTCAGTGACCCGTTTTTTTGTGGTCGGAAGGCCGAAATTCATCGTAGACTTTCGGTACAGTACGGGAACAGTGTTTTGCCACAAGGGAGGAAGTGTCTACGAATGGACTGAAAATTTCCAAAATGGTCGCACAAGTGTTACGCACGGTATAGGAGCCGGACGACCGTTTAGCGCCACAAATGAAGAAACCATTGAGCGTTCACGTGAAATGATTCTCTTAGACGATTAACTACTGACGAAGTGGCACATCGTCTGCAAATTAGCCACGGTTCTGCCAACGAAATCATCTACAACAGACTTGGGTTTCATAAAATTTGTGAAAGATGGGTCCCAAAACAACTCACACACAAACGAGCTTGGGCATCTGCAAAAAAACATTTGGATTGCAATGGTAACGAAGGGGACTACTTCTTAGACAGTATCATAACTGGTGACGAAACATGGATCCATTATTACGAGCCGGAGAGTAAACGGTAGAGTATGGAATGGAAACATCCAAATTCGCCGTGCAAGAGAAGTTCAAGACCCAACCGTCCGCAGGAAAACTGATGCTTACGGTTTTTTGGAACGTACAAGGTCCAGTACTGGAACATTATGGGGGTCGACAGAAGCGTCCGATCCCCCGCGTCGGCTTTGACCCGTGACGTAAGGGTGTTGTCGTGTGTGACGTCATGACGGCGCGGAGTTTGGATTGAGTGTGGCTGTCTCCAGTTCTGTTTTATCTTATTTTATTTACTTTTCTGATCTGTTCGTTCTATCTCGTGAGATTTTTTTTTAATTTAAAAACACTTATTACTTATTTTTATTATCTGTTTCTTCCAATTTCTGTTTTAGTTTATTATATTTATCTTTCTGATCTGTTCGTTCTATCCCGTGAGTTTTTTTTTTTTTTTAAGACAAAAAACACTAATCAGCACCCCTGGGGAGGTGGGTGGGTATTCATGCATGGCTGTCTTCACTTACACGTTGTAGCTACGCAAGGCGTCTAAATTTGTTTATATTTAGTTTGCCCCCCACCCAAAACACCCCATTTCCCGCGCTTTTCCCGTTAGTGTCATTAAGCTTCTTGTGGAAAGTGTGTGTGTGTGTTTTTGTTTCCGCCATATTTGTGACGTCATGGGTCAAAGCAGACGGGCGGGATCGGACGCTTCCGTATTTCCCATTATGGGGAAAGTGGCACAACAATAAACAGTGTACTTTACAGTAAGATGCTTACTGCCAGGCTAAAGCCTGCAATTCGAAGCAAACGCCGAGGATTGCTGTCAAAAGGTGTTGTGTTGTTGCACGACAATGTCCGTCCGCATACTGCTGCCCACACTGCTGAAATGCTCGAGAAACTCAATTTTGAAGTACTGGATCATCCTCCATATAGTCCCGATCTTGCCCCTTATGGCAATCAACGTGTTTGGTCCACTCAAATAGGCATTAAGGGGCCGTCGATTAGCCTCGGACGAAGCAGTAAAAGAAGCGGCGCATTCCTGGTTCGCAGCTCAACCGAGAACCTTCTTTTATGAGGGCATCAGGAAGCTTGCGTTGAAACGTAAGGAGACTATGTCGAAAAATGATGTTCTTGTAAGTTTCCTATTTGATTACAATAAAATTTTATAACTAATTTGCGGATAATAAATGACTTACCGTCGTAGATACTTGTTTCCCCGCGATCCATTTGCGAGCTGAACGGGAAAGGAAATAACTATAGTGGTACAATTTACCCGCAGCCACGCACCATATGGTGGCTTCCGGAGTATGTATGTAAACGTAGATGTAAAAGTAATAATTAGGAGACATGCAGCTGGAGTGCCACAACACAGAGCAGTGAATGAATAGAGATTCGCCCTCCAACCAGAAGGGCGTAAGGAGCCAGTTCCCCTCGGATGTGATGGCGCCAGTCTTCCGTGCAGCTGAGGGTATAATTTGCAGTGATGTACTTAAGTGATGTTTAACAGTCAACGTTAATCAATGTGTTAAAGATGTAAAGGATGGTATCATAAAAAAGACATGAGACTCCACAAGAGTGAAACCTACCATCTTGAACCGTGCTCCACGACTAGAACGGTAAAGTCCACCATCTGTCCTACCATTCGACACTTCAGAGACTTTTCTGTTCGCGTCTATGAAAAATTATGCATAGCGGGGTATACTGTGCCGATGTGCTTCAACAGAAAGCTTCACATCATACGAAGAGTGCATTGTTGAAAATCGTGAACAGAATCATCTGTGCACAGTGGAATATTTTGCGTCCCATGACACACCGACTACAATCGAATATCGACGGCACGAATTCAGTGCACGAACGCAGTGTGAACATTATTGAGAAGACAAATTGTAAGGACGGATTACTGACTGGAAATGGAGGAATAAATGTCCTATGAACATGTGTCCGGAATTGCATCGTTGCCACGGCAAATGGCGCTGACGAATGACAGTTCCTCTGACCACATGCCGTGTGTTCCTTGTGTGTTGCAGGCTGTGTGACTGACGCAGCATACTGTCAGCAACAGAATGGTCTGGTATTCATGTCGGGAACAAGCCTAGATGGTGTTTGTGTACAGCGAATCAGATGGAAGCGGGCGAGAGACACCACAGCTATACAAAACAAGTACCCTCACAGACACCAGCCACATCACACAACATTTCAAGCCCTGTTTGTGTAATCATGGGTCCTTTCAGACAGACGAACGTGCAGGGGAGGCGGTGGACTGTACGTATACCAGACCTGGAGGATCGGGTTGTACAGGATACTGAGACGCCCCTAATACATGCTCCATGCAAGTGGCCCGCCTACTTGGTGTAAAAGTACGCTTCTGTGTATCCTGCATGAAAACCGCTACCATCCCATGGAGGCCACTTTCAATATCTGTTGTGACGTGGAAGCGATGTAACTCTGTATTGCGTTCCGGAAAGACTTGTTGCCGCTGCACGCATGCCGTCCATTTAGGGACACACGTTCGTAGGACCTTTTCCTCTCCATTTCCAATCATGAATCTGTCCATGCAGTTTTATTTTAATGTTTTATTAATTTAATTATTTTAATATTTTATTAATGTTCACCGTTACAGTACTGTGAGATACTTATTGTAGTAGAATAATCGTAAAAGAAAACACGAACTGCTTTTAGTTTCAGAACTAACAAACAAAATAAACTTTACTAAAAGGTAAATTTTGCAAAGACAGTGGCACCGTAGACAAACACACGTGTTAGTTGTTATCGAAACGTTGCGCAACGGAATAAAAGCTTTTAGCGAGATGACATCGCGTTTGTTGATTTGTGAGCACAGACCAGCAGCAAAATAAATGAATCTGGATGGCTCGATGTAAATAATTCAGTCTGATAATGTTTCGACGTCTCATGTCCGGAGGGTTGATGTGCCCTATATTCATTCAGGTTTAATGATTTCTGAATAAGAATAAGCACCATCTACTCACAGTTATTATTAATAACCGCCCGCATCTCGTGGTCGTGCGGTAGCGTTCTCGCTTCCCACGCCCGGGTTCCCGGGTTCGATTCCCGGCGGGGTCAGGGATTTTCTCTGCCTCGTGATGACTGGGTGTTGTGTGCTGTCCTTAGGTTAGTTAGGTTTAAGTAGTTCTAAGTTCTAGGGGACTGATGACCATGGATGTTAAGTCCCATAGTGCTCAGAGCCATTATTAATAACCAGCAACGTTTAAGATTAAATTTAGTTCTGTAAGTAGATAGCACTTAATGAGTTAAAATTGTTGTTGTCAATTAGAATACTCTCGTCTGCTAATAGAGCAATATTTTCCTCGGTATTATGACCACAACATCAGTTACTGTACATGACACCCTCTTAACGCCCCTTCGATGACAAGACCGTTAGACCGTGATTATGGTATCAAGCCACTTGACATGCAGTTCACAAGATGCACATATTCAAGACGAAAAACTCAACGAGATGAAGAAATGCGAGAGTATATTAATAAGGGCATTAAATTCCTGCATTTGACGCTAAGTTGCTGCGAGAAATATCTGTATAGAATAAAGCGACGAAGACGCATGGAGATGTTTTCACTTACGGTTTGAAAATCTTAAGTTCAAGGCTCACATTCTTGTTTCTGATGGAAGCCTGTTGAAAACAGAAGTCCCGTTAATGGAAACTTTCTTGAGCACTTGTATGAAAACTTGTAATCGTAAATGAAACTTGCAAAATAGTCATGCCTTTCCACAGAATACTTAACCAAGTGCAAATAGTTTTTCTGTATAGTAGGCCTACTTTTTGAGATAAGCTGCTCTTACTTATAACTGAGTCCATGTCTCTCACATGAGAGTGAGTATGTACTGAGATGGCAACATTAGTGCTTGCACATAACTTCGTTATCGCCTTATTAAACTGATTCATTTGGTTATTGTGAATTAAAAATAATGGAAATAGAAACAAAGTATAGGAGAAAAGATGTAAAAGCGTGTACTACACAAGATTAAAACGTTCCTTATTATTAGTTGGCTGCTTTCATTCTCTGCCATAAAACAAGAAATATAGAACAGGATCTTCTTCAAGATCGGTGTAGCTACTGAATAAATGCCGTTAAGTATAAGTATATAGATATTACATGCATTTTTTTTTCTTGCGACACATTTGTGAAGTACAAATGCTATTCTAAGTTCCTGTTACTGCTGTACGGACCACGATATGTGACTGTTGATTACTGTCAGTTTCAGAGCTCCTATGCGGTGAGTTGAGGCACCCTATTCAGAGAATTTTACAACATCTTTGCCATATACCTAGTCTTTATGGAAACCAGAAAACAGAGTACGGCTCCGTCCGCAGGAACACATGTCGACCAAGGTGATCCCATCCCCAGAAGCTATCCAGCAAATGGTACAGTCGAAAATGAACTAGGGAGATAACGGAATAAGAATCGAATTCAAGAATTTGAATACTGACTGATATTGAATTTAAATGCAGTTTATTTGACCTGCGGATAAATCTTGCTAAAATTAAAATCATACCCGACAAACAGGTTAGGAAAGCAGGTTCATTAGGATAATATGCGGATGTGAGAGAACATATGTAGTATCATAAGTTCGTACATTCAAACTGATACAAGAACAGGTAATCTTCCCCCACATCATACTAGGAAGTCAGATTTTTCGGAAATACACATCGGTGTTTAGGTCCAAGGTAAGAGTATGGTTCAAATGGCTCTAAGCTCTATGGGACTTAACTTCTGAGGTCACAAGTCCCCTGGACTTAGAACTACTTAAAACTAACTAACCTAAGGACATCACACACATCCATGCCCGAGGCAGGATTCGAACTTGCGACTGTAGCAGCAGCGCGGTTCCGAACTGAAGCGCCTAGAACCGCTCGGCCACAGCAAGGTGAGAGTAATTCTAGAAAAAAAAGTTTACGTACGGTGTTCTGACCGGTCCTGATAAATAAGAGTGAGATCTGAACACAAAATGAATTCATTAAAGGCAAACTCACAGCAAACAAAAAGAGCTATTCTAACTGGTAGGAAAAGTATGTACTGAACGTTATGTGGAAGAGAGCAACACACGATACCGCTACCTGCTGAATACATTATCAGTGTACTCAAATTATACCCGTACTATTTTAAACAAGCGAAGAGTTCATCAATAAAAAAAACTGAGAACGCCCAATGTGAAAATTTCCGCCTTATCTGTAAGGGAAAGTCATATGAAAAAGAGACAGATGGAAAAGAAGTAAATAAACTGGTTTATTATTTTGAAAATAATCGCCATAACATTTTTTACTTTATCCCACTGTGAGACAAGACAGTCAATGACTTCACGGGAAAATGTTTGCTGTTGCCTACGGAACCATTATAGTACCCAGGCGTGTACCTCTTCATCAGTAGTAACTCGATGGCCAGAAATGTCTTTCTTCAGGACTCCAAAACTAAGGAAATCGTTTGGGGAAAGACTATATGGAGGATGTGTAACGGTGAAATTTCTGCAGCATACTCGAAAAAACTTTGACAACATGTGGGAGCACATAATCTTGCAACAGGATGATGCCTTCTGTCACCATTCCTGAGCGTTTGGACTTGATGGCGCGCTTTAATATTTGCCACGTGTCCACTTACTGCTGTGCGTTTATTGTGGCGCCCGGTTCCAAAGTCAATGAGCAGCGGGCCGTTACAGTCATGACTTTCCCAGAGCTGACGTCCCAGCTGCTTCGACCACGCTGCAAAAGTTTCGTCAGGAAGCCGTTATACATCCTCCATCTGTCCTCATGCGATTTCCATATTTTTGGAGCCCTGAAGAAAGACATTCGTGGACGTAGATTTGCTTCGAACGAAGAGGTTTATGGCTAAGTACTATCATGGTTCCGTAGGCAACTCCAAACATTGTTCCACGGAAGTATTGATCGTCTTGTCTCTCAGTGGGGTAACTATATTAATAATTACGACGATGGTATGGCGATTACTTTTGAAATAATAAACATTTTACTTACTTTTTCCATTTGTCTCGTTTTCGTATGAATGCATGGTTTCGCGGCGATATGAATTAATAAAATTTTCTCGGGCTTCCAGCCGCGTCAGGTGGTTAAAATCCCACGAGCTTCCAACAGAGCTCTCCTCAGTCATTGTCAAGTGGTAAGAATGGCTGATGTATCGCCGTGGCCGCGTCGTTATATAGCCGCACTGCTGGCTGTAACGTCACTGGTGCTCTCTTCCTCGCCATATATGGTAATGTTTTCAACCCGCGTCCGTCGCGCCCGTTTTAACCTCGCGATAGCCGGGTACCAGGCTGTGCTGAGCTGTAAACCGCCGTCCTTGTTGATTATGTTTTTAGAGGTTTTTATTTCAATAGCTTCTTTTATGACGCTATCCTAAAATCCCTTCGTCCTCGTAACGACAGATGTTTCGTCGAATGGCGTGTTCTGCCACGATTGATTTTTCTGGATAGCGTAGGCGTAAGCACCTCTCGTGCTCCGTCCGGCGTTGGTCCACAGTGCGTACTGTTTGGCAGACGTAGTAACAGCCACACTCACATGGTGTC
Organism: Schistocerca nitens; assembly: GCF_023898315.1. NCBI lineage: Eukaryota > Metazoa > Arthropoda > Insecta > Orthoptera > Acrididae > Schistocerca > Schistocerca nitens. The sequence continues at coordinate 673,382,039 of NC_064617.1, read as the reverse complement.
TTTGGATTTTAACCGCCTGACGTGGCTGGAAGCCCGAGAAAATTTTATTAATGTCTCGTTTTCGTTTGACAGCCCCTTATAGATCTAAATGCGGACAATATTTAAAGTTTCCAGTGGCACTGGATGAAGCTCTGTTTTGTTGCAATAGTCCCCTGTTTTCGGAAACTCCGAGAACTTCTTCGTAAAAGTTGTTTTCATACTACTTTTCATACTACTTTTTCGGTCGCTTTTTCTTACAAACAGAGTAATTACATCTCATTCATGTATTAAAAAAATATTCTTATTACTGAAAGAGACGAGAAAAAGTTGAGGCGTCCAGTGAGTCATGCGGATATGGAAGGCCGAGCGGGCAGCTGGCCACACCGCCGGCTGCGGGGGCTTAATTGGGAGGCCGGGCGTCTGTTTCCGTAAACAGTGGACCGAGGGCGGGAAGCGCGGAGGGGTCAGCACAAGTGGCTGGCCGGGTCGATATGCAGCTACCCACCCCACTCCACTGTCGCCGCCGCGTGGTCCGTCTGTCGCTCCAAAGGCGGCGGGGAATTGACGGCGCAAGGGCGAAATCCAGTTTTCAAGATAGATCACTTCTCACTGAATCTTGTGCGTATTCTCTTTTCTTTTATAAGTGTTTTCATCCGACAGTTTAAAACAGAACGATAGGTGCAATATAAGTGACAACTAGTGATGTATTTGTTGATTTATAAATCGTTAAAGTGGTGCTTCTGAAAATTTATGTATACAGGGCGTAGAAAAAATGCCGAACTTAGCGATCGGCATGCAGTTCCTCTTCTCATTTCAAGACAAGAGTGTATTTAGTAAAACCCAGTCACGCCAATGGATTTAATAGAAATACGATTTAAAAAACGAGACTCTGACAATGCTGTAGCTGCGTGCAGTGTGGCCAAGAACAGCTCTCATGAATCTGTCCTATAAGCTCAATGAGACGATGTTCGAGTCGCGTTCACACGAAACTTCTTCTTCAGTTAAAACACCAAATTGTATACATTTTAACCTTCACAAAGCGGTATCTTGTAGATTTCTTTCCGTTACTGTAACCTTTATAGAGACATTAACTCATAACATGAACTTCTTACAAATGTAAATGACCAGTTTGTTTCGTCCACGACACAAACAAAGCCAACAGAAAATGATAGTGGATACAATAACATCGTCCTGAGGTTTTAAAAAAAGTTAGCTGCACTAGATTGCACATTACGCTACGCTCAATAATTCCATAATAAGTACTAAATGAGTTTTGCTATTTGGGGAGCAAAAAACTGATGATGGTCGGAGTAGAGGATATAAAATATAGACTGGCAATGACAAGGAAAGCGTTTCTGGAGAAGAGAAATTTTTTAACATCGAGTATACATTTAAGTGTCAGGAAGTCGTTTCTGAAACTATTTCTGTAGAGTGTAGCCATGTATGGAAGTGAAAAATCGACAATAAATAGTTTAGACAAGAAGAGAATAGAAGCTTTCGAAATGTGGTGCAACAGAAGAATGCTGAAGATGAGATGGTTAGACCACATAACTAATGAGGAGGTATTGAATAGAATTGGGGAGAAGAGAAATTTGTGGCACAACTTGACTAGAAGAAGGGATCGGTTGGTAGGACATGTTCTGAGGCATCAAGGGATCACAAATTTAGTATTGGAGGGCAGCGTGGAGGGTAAAAATCGTAGAGGGAGACCAAGAGATGAATACACTAAGCAGATTCAGAAGGATGTAGGTTGCAGTCGGTTCTGGGAGATGAAGAAGTTTGCACAGGATAGAGTAGCATGGAGAGCTGCATCAAACCAGCCTCTGGACTGAAGACCACAACAACAATAATTCCATTCTATAAGTTTGAAATCCAGGCTTACATTCACAGAGTCGGTACGTACTTTAGAGAAGATGTTCAAAGTGACCACCTTGCATTTGCAAACACTTCGCCACTCGCTGGATCATACTTTGACAGACCCTACGCAACACACCATGGTCCACCATAGCCGAAGCGGCATGCACGCGAGCTATTGGATCGTGTACATACATGGGTGAAGTACTTCAACTTGTTCGGAGTACTTCAACTTGTTCCTTTATGTGTGCCCACATATAAAAATCTTGTGGTTTAAGATCAGGGGAGGGTGGAGGACAGAAAATGGGACATTCACGTCCAATCCGTTTTCATGGAAACGCTTTTCATTTAAATAGTTACACAGTCCGAAGTGTGACATTGCACTATCATCCTGAAACCATAGCTGTCACCAAAAATCAAGTGGAACGTTTTCTAATATCAGGCAAACTATTGCAAAGAAAAGTACGATACAGGGGCTCATTTAACTTGTTCGGCAGCAGCTAAGGGCCGAAAAGCACTCCTAACATGATTCTAGTCCAAAGGTTATGACAGAGCGTGCCTGAAAGCCACGTTCATGGGTGACATATGGGTTCTGTTCCGACTAATAATGGCTGTTGTGGAGGTTGAATACGCCTTCACGAGTGAAGCTAGATTCGTCAGTCCGTATCAAGTTATTTATGTATTTGCAAAACTGTACTCGTCGAATCTGGCCGCTGGTGTTGAGTTAATGTGTAATGATATGGATGCAATTCTGCATCGTCCAACACTTCAAAAACCAGTATCGTTCAGATATCAGGAAATGCCTTGCAATATCATGGGCCCTTCGGCGAAGTGATAAGTGAACGGTTCCAAGAATTGCATCCTCATTTTGTGGAGTACGTCTAGTCCTCGGACGACATCCATCCATTACTTGTGGACGAAGATTACGGTTTCCCGGAGGCGTTGTTCCAAGCGGTGAAAAATGCTCTTGTCAGTACGGCGCCATTAAGGGTACTGTGTAGTATACGCATGAGAGGCAGCAGCAGCTTGGTTATCCATTTTACCAGCACCAAAAGCTTATCGAAATATTCATCATCTATGTACTCCATTGGGAAGCCGCCCTGCATGAACTTGACAGGAGCAATTATGGTTGTACACTGCGCAGTTAGTAGACACATGCAAGCAGTTTAATGGATCCCAGTGTCATCTGATAGGCTATTGCCATGTGAAAAAATTATGAACGAAGGAAAGCATAGGGGACGTGCAGCAGAGATACAAAGTATATCAGTGATTTTTTCATTATTATATACAACTGAGCATCGCAGGAAACCGACATAACGATTAGGAGAGAGTGAAAAGTCGCCACACTCGATGGTGCTATCGACACACAGTTGTTCGGAGAGGAACATTCCAATGACCATATAATAACCAGTAGTAAGAGCGGAAAAGGCGTGGATCAACTCCGCATTGCAGTTGTAAATCAACTCCGCATTGCAGTAACACCCCCACTCCGGGATGGGTTAAGAAAGACACTTCAAGGAAAATTAGAGAAAAACTGTCTGTATTTGAGAATGCGAGAAACTGCACAATGTCGTTCATTAAGGAAGTGCCAAATGTCAAGGACACTTTTTTCATCGAGTAGTGAACGGTGTCCCCCCAAGTCCACTACATGGAGTTCGTTTCCGTTAGTGGATAGTATCCTGAGTCAAGAAAGATGAGCGGGTGAGGAGGTGTCTGACGTGGAGTCGTACTGGTAATCAAGGCCAAAATCGGTCGCATCAAGAACCAGACACCTATCGCCGATAAGCACACCAGGCGATGCAAATCCACGCCGCGAACAACACAGGTGACACACAACGTGGTGTCTGCAAAGTGAATCCTGTGAAAGTGTGACTGGCATGCTTGCTTACCACTGACTGTGGGGTACCGTGCAGCCTGGACGTCAGTGGCAAGACAAGAAGCGCACACCGATCGCCAGATGGCGCTTCAGTCGACGTGAGGATGCTTCCCCTCTGCCACATTCGGTGACCTGTTCTGCTAAAGAAAAGCCGAAGATCGCCTTCGTTGTCAGCAAGCTCACTATCAGCAGGGTCAGCATGAGAGACATGTACCGTAAAGCCAGGGAGAGCGCAAAAGATTGCAACGTGCGCCTCCTGAAGAAGGGCAACGTCAACGTGCGCAGCATATAGCATTTCGTGGAATAATGTCAGTGTATGGCGCGCACGAATGGTATTGACTTTGACTGTAGCTACGCGATGAGTTTGAAAAACTGCCATCACTAGGACGACAGGCGATGCAAAACAGAGTTAAGCACGGGGAGCTCCCCGTTGAGTTTACGAGTTCCGCCGAGTTAATCTTGTTAACAAAAATGTGTATTTCAACCATACATTAAAGAAGTGTTATAGAAAGTTATTGGGAAAGCAACGTTTATTCGTACATTCATATTCTGTTCATCATTTCTCCCACGCCAAGAATTATGCATCGAGAGGATCAAAGCAAACAAGAAGAGTTTGCGTGAGCGGAGGAGAGGCGATCCGGAACCAGTATTGCCATATCAATCTCCTATGTATAATAGCGGTAACAGGAAAAGGATGTACGTAAATTTACGAATGTTAATCTAATAGTGTATAGAATATTGAAAGCCTGTTGATATTAATGCCAGCTAAAGTTCACTCAGGATATGAGTACTTTCCAATTTCTTTCAATAATTCTTTCAAAATTTCTTTTTTAATTATTTAAGCAGCAATTTTTAATCAGTTTCCATTAAATATTATATTTTATGCTCGCCCCCTATTCCCTCAGACACTATTCAGCATCGATGTTGTCCGACCAGGAAACAGATGTCTCACCGGGCCGGTTCGGTGGAACCCTATCAGAGGTGCATCCACAGTTAGCGAGAAACGGCAACTGCGTCAGATGCAGGCGGGGGAAGGTCGGTGTCCGCAGGTGCATACTGACTGGAGATTGTGGTGAGGAGAGACGTCGCGTTGTCCACTACCATGGCTTCGGAGGACAGGGCATCATCTGTAGAAGGGTCCGGTATGCGGTCAGCCGGCAGAACGGCTTGCGTCTACTGAAACGGACATCATCCGTTGATACTGCCTCCGGAGGCAGTATAGGAGAGACAGGCAAAACGTCCATCGCGTCGTCGACAGGAGTCGACGCCAGTCCGACTGATTGAGGATGGGCGTAGCAGGCAGCCCTGCCGCGGATGCGCCAGTTAGAGGTAACACAGTAGGTGTACGGAGATTGACGACTCCGATAGGCGTCTGGAACAGTCTACGTCAGAGACATTCCGAACAGACATGGCCTTCCTGGCCACAACCTGAGCAAGTGTGCGGCTGGCCAGTGTACACGACGACATCCACGAAGCTTACAATAACCAAGTAAGAAGGCACGCGTTTCTGCAGTTCAGTTTTTATCTGACGGATATCATTGTGGATATGGTAGGTTTCAAACGTCTTCCACGTTTCAGCAACGTGGCTGACGATACTACCATAAGTTTGAGGCGGCCGTCACAGCGTCCGACTGCACCTCAAACGGGGGTTCGAACACCCTCAACGTTAGGGGGCAAAAACCAGCGTGGTCAACCATGACAGCCCCTATATGCCCGTCAGAGTATCGGAACTTGAGATCGGTTTTCATGGCACCGCACAACGTCGACGCACAGCTCTTCATTTGTCAGCTTTATGTGCACAGTGGTGCTGAGGATCGAAAACTGAATTCCGAAACACCTTGCGGCAGGAGATGCATTCCATCCCGTATAACCCGTTCTACTTCATACGCTATACGTGGTTCATGATCCAAGGGAAAAGCTGATTTAATGGTGGCTTGGGTATAGGAAAACATCACGATGCTCGATGAATTCGGACAGGAAGATAAGGCGCTACGCGGAAATAAGTAAAAGCGCGCTCGCTCGCAAGCAGCATAAAAGGAGAGACGAAAACAAGGTGTGTTCGCCTCACCTCTGCCGAAGGTAGATTGCCTATTCGTTGAGCTACGACGGCTGGTCCGGTAGTGCGGGTTGACTGACGTTCCTCTGTACATCCAGATGTGCTGCGCGATGTGGGAGTGTTGCCAGTTACTCGTTTTCCTAAACGTGTTTTCAAATTCCACCCGATCTGATTTTGCTAGATAAACTTTTGTATTGAATCCGGATGAGGAATCGCATGCCGACCTCAGGGTGCGGAATGTCCCTGCCTGTACAGGTTGTATCATAATTAATAGCGAAAAACTGACACAGTTTTAAGTATGTGATAATCGACGCAAAAACATTTCAGTAAACTTGGGTCCGCAAACTAATTGTTCGCGGGATAGTAACACATTTGTTGTTAGGAAACGGCACTGACGTCAGTAAGGAACGTTATTCTAGTTAGCACAATAAGTGTGTATATAATATGCGGTATCTTCTTCCCCCATGAACCATGGACCTTGCCGTTGGTGGGGAGGCTTGCGTGCCTCAGCGATACAGATGGCCGTACCGTAGGTGCAACCACAACGTAGGGGTATCTGTTGAGAGGCCAGACAAACATGTGGTTCCTGAAGAGGGGCAGCAGCCTTTTCAGTAGTTGCAGGGGCAACAGTCTGGATGATTGACTGATCTGGCCTTGTAACATTAACCAAAACGGCCTTGCTGTGCTGGTACTGCGAACGGCTGAAAGCAAGGGGAAACTACAGCCGTAATTTTTCCCGAGAGCATGCAGCTTTACTGTATGATTAAATGATGATGGCGTCCTCTTGGGTAAAATATTCCGGAGGTAAAATAGTCCCCCATTCGGATCTCCGGGCGGGGACTACTCAAGAGGACGTCGTTATCAGGAGAAAGAAAACTGGCATTCTACGGATCGGAGCGTGGAATGTCAGATCCCTTAATCGGGCAGGTAGGTTAGAAAATTTAAAAAGGGAAATGGATAGGTTAAAGTTAGATATAGTGGGAATTAGTGAAGTTCGGTGGCAGGAGGAACAAGATTTTTGGTCAGGTGATTACAGGGTTATAAATACAAAATCAAATAGGGGTAATGCAGGAGTAGGTTTAATAATGAATAAAAAAATAGGAGTGCGGGTTAGCTACTACAAACAGCATAGTGAACGCATTATTGTGGCCAAGATAGACACAAAGCCCATGCCTACTACAGTAGTACAAGTTTATATGCCAACTAGCTCTGCAGATGATGAAGAAATTGATGAAATGTATGACGAGATAAAAGAAATTATTCAGGTAGTGAAGGGAGACGAAAATTTAATAGTCATGGGTGACTGGAATTCGTCAGTAGGAAAAGGGAGAGAAGGAAACATAGTAGGTGAATATGGATTGGGGGGAAGAAATGAAAGAGGAAGCCGCCTTGTAGAATTCTGCACAGAGCATAACTTAATCATAGCTAACACTTGGTTCAAGAATCATAAAAGAAGGTTGTATACCTGGAAGAATCCTGGAGATACTAATAGGTATCAGATAGATTATATAATGGTAAGACAGAGATTTATGAACCAGGTTTTAAATTGTAAGACATTTCAGCGGCAGATGTGGATTCTGACCACAATCTATTGGTTATGAACTGCAGATTGAAACTGAAGAAACTGCAAAAAGATGGGAATTTAAGGAGATGGGACCTGGATAAACTGAAAGAACCAGAGGTTGTAGAGAGTTTCAGGGAGAGCATAAGGGAACAATTGACAGGAATTGGGGGAAAGAAATACAGTAGAAGAAGAATGGGTAGCTCTGAGGGATGAAGTAGTGAAGGCAGCAGAGGATCAAGTAGGTAAAAAGACGAGGGCTAATAGAAATCCTTGGGTAACAGAAGAAATATTGAATTTAATTGATGAAAGGAGAAAATATAAAAATGCAGTAAATGAAGCAGGCAAAAGGGAATACAAACGTCTCAAAAATGAGAGCGACAGAAAGTGCAAAATGGCTAAGCAGCGATGGCTAGAGGACAAATGTAAGGATGTAGAGGCTTGTCTCACTAGGGGTAAGATAGATACTGCCTACAGGAAAATTAGAGAGACCTGTGGAGAGAAGAGAACCACTTGTATGAATATCAAGAGCTCAGATGGCAACCCAGTTCTAAGCAAAGAAGGGAAGGCAGAAAGGTGGAAGGAGTATATAGAGGGTTTTTACAAGGACGATGTACTTGAGGACAGTATTATGGAAATGGAAGAGGATGTAGATGAAGATGAAATGGGAGATAAGATACTGCGTGAAGAGTTTGACAGAGCACTGAAAGACCTGAGTCGAAACAAGGCCCCGGGAGTAGACAACATTCCATTAGAACTACTGATGGCCTTGGGAGAGCCAGTCATGACAAAATTCTACCATCTGGTGAGCAAGATGTATGAGACAGGCGAAATACCCACAGACTTCAAGAAGAATATAATAATTCCAATACCAAAGAAAGCAGGTGTTGACAGATGTGAAAATTACCGAACTATCAGTTCAATAAGCCACAGCTGCAAAATACTAACACGAATTCTTTACAGACGAATGGAAAAACTGGTAGAAGCGGACCTCGTTGAAGATCAGTTTGGATTCCGTAGAAATGTTGGAACACGTGAGGCAATACTAACCTTACGACTTATCTTAGAAGAAAGATTAAGAAAAGGCAAACCTACGTTTCTAGCATTTGTAGACTTAGAGAAAGCTTTTGACAACGTTAACTGGAATACTCTCTTTCAAATTCTGAAGGTGGCAGGGGTAAAATACAGGGAGCAAAAGGCTATTTACAATTTGTACAGAAACCAGATGGCAGTTATACCAACGCTGTTTTTTTCTATTAAGAACATTACTCTCACTGTATATAACTCATTACCACGGAAGGACCTACAGCACCTCAAAGTAATGTATATCTCAGTTATTAAGTATACATATTGTAAATAAATTAAGCTTATTAATGTGTTGCCTTTTTGTAAATGTCTGACTGTCTTTATTGGCCCCGTCTATTAGCGACACATCAAAATACAGGTGAATCACCTGTAACTTGCAACGCAAATATTGAGGAAATGGAAAGCGCTATTGATATGTGGTTTCCACAGAATGGTTGGTAATCAGGGGCTCGTATTATTATCCAATAAGCAGACTGTAATATTAATTAGATAGTCTATTTTTTGCGAATATACACTTTTTAAAATGGAACAATGTGTATTGACATTAACAAACAAAAAGTAGGATAAATTAGAATGTCAAAGTGTTTTTTGCAGATTTCTAGTGCGATTCGTTTACAAGATATCGTATTTTGAAAAGTTTCCACACAGACATTTGTACAATACCTGTGGTAGCACACACTAAAGAACAACGCAAGTGCATACGCTAGTTATGTGGATTCTGGTCAATAACAAAACAATTGACCATTACAGGTTGTCTTGAAAATGGCCACCGGCACTAGCAATACACGCTTCCAGCCTGGTATGGACGGACTACTGCACACTTACTAGCATTTCAGTGGTGACGTCCGAACAGGCTGCAGTAATACGTCATTGCATATCAGCGGGCGTAATTGGTATGTTCTTTAAGACAGCGTCTTTCAGGTTTTCCCGAAGAAAAAGTCTGTAGGCATCAAATCTGGGGAACGGTTCGGCCAACGTGTACTCCTCTGTGTCCAATCCAACGACTTGGAAACAATTTGTGAACACATGCTGTAGTACTTCGTGCACTACGGACTGGACAGCCATCATGTTGGTACCAGAGGTTCCTCCCAGTCCGCAGAGGAACGTCTTCTAACATCCATGGAGGATGATCTATTAGGAGGCTGCAATACTTGTGTACCTTTAATATTCCGTCTATGAAACAAGGGCCTATAAGCTGATGGTTCACTATTCCTCACAACACGTTTATACTCCATGGAGCTGACGTTTCACCTAACGAAGACCACGGGAACTGCCAACAGACCAACAGTGCGAGTTTCAGCAGTTTACATGGCCCTGATTGGCAAACGTGGCTTCATCACTAAAGAAGACACATGATACATCTGGGGTATCCTGTCTTAATGTCCATGTACAAAAGTTTACACGATTCTCATAATCGTTTCCATGCAGATCTTGATGGAGAGAGATGTGATAGAGATGGAACCTACGTCGATGAAGAATGCATAATACACTTGCCTGATTCATGCCACTTCCTCTTGCGCTTACATGTAGCTAACGTGCGGATCAACTGCAACAGCATCATTAACATTAATTTCCCCCTATTCTGTCGTCACTTGTTTCTTTCTATTGCGTTGTCTAGGTGTTAATTACCACTTTGACATAACTGGATTAAGAGATTGATAAATTATTGCCGAGATAGTGGACGTTTATTGGGATATCTTGCTGCATACACCGTACAAGAACTAACTGCGTTCTTCCTACACTCTCCATACGACGGCTTTTTCTGCATTGGTAAATCCCATTGTCCCTTCACGGCCTACTGCTTGGTAGCCGGCCGAAGTGGCCGTGCGGTTAAAGGCGCTGCAGTCTGGAACCGCAAGACCGCTACGGTCGCAGGTTCGAATCCTGCCTCGGGCATGGGTGTTTGTGATGTCCTTAGGTTAGTTAGGTTTAACTAGTTCTAAGTTCTAGGGGACTAATGACCTCAGCAGTTGAGTCCCATAGTGCTCCGAGCCATTTGAACCATTTTGAACCTACTGCTTGGACTGTCACACACTAACTGACTAGCAAATCAGGACACACCCAAGGGACACACAACCACACGGTAAGCAAACATAACAACATCTAACCTATCAACTACGCACTCTGAATGGCACAAACAAGTGTCAGTGTGGAAACTTCTCAAAACAGGATATCTAGTGAAGGACACGCACTATAATTCTCCAACAAACACCACTGACATTCTAATTTACCCTACTTTTAGTGTGTTAAAAGTCAAAAGCCACTGTTCTATTTAAAAAGTGGACGTTTGTAAAAAAAATACACTTTCTACATATTATTAAAATCTGTTTATTGCTAACAGTACGATACCCTGACTACCAAACGATTCTGTGCGAACAGTACATCAATTGCACTTTCCATTTCTGCAGTATTTACGGTGCAAGTTTTCGGCGATTCACCCTGTATATCCCCCAACCAAGACTATGAATGACAGCAGCACAAAAGATATTTAGTTTTTGTTCCGTTTTCTGGAGAGTGCACTGCTCTTTGACAATTCGCAAAATTAGCAGAAAATCGAAAATACAATCAGCAATGTGAGAATTTTTCATGACTATCGCTGCCACTTTACTTGCAAGGTTTTTATTATACACCAGCGTCCATTAGACACCAACACACTAACTTTCTCTGTCTGAATGTTTGTACGAAATGTGACAGCAGTACAAAACTGTGTTATCAGTGAAACAATCATTACCGAACTACTGTTGCGGTAGACTGAACGCGCCATCAGTTAAAAGATCTATTAAAAGATGAATTTTGCATTGTAATGATGGAGTTCCAATGGTTATCTTAAGAAAGGAACGAAAAATTTGGTTTAACAACCCACTGAGGACGACGTAATTAGCGATGGAACACACGCTAAGATCGGGCAAGGAAATCGGCCGTGGCCTCTTCAGAGAAAACACACCGGCATTCAGCTTAGCTGAGAAAGGGAAACCACATAAAAACTAAAACTGGCTACCAATACAGTGTTATGAACTCCATTCCTGTCGTATGCGAGTCTAGTGAACTAACCACCGCGACACCTCGGCCATCCTATGTCACGGTGAACTCTCTTAGTGGTATAGTTTGTGGCTCGGGTTCCCACGGCTAGATATACACTACTGTTTAGCTGACACTGAAAAACAAATGTTAGTACTCTGTAAGCTCCTCTTATTTGCAGATGAGAGCGCATTTTACTTTATTTCCAATTTTTATGTCTCACATACGTTAAGTGAATGTATCAGTGCTGCAGTACGTAGGGAGAAAGCAGCGAGCAGTAGGGCTCTCAGAGCCAGTGGGATTACGTGAGGATACGGAAATCGCTCGTGACGGCGGCAAACAGATAGATAGGGGAAGCACATTTATTCTAGCGCGAATCAAGTAATTGTTGTTAATAAATATTTGCTAACAAAAGTCGCCTTTGCCACTCAGGCATTAGGAGGAATCTACAGGTCATAAATACCATCTTTCAGTAATTTTACGACAGGAAACGTTGATATCAATAAATAACTGAATGACTGGCATAACCGAAGATGTACGATGTTATACGAGCTGTACCGATTGTGTGAATACACTAAGCAGATTCAGAAGGGTGTAGGGAGATGAAGAAGCTTGCACAGGAAAGAGTAGCATGGAGATCTGCATCAAACCAGTCTCAGGACTGAAGACCACAACAACAACACCGATTGTGTGCTCAAGCTACAGACTATGCACCATAGTCGGCAGTTCGCGAAAGAGGTGACATTCTGACAAAGCTGGAAATAATTTACATTGTAAGGATTTATTTTTCTACGAAAAGAAACCTTTCTGAATAGTGCCAGATGTCTCCTCCGTGTAACACTGTGTCCATGTGATCTTGTAATTACTGAAGCGATGATCTCATAATAATGGTATTCTTTAGCGATGCGACACACTTTTGTTTTTATAAATCAATATGCTCAATGTATACGAGTAAGTAGTATAATGTGCATATTCAACAAGACAGTCATATACCGTTCGAAAGTCTGAGAATACGGAAACAGTTACATCTCCAATGGAGATAGTGAAATGCAGCTTATTTAGAACTGTAAAGTTCATTTACTGGATACTCCTACAAACATTTCTAGTTACCGAGGAAAATCACGCAAAGAAGATATTGTAAAGTCAACATTCTTACAACGTATTCCTCAAATCAGAAAATACATTGCTGTTCTTCGTTTGTGATTCTGTAGACCTGATTGCTTGGATCACGTTTAGCAGAATTAGTGCGATTCTGAATGATACACTGAGTTACTTACCACTACCCCGTAATAAAAAGAGTACGGGTTATAATGAAAGTTTCAGTTGACGAACGAAAGATTTGCTAGGGTCGCAAGTTAGCCTGGGAGCATTTTTATTCATCTTATCTGCGAGGGTCACCCAGAAACTAATACAACACTTTTTTTTTCTACACGCCCTATTTTTTCATGCAGTTTCCTTCCCGTTCTTTGGTTTGCTCCAGAGAGACACAAGGGTGTGTACGCCCTGCCGTTACCACTTTTGTTTCTGGTTACGAAGTCGTTTCTTCCACGAATGGCATCCTGTAATGGTCGAAACGAGTGGAAACCCATCGGGCGAGATGGCGCAGTGGTTAACACACTGGGCTCGCATTCGGGAGGACGACGGTTCAAATCCGCGTCCGGCCATCCTGATTTAGGTTCTTCGTGCTTTCCCTCAATCGCTCCAGGCAAATGCCGGGATGGTTCCCTTGAAAGGGCACGGTTGAGCTCGCTGTTTGGTCCCCTCCCCCAAATCAATCAACCAACCACGTGGTAGTCGGAGAGCGCTAGGCCAGGGCAGCAGGGTGGATACAATCATATGGGTTTATGGCACCGAAATCGCTGTAAGTGCTTGTTGAGTTCGTCTAATGTGTTCACATATGCTTCAGAATTGATGTTGCTGACTCTTGGCATCAAGAATAGCCACATCTTGTCAGATGTGACAGCCGTGGATGGCGTTCCCGAAAGCTGAAAATCTCGGAGCTCTGCGGAATCGCCTTCTCGTAATCGCCTCACACTCTTTTCCCAGCGACTAACCGTACTTCTGTCGACTGCAGGCGCTCCATAAACTGCACACAAACGTTTATGAATGTTCCCAACAGCTTTTTTCTCCGCAATGAGAAATTCAATTCTTGTAACGTACGCCACTTACAGACGCCATTTTGAACATTTCTGAAGTTACGCAGGAAACGGAAAACTTTACGCGTACTCCAGAGATTTCAAATAATGCATACATGAAGTTTCACATTCGTACTATTGTTGTTGGCTGAGAAAAAAAATGCGATTCATTACTTCCTGGACGACACTCTTATGCTAAATAAGTGTCAATACCGATAGTCCCCTGCCTTGTCTGAAGTTTGCTGCATCTTACTGACGCAAGACTGTGAGCGTATATGGGACATTTTCGGCGTTCCGGTACAACTGAAGAAATATAATCTGTCCTTCCTCGAAATTTTATGTTGAGCACAGTAAAAATGATATACCGATAAAATATTAACTCTGTCCGTCATCATATCTTTTGGCTTTTTGGAGTACTTATTGCAAAACGAGTGAATAAGCGACAGGTATCGGGCACAATGATCCATAAACTGAATTACGATATGTGTACAAGAAGTTCGCCACTTGGCCACTAACGGCACTTGTAGTCAATAGAGAACAAGAATTCCGCTCGAGCTCTCCGGAAGGGCAAGTCCGGTCAAGCGATGAACTTGCGGCCCTGCTGATTAACTTGATTACAACTCCCGAACTGGCTGAAGCCAGTAGCAGAGGAGGGGAGGCGCCACCACCCGCTTCTGTGTCCCGCGGCTGGCATTGTTTGAGTCGCCAATGGCTCACGTCATCTGTTGCTGCTCCACAATGCGTGGCGGCGCGGCGTAAACATAAACAACTCAGTAACGCCAGGAGCCGAAAGCACACCGAGGACAAAGCGCCGTCGACGTGAATGTTGCGAGCGGCATTCACACGGCAGTCAAGAAAGTGTCGATTTTAATGCTTCGATGCATTGATCCGTATGGACATGCAATCTCTGACTTTGCGGTGACGAAGACGGGGAACGATAGTAGTCAAGCTTGCAGATATACTATACAGGGTGTTAAAAATATTCTGTACTTCGAGAGGTAGTACGAGGGTCACTCCAAAAGAAATGCACAATATTTTTTTTTAATCCATCTTTTATTCTACATATTTGAAAGTTTTACAGTGTGTAGATACATCCTTTAGGAACAATATTTTCATTTCTCCACATAATTTCCCTCTCAACTGCCTTACGCCATCTTGGGACCAGCACCTGTATACCCGCACGGTAAAATTCTGGACCAACCTGTTGGAGCCACCGTTTGGCAGCGTGCACAAGGGAGTCATCATCTTCAAACCTTGTTCCACGAAGAGAGTCTTTCAGTTTCCCAAAGAGACGATAGTCACATGGAGCCAGGTCAGGACTGTAAGGCAGGTGTTTCAGTGCTGTCCATCCGAGTTTTGTGATCGCTTCCATGGTTTTTTGACTGACATGTGGCCGTGCATTGTCGTGCAACAGCAAAACATCCTGCTTTTGCCGATGTGGTCGAACACGACTCAGTCGAGCTTGAAGTTTCTTCAGTGTCGTCACATATGCATCAGAATTTATGGTGGTTCCACTTGGCACGATGTCCACAAGAAAGAGTCCTTCGGAATCGAAAAACACCGTAGCCATAACTATTCCAGCAGAAGGTGTGGTTTTGAATTATTTTTCATGGGTGAATTTGCATGATGCCAATCCATTGATTGCCTCTTTGCCTCTGGTGAAAAATGATGGAGCCATGTTTCATCACCTGTCACAATTCTTCCAAGAAATTCATCTCCACCATTCTCGTACTGTTCCAAAAGTTCGCTGCATACCGGTTTTCTTGTTTGTTTGTGAGCCACTGTCAACGTCCTGGGAACCAACAAGGCACAAACCTTTTTTAACGCTAACACTTTCAGTATTCTGCAAACACTTCCTTCCCCTATCCCAACGTAGCGTGACAATTCGTTCACTGTACTGCGTCTGTCAGTAGTCACCAATTCGTTAACTCTCTGCACATTGTCTGCAGTGTGTGCAATACGAGGCCTGCCGCTGCGAGGACAATCCTCAATATTGCCGTGCCCGCTTTCATCACGTAAACTGCTTGCCCATCGACTAACTGTACTGCGATCGACAGCAGCACCTCAAACACCTTTTTCAACCTCTTGTGGATGTTTTCCATTCTCTCATTTTCACAGCACAGGAATTCTATGACAGCACATTGCTTCTGACGAACGTCAAGTGTAGCAGCCATCTTGAAGACATGCTGTGACGGCGCCACTCACGGGAACAGGTTGAACTAAGGTTGGAAACAAGCGGGAAGGATGTAGCTACACACTGTAAAACTTTCACACATGCAGAATGAAAACTGTATGTTTACAAAAATAGTGTGCATTTCTTTTGGAGTGACCCTCGTAGTATGGATCAAAACAAGAAAAAAAAGTCCAGTAAATATGAGCTCTAAAATGTATACTTGTGGACCTTTCAGCACTTGTTTATCTTCGCTACTGGAAAACACACCTCCTCTACATCTATCTCTTTCATCCACAGTTCTACATCATACTCCCCAAGCTACCTAACGGTGTGTGGCGGAGAATACTTCTGGTATCTCAGATTTCCCCTTCCCTTATCCACTGGCTAATGGAGTGTGGGAAGCCTCTGTGTTACCTCTAATCTCTCGAATTTTCTCTTCGTGGTCATTTTTTTGAGATGTGTGTAGGACGAAGTAATATATTGTGCGACTCTTCCCGGAAAGTGCTCACTCGACGTTTCAATAGTGAACCCCTCCGTGTTGCAAATACCTCTCTTGTAACGTCTGCCACTGGAGTTCGTCGAGAATCTCTGTAACGCTGTCGCCCCAACTAAACCGTCCCTTGACGAAACGCCTTCGTTAGATTTTCTCCACCTTCTCTATCTGTCCTGCCTGGTAAGGGTCCCAGATTGATTAACAATACTCAAGAATTGGTCGAACAAGCTTCTTGTATGCCACTTTCTTCGTGGATGGGTTACCTTTCCTTAAGATTCTTCCTGTGAAGAATCTGTTTTTTCTATATTTGTTTAGTCGGTCCACTTAAAGTCGCTAGGTAATTCACGGTAGATGTTGTTTCCAGAAATTCGTCAACAATAGTATAGTTGTACAGGGATGTATTTCTTTCCTATGCATGCACAATATGTTACATTTATGTACGTTCAGGGTCAAATGCCAGAGCCTGCACCATTCATCAATCCTCTGCAGGTCATTTTGCAAACCGGTACCGTCTTTTGGCGTTGCTACTTCCTTACAGACAACTGCATCATCTGCTATCAGTCTTAAAGAGCCTCTGACATTTTCTACTAAATCATTTACATACACTGTAAACAACAACGGTACTATACAGAATGCATTAAACAACTGAGGATGCATTCCTCTTTTACTATCCATCGATACAGCATGAAGTAAGCATCTGTTAGTTCTGTTACTGTAAACAATGGTCACAGCTAGTTCTGATGGAAACAGTCTGTGGTCTGATAAGTTTGTGAAATGCTTTTACACTATAGATTTATCTTTGCACTTACAGCATAGTGGAAGCCTGTAACTCATCTGCTTATTGCATTCTGTAGTAAAAAAGAGCTTGCAGTAGCAAGTAGCGTATGACTCATAAGGTATGAATTTTAGAGCCCATGTTTACTGAACTATTTCTCTTCTTTGGATCCATACTACCACGTCTCAAAATATGGACTTTTTTTACCGTCCTGTGTTTTTCACCGATGGTGAAAGAATCCGATTTTGTAGGCGGGTGTTATGATCCTTTGAACACTGGAAAAGGGTATGTAAGTCTCATTAAAGCTTGCAGTTCTGAGTAGATGGTGATATTCTGTGTAGACCAATCTGGGCAGAATTTTATCTGATTTTTCCTTAGTAGACTAGTAAGATCCTAGACTGCTTCCTCAATAACATTTTTTTTAAATCACCATTTTGACTTGTTGGATGCTGTGCTCTAGTTATCCTTATCTTGTGGTAATGTTTTCATCTCTATTTAAGTACCATATCCAAATATATCTCTAACCTGTTGATCTACGCCCCTATTTTCCTCCATCTACTATGCTGCCTCATGCTACACGATGGGATTATGAGAATTAGATAAGAGAAATTAGGGCACATATAGGGGATTAAACACGCTAATTTTTCCCTCGGACAGCACGAGAATGGAACAGGAGAGAAACTGAAAATGCTGTTTGCAGTGTACCCTCCGACTTGCACTGTACAGTGGATTGCGGGGTATATATGTTTACTGTCTGAAAAAAAAAAGATATCATGGGATGTTAATATAATTTCGTGCACGTATCACCATCGATGAGCATGTAGAAGACTGAGATTTGCAATTCTCTATGACAGGTGTCCAGTTGCCACCAGATTGCATTAGGGTTTTTTGTGTTTAGTGTTGTTACAAGGCCAGGTAGGATATATAAGGGGCGTGAACAGTTGCCAGATGTAGAGATATCACCAAAGGACACGGAGGTGTCATGTACACGTATGAGACAGCGTTATCAGCACCTGACAGAATTTGAAAGGGGCCTCCTTGTCAGTCTCATTTCGACGGCTGGTCGAATCGTGCACTGTCCAAATTTGTGAGGCACCTGGATGTGATAGTGGCCCAATGCTGGACTTCATGGGAACATGAGGCAGACATACTCATTGTCGAGGTTCCGATCGACCACATCTGACTAGCTCAAGAGAGGCTCGCTGTATTGTACACCACACCCAAGCACATTGTAGCCTCTACAGCTGTATCTGTCATCGTAGAACAAGTAATGGACTCCCTGCAACAATGTGTGTCGTCCCGTACCATTGATCGGGAACTAGCAGCAGCCGGAACGGGTAATTGCCGTCCCATGCGCAGGCTGCCACTGACACAACAACACAAACGGTTGCATTTTGAGTTGTGCTGTGATTAGGGAACGTGGCCTACTAATGAAAGACGTCGCATTGTGTTCAGTGATGAGCTGCGGTTCCGCGCATCCCGGCAGAGATTCCATTCTTCCAATGTTTTGGAGGAGCACGGCAATCTTCCTGCTGGGATCACGGTGTTGGGAGACAGCGGGTATGACTTCAGGTCACGGTTGGTAGTTGTTGAGGGAACTCTGGCGGCACAACGGTACGTCACGATCATCCTGCGCCCTCGTATGTTAGATCTCATGCCACAGTATCGTTGTGTCATTTTTCAACAGAAAAATGCTTATCCGCAAATGGCACGTGACGCTATGACCTGTCTGCATTATGGAAAGGTGCTTCCGTGGCCAGCAAGATCGCCATCTCTGTCCACAATAAAACGTGCCATGCCAGCTCGAACGACAACTCCATCCCAGTGCCAATATCAAGGAAATAAAGGACTAGTTGCAACAGTTGTGGGTCACCTTACCTCAGGATAGGATACAACGGCTTTATAACACCATTCCGAACCTAATCAGTTAACGCATCCAGAGCAGAGTGGGTGCAAAGCCATACTGATAAGTAGGCTCATACCGCCAAGTTGTTTGTAAATTTGACTTGATTCCATTATCATTGAAATAACATAACATACCATTTCAACTGTCAAGTTTCATTTCGTTTCCTCGTCTAGGGCGTCTTTTCACGGTCCGTGCGGCTTCCCACGTCGGAGATTAGAGTATTCCCTTGGGCATGGGTGTGTGTGTTGTCCACAGCGTAAGTTAGGTTAAGTTATATTAGGTAGTGTGCAGGATTAGGGGGCGATGACCTCAGCAGTCTGGTCCCATACGACCTTAACACAAATTTCCAATTTTTTCCGTCCCCTTCCGGGTGGTTCACTGTGTCTGTCATATAGTGCAGATGTAATCTCAGGGCATCCATTTCCCTAATCTGTAATGCATGATAACAGCTCCATATTCAAGACAAATCTAAGCTTGTCACTTTGCAAGTGTGCTGGGACATAACGAGCCGTAAATGGAGAAATCCACAGCAATATGCGACTTTGGCAAAGGGCATAAACTTATGACCCGGCGCCTGGGAAAGAACATCTCGAAAACGGCGAAGCTGACTGGCTGTTCGCTTGCTACTTTCGTGACTGTCTATTGAAAGTGGTTAAAACGAGGAGCATATGACAAGGTTTTGGATGCCCACATCACATCACGTAACTTGGAGGTCGGTGGCTTGCCCACTCTGTAAAACAGGATAGTCGGCGAACTGTAGTAGATCTGACGATAGAGTACAATGCTGGTGCAGGCACACGTATATCAGGGCACACAGCTCAGCTCATGTTGTTGAAGATGGGCCTCTGCCACAAATGACTATCCTGTTCCCATGATGACGCTACGACATCATCAATTAAGAGTGCGCTGGACACGTAATCACTGAAATTGAACGCGGATCTACGGAAACGCGTCACATGGCTCGATTAATCACGTTTTTTGTCACACCAAATGTTCTCTGGATACGCCGCCATCCGGCCAAACAGCTGCTGGAAACAGGCACAGCGCCGCGGCTGCAGACCGGTGTAGAGAGATTATGCTACGGATGACATTCACCTCGGGTTCTATAGGATTTGTGGTAGTATATGAAGGCGCCACGACAGATGTGGACCACGTGACCATTATTGAGGACTAGCGTCCCTTTATGCTTGATGTCTTCGGCGTCGTCCATGGTGTCTTCCAGCATGGCAACTTGCATGGCAACTTCCTGTGTACAAGGCCAGAATCGTGCTACCGTGGTTTGAAAAGCGTGATAAAGAGCTCACTTTGATATCATGGCCACAAAATTCGTCTGATCTGAACCCGATGGAATAAATTTGAAATCTATAGGGGGCCATGCACAAACCAACAATCGCATATTTTCGGAAATCTCTGCGTAGACACCTGGAGCTATATACACTGTCCAGTCACATAAATTTGACCACACTTGAAAGTCTGAATAACAACCTTTTGCAGCGCGGATCGCTGATGCACGATCAGTCAGTGAGGTTCTGGAAGGTACCAACGGTGATGTGGAGCAATGCCGACTCCAGTGCAGTAGCCAGTTGCGATTGAGGATCCATGGCGCGAACAGCCTGATCGAGGTGCTCCCACAGATTCAAGAATGGGTTTAAATCCTGGGAGTTCGGTGGCTAGGGAAGTACAGTACATACATCCTGTTGCTCTTCGAACCGAGGAGGTATAGCAAGCTGTGTGACACGTTGCATTGTCCTGCTGGTAGATGCCATCGCGCCGAGGAAAAACAAACGGCGTATAGGGGTGGATATAGTCCTAAAGGATGGATACATACTTGTGTTGATCCACTGTGGCATCCAGAATGACGAGACCATCCAGGAAAAGCGACGAAAACATTCCGCAGATCATAAAGCTCCCTCATCTGGCCTGGACCGTTCTGTCGATTGTTGCAGAGCGTTTGCTTTCAGTTCGATGGAGTATAAAACATAATTCATCTGAAAAGGCCACCTGTCGTCACTCAGTGGACGTCCAGTTGCAACATTTGCTTGCAACTTACAGCCTCTGTCGCTGATGAACAGCAGTAGCATGGTGCATGAACCAGGTCTTTGCTGCAGAGGCCCATATGCAGCAAAATTCGCGGAGCGGCCGTTGAGGAGACGCTGGTGGTAGCCTCTTGTTCCATCTGGGCGGTCAGATGCTCTATAGTTGCTCGTCTATTCGGGCGAACAGTTTACAAACTTAGCCGTTTCGGAAACGCTTCCACCCCTGGCCCGAAAGCCAATGAATATGTCCTTTTGGAGTCAAATAAATCGCTCTATTTCCGCATTATGACAACGACTCTGCTGTTTTCCGTGTCATATACCCTTCACTGCTAGTGCTGCCACCTGCTATCTTTGAGAGGTTAATGCACGTTATCATCGAACATAGGCGGTGGTCACAATGTGACTGGACCATAGATCTCTGGGAGCGTACCAAGGACTTTTCTACTTTATACCACCCAAAATCACTGCTGCACTGTGTTGGACAAGCACGCAGTTATCCAGGCGTCAATATGTTTTAGTTCATCAGTATGAGGTTTATGAGCATAGTACTCGATGAGATTACCCATCTGGTGTCTGCACGAAAGCTGGATCGTAGTTGTCTGTACCAAAGACAGATCGTAGTTGGGGTGGGTCGTGGCTATACTTACGTATGTATGGAATATTTCTTCGTGTGTTAAGGGCAGATATCGGTCATTAGAATGAACCTGTGGTTAGAAATCGTTGCCGTATGTAGGAACAAAGGAAGGAAGAATGTTTAGGCTCAATGACACTGGAATACGGAGTACGACCGAATCACCTCTCACTCTCACAGCATTAACCACCGTCCTGTTGTCGAACATACAGTTGTCTGCTGTGCACAGTTAACCCAAGCTAGAAGCTTCGCTCATAAGCATGCGATATTGACGTTTAGAACTACTGTGCTAAAATATTCAACTTCCGTGTCATTCCTTTCAGGTTCTCTCGCGTTTCTGACATTTACTGTGATTTTTTTCTGCAGTTTAGGTGTTGCATGTGTAACTATTTACCGTAAGCACTAATAGATATGTGAACACGCAACGCGTGTTGTTAATAAAACATATCTGTGAAGAATCAACTATCGCTCTGCACCGGAGTGTACGTCGATCTGGAACTTCTTGGCAGATTAAAACCATGTGCAAAGGTATGAGATAAAGTTCTTGCAGAAGTAAAGGTGTGAGGGGGTGGCGAGTCGTCAGTCGTACTGTCGGAGACCACTTCCTGTGAAAGGTAAAAGTCTCATGATCGAGTTCCGGCCCGGGAAACAGTTTCAAGCGCACAGGCAGCAAATTTCGCATGTGGTTGTGTGTACATGAAAACACACGTGAAATTGTCAGAAAACTCCGAAACGTCAAAATACCTGGGTGTCTGTGAAATCGCCGGGTCCGGGATACTTTCGATGCTGAGCAGAACTGATTCGTCATCGCCGTCTGCAGTTGGATAATCCGTAATTGTAGGGTACTGTATTCTGACGAAGCATCTCTAGTTGCACGTGTACGATGTTTTATTAACATAAGAAATAAAAACCATTGGATCCTCTACAAGGAGTCAATTTGTGAAATAGATTACTACGAGGCAATAAGTTGATAGGGGTTTTGCACGGAAAATCATTTTCAGGTACGAGGAACATTTCCATTTAAATGAATATGTGAATCATAAACGTATTGCGCATATACAATAGAAAATCCTGGAATTATCAACGTAAAACAAAAGCACCCATAAAGACTAAGGACGTAGTGTGAATTTCGTTGTAGAGGCGTCAGCGAATCGTACGTTTTGAGGACAGAAAAAGTCATTTTCCCACAGTCAAGGGAATCACACTGTGGAATCATTTCCAAGTTTTAGAGATGATGGAACGGATACTGAGGACTCATGGTTTCAGGAAGAAGTCGTCATGTACCACGCTATGGTCAACCGATTAACTTCCTGTATGAGAAGTTCCCATGGCGAATTGTCTCGCTTTATCTTAACGTAATCTGACCAGCTCAGCCCTAGACGAATCTCGCAATTTTCCCCATTAAAGCACGTTGAATTGTGGGACTGTAAGAAAAACTTCAAATTTCAATTGAATGTACGCAGCAGACTTGTCGAATAACCAGGGTAGTTGTGGTGGCAGTAAGAGAGTGCTTGTGAGTGCTCAATAATGTTCATGTATGAGGACTTTGGTGGCGAGCGAAGTTTTCAAATTCAGAAGAGTGTTCCTGGAGCCACTCTGTAGCAATTATGGACGTGTGGGGTGTCGCACTGTACTGCTGGAACTGCCCAAGTCAGTCGAAATGCACAATGGACATGAATGGATGCAGGTGATCAGACAGGATGGTTACGTACGTGTCCCCTGTATGAGTCGTATCTAGGCCTATCAGCGGTCCCATATCAGTCAAAAGGCACACGCCCCGTACCTTTACAGAGCTTCCACAATCTTGAACAGTCCCCTGGTGCCAGCAGAGTCCATGGATTCATGAGGTTATCTCGTCCATCCGCTCGATACAATTTGAAAAGAGACTCGTCCGACCAAGCAACATGTTTCCAGTCACCAACAGTCCAATGTCGGTGTTGACGGGCCCAGGCGAGGTGTAAAGCTTTCTGTTGTGCAGTAATCAAGGGTAGACGAGTGGGCCTTCGGCTTCGAAAAACCGTATCGAAGATGTTTCGTTGAATGGTTCGCACTCTGACACTTGTTGATGGCACAGCATTGAAATTTGCAGCAATTTGCGGGAAGGTTGCACTTTTGTCATATTGAACGATTCTGTTCAGTCGTCGTTGGATCCGTTCTTGCAGGATCTTTTTCCGACCGCAGCGATGTCGGGGATTTGATGTTTTACTGGATTCGTGATATTCAAGGCACACTCGTGAAATGATCGTACGGAAAAATCCTCACGCCATGGCTACCTCGGAGATGCTTCGTCCCGTCGCTCGTGGGATCCGTTCTTCCAGGATCTTTTTCCGACCGCAGCGATGTCGGGGTTTTGATGTTTTACTGGATTCCTGATATTCAAGGCACACTCGTGAAATGATCGTACGGAAAAATCCCCACGCCATGGCTACCTCGGAGATGCTCCGTCCCGTCGCTCGTGCGCCGACTGTAAGACCACGTTCAAACTCAATTAAGTCTTGATAACGTGCCGTTGTAACAGGAGTAACCGATCTAATAACTGCGCCAGACATTTTTCGTCTTATATAGGCGTTGCCGCCCGCAGTGCTGTATTCTGGCTGTTTACATATCTCTGTATGTAGCCGCGCGGAGTGGCCGGGTGGTTTGAGGCACCATATCACGGATTGCGCTGCCCTTCCCGCCGGAGGGTATGGGAGTGTGTGTTGTTCTTAGCATAAGTTAGTTATAGTAGTGTGTAATTCTAGGGACCGATGACCTCAGCAGTTTGGTCCCTTAGGAATTCACACACTCTTGAACGCTCTGTATTTGAATACGCATGCCTATAACAGTTTCATTGGCGCTTCAGTGTATAACACAGGCGGAAAACAGAGTAAAACAATTATACTCATGGTTGAACTGAGACCCGAATACCGACCACTGCCAGTAATATATATAAATGTGTAAGTGTCGCAACAACTACTTCATTTCACACAGGAGAGAGAGAGAGAGGCGGGGGGGGGGGGGGGGGGCTGTGAGTAAATACTGCAAGTATGTTGGAGAAGCAATAATCTTTCTCGATACCAGTTCTGATTTTATGATGTTCTGAGTTGTCATGTACAAGCCTTGAAGGAAAAATTACACGAGAAAGTTCTGAACTTTATGAGTGCCCTTGGAGGTCTACAGTCCGGCACCGAATCTTGTGTCTTCAATCCTGGCTAGGAGCGGGTATTTTTCCTCGTTCTAGTCCTTGCTGGACGGCCCAAAGTCCAATAATCCAGCTATCAAACTGAGTAGCGGGGATGTTTGCGGGGGTAAAATGCGACCAGAGCGATGGGTTCGTCGTCGTCCTCCTAGGGCCGCGGCGAACGAGAGGCTGCACTCGACCTGTAGTCAAGTGAGAAGCCCTTCAAGGGTTGAGCGCCACAAACCTCTTTTGTACTTCGTGAGCGTATAAGAGATAATCAAATAACAGCCGAACATCCACCACAAAGGATCCATGGAATGGTTCCATTAAAAAATAATCATCACACTCGTTAAGGCACTTATCCCACTGGGAGACGAGACGGTCAGTTTCTAGTTCGTGGAATGCCGTCGGCCGATGATGGATCCACAGCCGAACCCACTCCCGTATTTCCTCGTCCGACTGAAACTGACATCAACACACGTCTTTCTTCAGGTTGTCAAAGATGAGAAAATCACACAAGGAAAGATTCGGGCTGTACGGAGAATGTTGCAATGTTTCCCAACGAAATCGCTGAAGCGTAGGCTTCGTCCGACTGGCAGTGTGGGGGCGTGCGTTATCGTGCAACGGGATGATTCCGTCCGATAGGCGTTATGACTGTATGGCGCGTCGCAGTTTCTGCAAAGTGTCTTCATAGCGCTAAGCATTGACTGATTCCACGCTCGAGGAACTCGACGAGCAGAGTGCTGGTGCAGTCGAAGAAGGAGGTCATTATGATCTTAACGAAATTTGTGTGAATAGCTTTGGATTTCTTGGGCGGGGGATATGTGGGACGTTTCCACAACTGCCTTTGTCCTTTGCCCTCGTGCTGTCAGAATGCTGTCGGACAGAATCACCCTGTTGCACGATAACGCCCGCCCCCCACACTACTAATGGGACGAAGGCTACGCTTCAGGAAACACTGCAACATCCTCCGTACGGCTCGGGTCTTTCACCGTGTGATTTTCACATCTTCGACGACGTGAAGTAAGACTTGCGTGGACGTCGGTTTCAGTCCGACGAAGAATAGAGTGGATGCGGTTGTGAATCTGTCAGTGGCCGATTGGGTGCTACGAAACAGGAACTGGTCATCTTGTCTCCCATTACGATAAATGTCTTAATGCACATGGTGATTACTTTTGAATAAAATTATTCCATGGTTCATAAGGTGTTCGCTGAGACTGGCTGCCTGGCTGAGCGGTGAAGACGTCGAAATATCGTGCTGGGAAGACCCGGATCTCCGGCAGAACACCCGATCTCAACGAGCTGACAACGAATCGGCGGGAAAACCGAAGAGAAAATGTACACGATGAAACATGAACCCACGGAAGCTGCGGTCTCCCATGGATGAAAATTTACTTACATGTCTCATTATGCATAATGACAGACTGTAATTTGTATCTTTCGTTGCAACATCGGTCGTGAGCAATAAGGCGATTCGTGAAAGATTGTCTGATGGGTGGCATCCTTTTTCTTAAAGCAGATTCCAGCTAACGGTGGCAACTAGGCTGATATTCTGTGCGTAAAAATGATTCTAATTTGTGTTGTGGTCGCAGCATGTCCCTCGACTACTCTGATGCAACAGTCCGGGCCTCAGTGTGTGTGCTGCTACCTTTCAGAACCATGAGGACATGCTGGGCTGCCTTAGTTGGACAGCGGGCGCCAACAGCTCTACAAAACTGGCGTCACTCTGAAATTTACTTAATAGCACAGATCGTGCTGCCGTTGTGCCACGTCTACTGTGTTTACTAATGCAGCGCGATACTCCGAACAACAGGTCATTCTCCGAGCCACCATAATACAGTTTCTGTGAGCTGAGAGTTTTAATTTTCATTAAGTGGCCTCTGTACCGTCTGTAGCACGGCGGTTTCTAGTATTTACCAGTGTTCCATGGAAATATGGTGTTTCAACGTCACGTATTTAGAGATGCCCTTCTTCCGTTTTCCAAAATTGGAAATTCGAAATTTGTGGCAAGGTCTTATGGGACCAAGCTGCTAAGGTCATCGGTCCCTAAGCTTACACACTGATTAATCTAACTTAAAGTAAATTACGCTAAGGACGACACCCACACCCATGCCCGAGGGAGAACTCGAACCATTGACGGGAGGATCTGGAATCCCTCTAAAGGAATGTGCATATGAGATTCCACTTCAAAAAACGTTATGTTTGTAGTGAGAAATAATGGTTCAAGTGGCTCTGAGCACTATGGGACTTAACATCTGAGGTCATCAGTCCCCTAGAACTTAGAACTACTTAAACCTAACTAACCTAAGGACAGCACACACATCCATGCCCGAGGCAGTATTCGAACCTGAGACCGTAGCGGTCGTGCGGTTCCAGACTGAAGCGCCTAGAACCGCTCGGCGACACCAGCCGGCAGTGAGAAATAAAGCAAATTTTTGTTTGACACAGGGCATCCCATCAAATGCAAGACATGCAGTATATGTTTGAGCTGGCAACAGCTACATATTGCAAAACAAAAGTTGCAAATAGCTGATAAAGGACAAGTGAAAAAGTGTCCGACTCTTAAGAGGGGCACTTATTGCATACACTCACGAGCCAGAACATAACGACCATTTGCATACAGCGTGTTGGTTCGCCTTTGGCAGTAATTCTGCATGGCATGGAACTTTTACTCACAAGGGAACCTCCCCATCGCACCCCCCTCAGATTTAGTTATAAATTGACACAGTGGATAGGCCTTGAAGAACTGAACACAGATCAATCGAGAAAACAGGAAGAAGTTGTGTGGAACTATGAAAAAATAAGCAAATTATACAAACTGAGTAGTCCACGTGTAAGATATGCAACATCAAGGACTGTATAAGCTGAGGAGCGCCGTGGTCCCGTGGTTAGAGTGAGTAACTGCGGAACGAGAGGTCCTTGGTTCGAGTCCTCCCTCGAGTAAAAATTTTACTTACTTTATTTTCGCAAAGTTACGATCTGACCGTTCATTCATTGACGTCTCTGTTCACTGTAATAAGTTTAGTGTCTGTGTTTTGCGACCGCACCGCAAAACCGTGCGATTAGTAGACGAAAGGACGTGCCTCTCCCATAGGAACCGAAAACATTTGATCGCAAATTCATAGGTCAACCGATTCCTCCACAGGAAAACACGTCTGAAATATTCTATACGACACTGGTGACGGCATGTGCTTCACATTACAGGAATATGTTGTCGACCCACCTAACTTGCACACTTGGCGAATGGGTAAAAAGTTTCTTCTACCTTGCCCGATTTAGGTTTTCTTGTGGATGTGATAATCACTCCCAAAAAAGTGATGAAGACATAAGAGTTTGTCACATAAACTGCAACAAATGAATGCAAGTTTCACAGTCGCACAGTTTTCCCTGTGCTCTGTCAAAACATACGTTTTTAACGTTTTCAAGTTTTTCCGTGTGTAGACCGTCAAATCCTGCATGTGTCCAAGCAAATCTGAACATGTCCTGGAATTTTGGAGAGCGAAGTTGATCATGTCTGAGTGCATGAACTTTGATATTTGTCTGAAAATAAAAAATTAAAACTTTTCACTCGAGGGAGGATTGAACCAGGGACCTTCCGTTCCGTAACCGCTCGCGGTAACCACGGGACCACGGTGCTCATCAGTGTACACGTACCTTGATGTGGCTTATCTTGTATATTTTATCTGAGGGGGGTACGATGGGGAGGTTCCCTTGTCAGATATGACCTACTAGATTTCCAGTCAATGGTCACGCAATTCCTATAAATTAAGAGTTGGTGATTCGTGGGCGCGGAGCTGGCCCCATAGTATCACAGATGAGACTCAATGTCAGATCAGAACATGGTGGTCAGCACACCAACATGAGTTCACTTTGCCGGCCTGTGTGGCCGTGCGGTTCTAGGCGCTTCAGTCTGGAACCGCATGACCGCTACGGTCGCAGGTTCGAATCCTGCCTCGGGCATGGATGTGTGTGATGTCCTTAGGTTAGTTAGGTTTAAGTAGTTCTAAGTTCTAGGGGACTGATGACCACAGATGTTAATCCCATAGTGCTCAGAGCCTTTGAACCATTTTTGAGTTCCCTGTCA
Organism: Schistocerca nitens; assembly: GCF_023898315.1. Classification (NCBI taxonomy): domain Eukaryota; kingdom Metazoa; phylum Arthropoda; class Insecta; order Orthoptera; family Acrididae; genus Schistocerca; species Schistocerca nitens. The sequence continues at coordinate 673,353,216 of NC_064617.1, read as the reverse complement.
TGCTCGTCAAACCACTGTACTACGAGTCTCTCCTTCTGACACGGACATTCGTCCTATTGGATGATGCAGGTGGTCTGTAATAAGGTTCATGTAGTCCACAGGTGTCACGAAGTCTTCATACACTTCCACAGGTTCCACGGAACCACCGGTGAATGTCCTCCACAGCATAATACGGCCTGCGCCCGTGGCGTACTGCATCTTTCGAGCAGCTGTTTGTGTAGATGACGGCGTATCCGGACATGAGCATCGATCTGGGTGTAACAAGAAACGTGATACATCAAACCAGCTGACACGTTGCCGCTATGTAATTCTGCAGGCTTTCGTGGCCGTTGTCACTGAAGTTAAAATGTGCTGGGTTATTAGGCCGCGTCATATTTCTACTAAAATGATCGTCGTTTCGACCCCTCTGCTGGGATTGTCCTCAGGATCTTATGGCGTCCACTATTGCTAGAACACTGTCAGAGACGAGCGTCGCGTCCTCTTACAAAGGGGAGTTTTCTTGCGTTCGTGCTGGAGAAGTGATAGTATTGGTTAAAATTTATACGGCTACCATTGGTGGGCCATAGTCATAGGTTAATATTCCCGTTCTGATGCAGAAGAATGGTCGTTGTTGGTTAATCTCCTACGGATACCATTGGCATTCACTCCCGAGGTGGTCAATGGTGTCCCACCTCACTCTGCGATCTCATATATATCCGAAACAAAACAAAATATCAAAGATGCAAAAATGGTTCCAATGGCTCTGAGCACTATGGGACTCAACTGCTGAGGTCATTAGTCCCCTAGAACTGAGAACTAGTTAAACCTAACTAACCTAAGGACATCACAAACATCCATGCCCGAGGCAGGATTCGAACCTGCGACCGTAGCGGTCTTGCGGTTCCAGACTGCAGCGCCTTTAACCGCACGGCCACTTCGGCCGGCGTCAAAGATGCAGTTGGCCTGGGATGCACCTACGTCAGAGCTCACACAATGGACAGGAATATTCAATCCATAAAAGTTCAAATGGTTCTGAGCACTATGCGACTTAACTTCTGAGGTCATCAGTCGCCTAGAACTTAGAACTAATGAAACCGAACTAACCTAAGGACATCACACACATCCACGCCCGAGGCAGGATTCGAACCTGCGACCGTAGCGGTCGCTCGGCTCCAGACTGCAGCGCCCAGAACCGCACGGCCACTCCGGCCGGCATTCCATAAAAGTAAACAAACATATTTTTCTAAGAAAATGAGAGGTTCAGTTAGTGATGGCAGAGTTTGTTTATCACAACTTCTGAAATACTTATACTTTAAAGCATGGCAACGGCACCATAGTTCCTGCCGTAACGTGCAGCGAAAGGGCCGCCAACAGCAGATTTCAGGACAGTGCAAGCAACCCGCATTACGGTACTACAGTACAAACTGTGGCATCGTTTCCATTAAGGTAAGTATTCCCGAAGGTACGAGGTTCAGAGCAGTGAAATCAGGTCTGCCATCACTAATTGCACCTCTAGTCTTTTTATTTACTGCACCTTTCACATTTTGTTTCATTTTGTCATTTTGAAAGTACATGAAGTCGCAGAGTTAGTAGGGTGAGTCGCGTAAGACGTAACACCTCTTTTATTCCGTGAACTGTTCCGAAATGCGATTTTTGGCAAATGTTACAGCGTAGAAGGGCACGTATTCTTTGTTTGGTTAGTTTTTGCTGCTGGTGTCAAAGGAGATATTGATGCAAGTACGTTTTTTTTTTAAATATGGAAACGTATACTTTTTACAACTGCACTCGATATATCTTGCGAATTAGTGATATAGCGTTTGTTAATGGTAACGCTGAAACTTGTCCTAAAGAAATCGATAAATGTTCTAGAGTTTGAGAGCACGGCGGCCGGAATCGGCATTAGCGGTGAGAACGCCGCCAAGCGACCTCTCATGCTACGCTGTGTCAAAATGTCAACACATTTTCCTGTTTGTCTGCGCTGCAGGTCGCTCATTTCTGCTTCAACATTCGTTCCATGCAGACACGTACACCAATGAGGAGAAGTTGGATATACTACTTTTATATGGTAAATATAAATGAAATGCTGTAAAAACGGTACAGCAGTATAGTGCTATCTATCCGGATCGCCAATGTCCGACGCGCCAGGCAATTGCAAGAATTATTAAGGCGCTAGTGTGGAGAGGCTGCTTGAACGGTCAAAAACAGGGCAAAAAGTAGACTGCAACTGACAGAGAACATGGAGAAGCTGTTTTGACTATAACGCTAATGAATCCGCATAGTGGTACGAGACATGTAGCCAAGGAGCATGGAATCAGCCAGACGCGTGTCATTCGCATCCTGCATCGACAGAATTTCCAGCCCTATCATCTGTCCCTACATCAGGCACTCAACGACCACGTTTTCGATCGTCGAACAGAATTTTACCCGTTTGCCCTTCAGCAACCGAGAGAAAATGGTTCAAATGGCTCTAAGCACTATGGGACTTAACATCTGAGGTCATCAGTCCTCTAGACTTAGAACTACTTAAACCTAACCAACCTAAGGTCACCACACATATCCATGCCCGAGGCAGGATTCGAACCTGTGACCGTAGCAGCAGCGCGGTTCCGGACTGAAGCGCCTAATTTTTCCAGAGTGTGCTCTTAACCGATGAATAACGTTTACTAACCACGATAGTGTAAATTTGCATAAGGTGCACAACTGGGAAGCTGAAAATCCACAATGGCTCAACGTCAACGGCCGTGGAGCGTAAATGTATGGTGCGGCATCATAGGAAATTACATTGTGGGATCTTACCTCATTCCAGGCCTTCTAAATGGGTATTCGTACACATGCTTTCTGACGAAAATTCTGCCGGTTCTTCTAGAAGACGTATCACTGGATATTCGACAATGTATTCGATTGAAACACGACGGTTATACATCTCACTCGTCCAGTGTTGCTACGCAAATACTGAACGAGTACTTTCTTGGACTTGAGATGCGACGAAATTCTGTTGTCAAATGGACTGCGTGGTACCCCGATTCGACTCCTCTCGGTTTCTTTCTTTGGGGAGCATTAAAAGATGCAGTCTATGACGGAGCAACTACGCCAGGCTACTTGTGTCAACAAATCGTCAGTGCATCCTCTATCACATCTCCGTTGTAATTACATCTTCTTATTGTTCTTTCGAATAGCGATTGCGGCCGCTGTGGCCCAGCGATTCTAGGTGCTTCAGTCCGGAACCGCGCTGCTGCTACGGTCGCAGGTTCGAATCCTGTCTCGGGCATGGATGTGTGTGATGTCCTTAGGTTAGTTAGGTTTAAGTAGTTCTAAGTCTAGGGGACTGATGACCTCAGATGTTAAGTCCCATAGTGCTTAGAGTCATTTCATTTGAATGGCGATTGCAAATGTCTCTTTCAGTCCACTATCAGGAGTTAGAGCACATGCTTAAATAAAGGATAAAGTTATTCTTTTGGAAGACAAAATTTATCTTATATAATTTGGGTGGTTGTCAAAAAATAGTTAGTAAATTATTTATTTCATTTACGTGTGTACGAAATTGCACTGTAACGTTAAATAAGTCTACTGCGTTTATTGCACATAGCTGGTAAGTCTGTCATTACGCGCTTACGTTCAGCGTGAAACAACGTTTCGTTAAGAAGAATATTTATTTTGCGGTGTACAAGTGGTCACCAAAGTATTTTTAATAAAATATTTAGTTCAACGAATGTGTCCCATAAGACGTAATTTAGAGCAGAGGTGAATCTGCATATAAGTCGGAAATTGGTTATTCTCGTAGAGCACGCCCACGTTACGCTATACAACTACGTAGCCTGATCCTAGAGGCCTGCTTGGCAGTGTTTCCACCGTAAATGCCATTCCCTGCTACCGTGCTCTCACATTCTAGGACATTTCTCGAATTTTTTACGACAGGTTTCAACGTCAACACTAACAAACGCTATAGCACTGTAATTGTCTTCTCGAGAGCCATCGAATGCAGTTGCAAAAAGTACGCAGTTACATAAAAAAACGTACTTACTTCAATATCTCAATTGATACCAGCGCTAAAAACGTTAACCAAACAAAAGCATACGTGACCAGTTTTTATTCTTTATTGTATATCTTCTTGTTAGAATGGCTTAAACCACACAACCAAAGAACACAGTTGCCAGCTAACAATGTTTGACAGCTAACAAAATAGATATCAGCAGACGGGTAGAAAGCATGCTGCGTTTTGCAAAGACTCAATACGTAATTACATTTCAGCGTGTTGTTAAAGCAACTATGAATCTTTCCTCAACTGCAAGATAAATTAGATATCTTTATTTTGGCAACAAGGTGGCGCGCCTCCTTTCTGGCGTGAATCTCTGCGGGCATGATTAAACCAGATTGTTCCCAACTGCTTGGCTGACTTCAGGGGACCGGATACCGTGTTTGTTTCCAGTTAAATTCTCTTTTGCTCAATCTGACATCAGTTTTGTGTATGTATGTGAATGTGCGGGGAGGGAGGTATGGCTGTTGTAAAAATTCGTCAGTATGTGTCTCCGCTCACAGCTGACCTGCACACTTCAGAAACAGGATCGAAGCGGTAGTCGCAACAATGGTTTAAGACGTACTGATCAAGATGTGGGAAGAAACAATCTATTGACTAAATTATTGACGAGCTGAAATGGTCCACACATAAATCATTTGTAAGGCAAAAATTTCATGGACTATTCATTAATATAAATCAAAGTGATGTAATAACCATTCGCAGCTAGGAATGATGTACAGGTAAAAGTAAAGTAAAAGACACAGTCTGTGCCGCAATCCTGTGACTGGGCTACTGGCCTGACTGTAGGTAGAGGCATTATACCCCCCCCCCCCCCAGGCACCTTTCACCCTTGGGAAAGGACCCCGGTACTCATTTGATACCAGGCTGAGTGGACTTGGGCCCTTCCTAGAGGGAGTGAAACCATCTGGAAGTGAACCCGGAACCTCCAAGGCTGTTTCTATCCGCTAGCCCGCCATTGCTACAATACTGTACAGGTGCTATTAATAAATGAAACAAGGTCCCTTTATTTACTACCGTTAGCACATATACAATAATAGAATTACATTAAAATACAGGGTGGTCAAAAACAGCCTGAGAAACTTGTAAGGATGTTGCTGAGAAACAACTTCTAACAAAAAAAAAAAATACGGTATGTGGCATCGCTTCCGAATTAATTAGCACTGACGTTAGGCTACCAGGCCGCTGCGCTCGCAAATTTAAGCGCCCTGCCAGAGACAGTGTCGCCACACGTGTTATTCGTTTCGTTCCCTAAAAACGAACAATGGAGCGATAAGAAAATGGGGTGTGAAACGGTAGTAGGAACACGAGCTAAAGGTTCAGCAGTCTCGTGCGCTATCATTACGCTACGAGAACAACTGACACTAATTGTATCTGGCGAGGTCCTTCAACTAAGGCGTAAGGCCTGTCTGGCTAACTTCAATTCTCATTAACTCGGAATTGGCGCTTCTCAGAATGTTTCTAACTACCTTGTACATTAGATTACACAGTACTAACGTAATAATCATGACTTTATGACGTTGCCCTAATCAGTTCCTAACTGTAACGATACGACGTTCTTACAGCAATCTTTCTTAAAACATTAAGAAAAATTCATTTTCAAACAGAAATTATCGTCCCATCTGTTAGCGCAACTCCGTGCTTAAAGTCTTAAATCTTAGGTGCAGGAACGCATCTATTCAACCATACAGGCCCCCTCCTCCACCGACCCCCACCCTCCACAGCTGTAAAAATGTTGAAGCACTCTCTCTCTCTCTCTCTCTCACACACACACACACACACAGGACCTCATCCTCCCTCTTCCCCGGCTCACAGCATCACGTTGTCACTTTCAGTGGTGCCGGCATAGCGGCAAATTATTGTTCAAAATGGTTCAAATTACTCTGACAAGGGAACCTCCCCATCGCGCCCCCCTCAGATTTAGTTATAAGTTGGCACAGTGGATAGGCCTTGAAAAACTGAACACAGATAAATCGAGAAAACAGGAAGACGTTGTGTAGAACTATGAAAAAAATAAGCAAAATGTATAAACTGAGTAGTGCGTGCGCAACATAGGCAACATCAAGGACAGTGTGAGCTCAGGAACGCCGTGGTCCCGTGGTTAGCGTGAGCAGCTGCGGAACGAGAGGTCCTTGATTCAAGTCTTCCCTCGAGTGAGAAGTTCTTTCTTTATTTTTGCAAAGTTATGATCTGTCCGTTCGTTCATTGAAATCTCTGTTCACTGTAATAAGTTTAGTGTCTGTGTTTTGGGACCGCACCGCAAAACCGTGCGATTAGTAGACGAAAGGACGTGCCTCTCCAATGGGAACCGAAAACATTTGATCGCAAGGTCATAGGTCAGTCGATTCCTCCACAGGAATACACGTCTGGTATATTCTATACGACACCGGCGACGGCATGTGCGCCACATGACAGGAATATGTTGTCGACTCACCTAACTTGTACACTTCTAACTTGGCCGATTTAGGTTCTTGTGGATGTGATAATCACTCCCAAAAAAGTTATGAGAACATAAGAGTTTGTTACATAAACTGCGACAAATGAATGCAACAGTTTCACAGTCGCACAGTTTTTCCTGTGCTCTGTCAAAACATAGGTTTGTAACGTTTTCAAATTTTTCCGTGTGATACCGTCGAATCCTGCATATGTCCAAGCAAATCTGAACATGTCCTGGAATTTTGGAGAGCGAAGTGAGTTTATATAAAAAATTAAAATTTTCACTCGAAGGAAAATTCGAACCAAGAACCTCTCGTTCCGCACTTGCTCACGTTAACCACGGGACCACAACGCTGCAATGCTTACACCACCATTTATGTTGCCTATTTTGCCGTGGGCTACTCAGTTTGTACACTCCTGGAAATGGAAAAAAGAACACATTGACACCGGTGTGTCAGACCCACCATACTTGCTCCGGACACTGCGAGAGGGCTGTACAAGCAATGATCACACGCACGGCACAGCGGACACACCAGGAACCACGGTGTTGGCCGTCGAATGGCGCTAGCTGCGCAGCATTTGTGCACCGCCGCCGTCAGTGTCAGCCAGTTTGCCGTGGCATACGGAGCTCCATCGCAGTCTTTAACACTGGTAGCATGCCGCGACAGCGTGGACGTGAACCGTATGTGCAGTTGACGGACTTTGAGCGAGGGCGTATAGTGGGCATGCGGGAGGCCGGGTGGACGTACCGCCGAATTGCTCAACACGTGGGGCGTGAGGTCTCCACAGTACATCGATGTTGTCGCCAGTGGTCGGCGGAAGGTGCACGTGCCCGTCGACCTGGGACCGGACAGCAGCGACGCACGGATGCACGCCAAGACCGTAGGATCCTACGCAGTGCCGTAGGGGACCGCACCGCCACTTCCCAGCAAATTAGGGACACTGTTGCTCCTGGGGTATCGGCGAGGACCATTCGCAACCGTCTCCATGAAGCTGGGCTACGGTCCCGCACACCGTTAGGCCGTCTTCCGCTCACGCCCCAACATCGTGCAGCCCGCCTCCAGTGGTGTCGCGACAGGCGTGAATGGAGGGACGAATGGAGGCGTGTCGTCTTCAGCGATGAGAGTCGCTTCTGCCTTGGTGCCAATGATGGTCGTATGCGTGTTTGGCGCCGTGCAGGTGAGCGCCACAATCAGGACTGCATACGACCGAGGCACACAGGGCCAACACCCGGCATCATGGTGTGGGGAGCGATCTCCTACACTGGCCGTACACCACTGGTGATCGTCGAGGGGACACTGAATAGTGCACGGTACATCCAAACCGTCATCGAACCCATCGTTCTACCATTCCTAGACCGACAAGGGAACCTGCTGTTCCAACAGGACAATGCACGTCCGCATGTATCCCGTGCCACCCAACGTGCTCTAGAAGGTGTAAGTCAACTACCCTGGCCAGCAAGATCTCCGGATCTGTCCCCCATTGAGCATGTTTGGGACTGGATGAAGCGTCGTCTCACGCGGTCTGCACGTCCAGCACGAACGCTGGTCCAACTGAGGCGCCAGGTGGAAATGGCATGGCAAGCCGTTCCACAGGACTACATCCAGCATCTCTACGATCGTCTCCATGGGAGAATAGCAGCCTGTATTGCTGCGAAAGGTGGATATACACTGTACTAGTGCCGACATTGTGCATGCTCTGTTGCCTGTGTCTATGTGCCTGTGGTTCTGTCAGTGTGATCATATGATGTGTCTGACCCCAGTAATGTGTCAATAAAGTTTCCCCTTCCTGGGACAATGAATTCACGGTGTTCTTATTTCAATTTCCAGGAGTGTATATTTTGCTTATTTTTTTATAGTTCCACACAACTTCTTCCTGTTTTCTCGATTGATCTGTGTTCGGTTTTTCAAGGCCTATCCACTGTGCCAACTTATAACTAAATCTGAGGGGGGTGCGATGGGGAGGTTCCCTTGTGAGTACTATGGGACTTAACATCTGAGGTCATCAGTCCCCTAGAACTTAGAACTACTTAAACCTAACTAACCTAAAGATATCACACACATCCATGCCCGAGGCAGGATTCTAACCTGCGACCGCAGCAGTCGCGCGGTTCCGGACTGAAGCGCCTAGAACCGATCGGCCACCGCGGCCGGCCAAATTATTGTTACATAGCCATTTAACACACATGTACAATTTTAATACTCGGCGCCAACTCGTTCCAGTGAGTTAAAAAAATCCCTGGGAGGTACCGGAACTCCGTTCCCGAGCGTTCCGACCGATATTCAGTCTTGCCTCAACGCGTTTAATTTATGCATACGATGTATTTAACAGCTTAAGCCTTCACCCAGTCTTGTAGTGTCTCTTTTGCAGAGCGCGCGCTATTTTGAGATTTAAGTTGGTGTTTGAGAAAAGTAGCACGGTCGTGTCTTTCAAGCAAAGGAGGTTGCCCACCCGACAAGCATAGGGCGTTCGCCACACGGCTTCACGCAGCTGGCCAGAACCGGTTACAGGCGGCGGGCACCGTCAGCGGTACCAGCTACTCACGCGCGGCTCGTCTGCACAGCGGGCAAGTATACTATCACAGGAGCTCACGCAAAATATCGTCTATCAAGGGTCTTTCACTATAATGCAGGGAAACGGAGGCAATGGCTCCTGCTAAGTTTTATTCCCTCTGTATGTAGTGTAATTTTTACGGACTATGCAAAAGGTTACAGGTAAACTGACGTATGTACATTACATACGTGATGTACGTGTGGACAGAATCGCAAATAAGCGTGAGAGGACTCCTTGACGCCACTATGCAGAACAAAGATAAGAAACTATTTATTAAAACAGTATTATCAAATTGTGATCGCTTTCGTAACACAGAATTAAGAAGAAATCATCCATGATGATATTGTGATACGAGTACGTGCTGAAAAGTAATGCTTTCGAATTTTTTATGTGAAAAGTCTTAAAACTTTTTAAATAAAACAAACGTAATTAACATTCTACATCTGCATCTACATCCATACTCCGCAAGCCACCTGACGGTGTGTGGCGGAGGGTACTTTGAGTACCTCTATCGGTTCTCCCTTCTATTCCAGTCTCGTATTGTTCGTGGAAAGAAAGATTGTCGATATGCCTCTGTGTAGGCTCTAATCTCTCTGATTTTATACTCATGGTCTCTTCGCGAGATATACGTAGGAGGGAGCAATATACTGCCTGACTCCTCGGTGAAGGTATGTTCTCGAAACTTCAACAAAAGACCGTACCGAGCTACTGAGCGTCTCTCCTGCAAAGTCTTCCACTGGAGTTTATCTATCATCTCCGTAGCGCTTTCGCGATTACTAAATGATGCTGTAAGGAAGCGCGCTGCTCTCCGTTGGATCTTCTCTATCTCTTCTATCAACCCTATCTGGTACGAACCCCACACTGGTGAGCAATATTCAAGCAGTGGGCGAACAAGTGTACTGTAACCTACTTCCTACATCTTTATTCTTCGTGTCTACATGTTTATTTCACAACTTAGTGACCCTGGCGATGAACACATTTCTCCAAGCGAGAGACGAATTTGTTGATACTGTCGCTGTGGAATGTTTGACTTGTTGACTGTGTCACAACCCCACCTCTGCCTTCACCGCTCATCACCATCAAGAGCGAAGTCTCCGAAGATGTTCAAGTTTTGCAAACAGGTGATAATCAGATGGGGCCAAGTCGGGACTGTATAGAGGTGACAGTGAACCCAAGGCGTCGGATTGTTGATATCCCAACGCACGTGTGTAGTCTGCCTTTGTCATTCTGAAGGAGAGGGTACTTGTCGAATTCGAAACTCGGTTACAGCACGCTTTCTCTAGCACCGATGCAGTTACGTTAGACACCGCAATGTTATACACTAAAATTCGAAGTTCTTTCGTGGAAGTATATAGACATAAAGAGCAATGATGTAGAATGTTAATGACTATTTAAAAAGCTTTAAGAGTTTTCACATAAAAAATTCGGAGATGTCACTTTCAAGCGCGCCCTCGTATTTTAGTACATATAATACATTAAAATAAATTATGTTATAATTTTCCTGAGATTAAACGACAAAATATAGATGTAGCATGACATCTAGATATGTGTAAGTAAAGTGTCAGAGCTCTTCTTTCGTACGTGCGGTGGGACGATTGTGCAACTAACATGTTGTGTGTCTACACCGTTAACCCCCTTAACAATGATGGTTCCTATTGTATTAACAGGTTTTTTCCACATAATACTAAACCTGTTCTGGGCTGAAAAAGTAGACACGCTGTCAGACCATTATTTCCTCTCCCTCACGATTCCCTCAGCACTGATTAGTGGAATTTATCATCATAAAAATCGTCAGCTGTCTGAGATTCACACATGCACGAAGTTCCACGCTGACTTTTCTACGCAATACTACCCTCATTCGCAAGGATTCATGTTGCTATTGCTTGTTTTCTAATCTCTTTTATCGCCCTTCCATTAGGACGTCGTCAAGGTTCACTCTAATCTTTGGCGATCTAGCAAAGAAATTCTCTGGTCTGTTTAATATTCATAGGCCCTGCTACACGTACCGATCACCGCCATTCCATTTTGATTAGGTATAATTATGTTAGGCACTAATATCTGTTCTCTCATCGATTTGTTTGTATTATGTTTCTCTTACTTATTTACAAAATGAGTCTCTCCATCGTTGATAACGAACCATCAATTTTTGGGTGGTTTCCACAGTAAATGTCCGTGTCTTAATGCCGTTAAGTCAAGCCGATTATAAACTTTGGGTGCAGACACATCAGAATCTTTGCTTTGAAAATGCTATTAAATGTAGCGAAATAATTTCTGGAATTTTTTACGGTTGTGTAAACTTCTTTCGCTTATCATCTACTCGTCCTTTTAAACCATCCTAAATACAAGACTCGTCAACTGGTTCCGTGACTTCATTGGTAATTTGTACTATTTTCTTTTCATTACGTTCACTGAACATTATTTTAGTCTTATTGCAATTGATTTCCATGTCTACTTTCAAAGATCGCCTATTATTTCTTCCATTCATTCTTGACGTTTATCTGCAATAGAAGCAACTCAGCAGAAACAAAGTCGTTAAGGAACGCTCCGTCAATAAGAATTCTCTCTCTTTTCTGCCACTCGAAGAAGCCGAAATTTTCCTCCAGGCGAGATGGAAATAGTTTTGATTATACTGAATGTCATTGTCTCATTATTCTTTAAATTCTGAGTTTCTCACTACGCTGATTAAGTGTGGTGTAAATTGTAGGTTTGTTGCACAGATTTTTACGAGCATACTAACGTTGATACAATTAATGTCCTGTCTGTCAACATCTTTGAATCCCGACAAAATAGTAAATCATAGTAATTTTTCCGTCTATATTCGATCACAGCTTGTAAAGTTTCCATTGTGCTATGTCTACTTTTAGAGCCAGCTTTTTCTTTTGGTACGTTATTTTTTTTTGTTTTGTTTTGTTTTTTTGCAGTGTGGCTGGTGACAATTTCAGTACACAACACAGAGGAGCATTACGGGTCTATGCTTTACTTTTTGCCTCCTCTTCCTCTTCTCCTGTGATATAAAAAGAAATTTAGAATTGTTCGAGTTTTACTCAGTTGTCTCCTAATAGACATTCTGAAAATAATGAGTTGCCTCCACGCAACCTGAAAATAAATCTACATGTTCCTTTTTGATGTTAGGTCCCTGATTCCCTCTCAGCTTTAATCAAATCCAGTGAACCATCATCTCCAAGCGCGTTTGCTTTCTTCATATATCGAGAAGTCATATTACAGAAATTAGCAGAACGATAAATGTATAACTAAGAGCACTCACCTAATGCTCGTATGAGCGCCATTCTACAGCTGACCAAGAAACCATTTTCTATTCCTACTGCAGTATGCAAATTCCGCAACATGCCAATAATGACACTTCCACTATAGTCTGTTCTTGTCAGATACTACAGTCGTTTCCAGTTCGTGTGCCTTTGTTGGCTTTGGATGTCCGTTACTGAGAGTCAACATTATCGGCAGAGTCTAAAAATTATATTACCTGCTGCATGAAGATTCTAAAACTAGATGACACTACAACCCGTCCATCATATGGTCGAATTCATTTACTAAGTGGGATGCTAACAATTGCTTACCTGCTCTTTCTAGTAAGAATGCTCTCCTAGCCTTCTTGATGGACTTTTTAACTTTCGTAACCATAGTCGTAATGACAATATCATGATCACTAATCCCTGTCTCAACACTGACACCGTCGATGAGGTCTGGTCTGTTCGTGGCTACCACATCTAGAATATTTCCATTACGCGTTGGCTGTCGATTTAGCTGCTCAAGACAGTTTTCGGATAATGTGTTGAAAAGTAATTTACACGACGGCTTGTCTGTAGGCCTTCATCGATTAAGGGAAATAGTGGAGACCTAGATCAGGATAGATTCCCCTTCCTGAGTGCCATGTCCACGGTGTATCTCGATGTATGTGTGATGTGTGCCACACCGCAACGAAATCCAACACAATTTGCCACTGTTACCGCTAATAATCGGCTATCCTAAAAGCTCTGACTGGTCTGAATCTTCCAATTTTATAATGCTTCTTATCGGCAAATCTTCCTTTTACTCGAATGAAAACAGAATCAGGTACACAGTGTTGTTCTGGTATGGTTAATAACTGGCAGGTGGAAAATGCACATCCAGTCTAGAAATACATACTCAGATATTAATGTGTAACCACAAAACAGAGAGTTTCTGTTTGGATACGTGTAGTATAAAGACGGACTTCCGTAATGATTCAACGAAACAGAATCAGTGATTTTTCTTATGCGCCTGTAATAAATTGAAAGAAGTAGTTATAAACTAAAAAGATACACTAAACATTATTTGCTATTTTGATTTCTTTACCATACGCTAAACGATGCTCTTCCGTTTCCTAAATTTATCTCTCAACTGAGACTGAAAGTTGTAATAACAGAGTCCCGGAATACATGAGTAAGTAAATCTTAATCACAGCTGAAGTGCCTAATATGTCACGGGAAAAGTAGCATAAAACTCGCGATTACACGAGATTGCACATAATGTTTCATTTGATTCAAGCTAAACGTTAATAATAGTTTCATTTTCTTTCATTTCGGTTCTGTTTGGCCCCAAATTACGTAGCAGGACCAGGGAGTTGAATGGAACACTGTATTATCGTCCATTTGCAGTTTTTCTTGCAACAATGCACTTAGATAATGGTAACTCAACTAACTGTAAGCTGCAGTGATACTGGGTGTAGCAGTGACTGATGCTAAAGTCTCAGTTTAATTGTAAGTTCGGCTGTTCTATGAGAATGTGTATCGTATTTATATACATCAAACTTATTAAAACTTGGAACGGAGAGAAATTTCATGTGTACAATCGCCATCCATTGTGGAGAAAACATCTGGAGCAACACGTATTTAGCACGCAAGCATTTACGACGACGGGATGGTGCTAGTTAATCGAAAAGAAAAAGAATTCCGTTGGTGAAGTAGTTATTTGTCCGAAGTTTGGTCTGAGAACTGCTCTGTGTTGTTCTTATCTCTCTACGATCCGTGCACTGAACAACCCAGCCAGTTGTAGGAAAGCCCTACAGTTTCACAACGAACGAGAACCGCGTATCTACAACACGTAGCAAGACTAAAATCAGATTCCTGTCTGGCCATGGAGGCATCCCTAAATCATTGCGAACGAATGGCAGGATGACTGCTTAGATGAGATTGTGGCTGCATTTCGACCGCCGTAGCATCCCCTCCCTTGGCTTCACGCAGGAAAGTGTCTTTAGAGTGATGGTACATGTAACAAGGCGGAAGCGTGACGCGTTCTGTTTAGAGAGGGACGGAGAATATTTTGTGGTGTCGCGAGCGAGCTTTCTCTCTCTGTGCCACACCACACGCTACAGCTGTTCATCGCCCCAGCAGCTGGCTATGTTGGGACAGGCCGCACATGGGAGCTGCTGTTCTGCTTTCGAAAATTTTTATATACAGAGCACTATCGTTAAACCGTGTTAAATTAACATTTCTTGGGTTTGCTGCATGTTGCCCATAATGAATAATACAATGTCAAAATAGTCATGCGTGTACTAATACGAAACTCAATATTAAATATCCAGCGCACAAACCGAAATGCTTCCTGCACTTCGCTCGCGACAGGCTGATGAGCTACTCGATGCGAGCCATGCGCTGTCGGATTTACCTATGAGCACAAAGGGGCGCTCGAACTTCGTGGAGACAGCATCGTGCAGTGCTCGTAAATGTCTACGTGCTGATGAGCAATGTGGCTTACTAAATGCTCAGGCGAAACCTTCCGATTCTGTTTTTCCTCCGAGCGGCTCTTAGAAGACCACACGCGAGATTACTGCTCACAGCCGTACTTCCCTGGACTATCAGATTACACACCAGAGTCCCTACTTGTCCTTTAAATAAGTTCTCATTTAATCGCATGAGAAGAGGTGTAGTCCACTCCAGTCCTCTCACCAAGAAAAACTCATTAGTAATGCTCGAAATCGACGCGGGGTCTGCCACCCGACAATCAACACCATGCTCCACTTCGTTACCGATACACACCTACAATGTGGGACACACAACACTAAATTAATACAGGCACGTCTAAATATAGCAGTTCAACAATCCATGCTAACTTATAGAGTTCAAGAGACGCCCATATCATCTCAACTCTGTTATTTTCGTTACCAGAGTTATCAGGAGGGAGAAGCTTCGAAATGTGACGCATGTCGAAGAGCTGCGATTGAAAATACCCGTGAACTTATTCACTTCGCATTTTTTCCGGCTCTTTACACAGATATGGGTGTGATTTAGCTTTCGAAATGATTCCATATCACTAAAGTAACGAGGTATCTTCCATCCATATTTCGACTAACAATTGATGTCACTACGGTAACTACAGTAACACAAAAAAGTGTGGCACACTATTAAAACTTCATGACCATACTTTCCACGAAAGATCAACCAACATTAAGCTTCCTGCTTTGTATATGTGGCAAAAAGAAACTGAAAGTAAAATTACTGGGTTTCAAGCCTACGTGGATTATTCATAACAACTGTTTGTCCGTGCAACTTTCACGACTGGGTCAGGAAAATGGGGACATACAGCGGCCCGCAGAGTATCCTCCGCCATACACCATACTGTGGCTTGTGTTTTATAGATGTAGATTTATATGTACACAATGAATTAGCTAGAAGAACATGTAGCGTTCGCTGAAAATGAATTTTTTTCGTGCTGCGGACTACACGTTAAAATAATGGGTTCCCACACATCTGCCAGGATGAGCTGCAACGTCAGATGCAAAGCGGCAACGATATTCCGCCAAATAAAGTAAATTAGTTCGTCGCCAATCTGTTATTAACCGTGAAGCACAAAAATTAAACGAAATTACGAAAAGAGGAAATGGATAGAGAAATAATGAACAATCCCTGCAGATGATCATCACAATTTCCCCTCGATCTGCGGTCGTCGTTGATCGATTGTGGAAGGATATAGGATGACTTGGGCAGTTTTCTGTAAATCTTAGAAAATTTTAAGTTAAAGGGGACGAGTTGGAAAAACAATCCTGTAATTTTCCAAAACATTATTAGTGTCGTGCTGCTTGATACAGTCAAGTAAATATCTATGCACAACGTTGCAAACCGGCGTGAAACACATTGAGCACTTACGGCTGGTAGTGGAGAAGGTGAATGACCAACTTCGTTTTATTGGGAAAATTTTAGGGAAGTGCAGCTCATCTACAAGGGTTGGACAAAAATGTGGAAACAGAGCGACAAATGTATGCTTGACCCCAAATGCAGGTGCTAGCTAAGCCTGCATGTTACGCAGTCGTATTTGACTAAAAAAAGGCACCTACGAAATGAAACAAAATACGTTGTAAGTGTCTGTCGTGATCAGAACAGTGTTCTGTATCGTCGAGAGAGCATTAAATACTGTCGGAGCTAATTGAATTCGAACGTGGGCAAACTGTTTTCCACATACAGGAAAAGGACTGGTCTGCCAAATCGTGGCATTCCACGGGCCCCATGATTACTCTGCAAAGTACTGTCAAGGATTATGTGAATATTTTGGCTAATCAGATCAATTCCATGATACAATGGTCTTTCCTAAAGTTCGATGCTGTGCTCCCGACGAGCAGGACCCTCTTGACCTAGCTCGAATCGTCCAGGACTTGTTTTGCGAGCACGAGGATGAACTGTCGCATCTTCTCTGGACACCATAGTCACCGTATCTCGATATTATGTGGGATTCCCTTAAAAACCGTACGGGACCTGTATTTATCGGTTCACAGCGAAAGGAAGCTGCTTTGAGTGCCAACGGTTTTCCTACACAGTTTTAAGAATGGTAAAGTTTCGTTTCTGTATTTTGGTCCTCCCTTATAAAAGAGACAGCGTATAGAACACTTGTGCAATCTATACTCCAGTACTGCTAGAGTGTTTGGGATCCCCATCAGATCAGGTTAAAGGAATACATCGAAGTAATTGAGAAGCGTCATGCTAGATTTGTTACCAGTAGTTAGAGCAAAACGCGAGCTCTACAAACATGCTTGGTCAATTCAAATGGCAACCTCTGGAGGAAAGTCGGTGTTCTCTTCGTGAAAAACTATTGATAAAATTTATATGGCTGGCATTTGCAGCTGACTGCATGATGATTCTACTGCCCCAACGTACATTTCGCAAAGGACCGCGAAGATATGAGAAATTAGGGCTCCTACGGAGGCATACAGACAGTCGTTCTTCCATAGCTTCATTTGCGAGTGGAACAGGAAAGCGAATGACTTAGTAGAGGTGCAAGGTAACCTCCGCCACGAACCATACTGTGGCTTGTACGGTATGTATGCAGATGTAGAACTGCAAGTGTGACGTGTACACCGAAGGAACACTCCGTGCCTCAAAAATGAGCACGATGCTTAGAGATGAAGTGTTTAAAAGATAAAATATCTCAAACTTTTGCGTTTTGTATGTGGAAAGACTGTAGTCTCTTGGTGTCTTTCATAACGTAATACCACAAAGAAGCTGTTTTGACTCTGTGCTGGAAGGGTGCACCATCGAACGCTGGAAAGCCGCAGACCGGACGCTCAGTCGATACAAAGTGTTATTCCGACTCCACAACATTACCGATGTCGGGACTTAGCTTCAAGATAATTGTCTGCGATACTTACGGATACCTCCAGATTTGAAATTTTCCGCTTAATGTGTATCGAAGGCTAAAAGCAGTTCATCTGTATGTCATATAATTTGCAGTCTGCGTTTACCCCACGGCAAATGCAAAGACAGTCCACTCTATTTTGGAATCACCAACATCGAGAATGGATAACGAGCTAATGGAGAAACATGCTCTCGTTGGATAAATGCCGCATCAGTTTCTAGAATAATACTCGTCTCACGTCCGTCAAAAAGGAATGCGACTACAGGAGCATCATGCAGTGAGATCAGTTTGCTGATGGCGGTAGGCGTAATGTTGTATAGTTCAAATGGCTCTGAGCACTATGGGACTTAACATCTGAGGTCATCAGTCCCCTAGAACTTAGAACTACCTAAACCTAACTAACCTAAGGACTTCACACACATCCATGCCAGAGGCAGGATTCGAACCTGCGACCGTAGCTGTCGCGCGGTTCCAAACTGAAGCGCCTAGAACCGCTCATCCACGGCGGCCGGCAATGTTATATGGTCAATCGACGTTTCACAACATTGTAAAGAGTCAAATGAATACAGTTAACGCGCAGAGTGTCTGAGGTGAGGTACTGAAATCTATTCAGAAGTGCATCTGTTTCATACTCCTTGTTCGTAGACAATAACAGCATTGAGCAACGAGATATTCAGATAAAGACAGCCACCGCTTGAACTGGCGAGCGAGTTTTCGGGTTCTGAGTCCTATACAAAACGTCTGTGAGGCGTTGGGAAAACGAAATGCAGCCTGTTAGCCGTCGCCAAGGACTCTCCAAGACCACCACACACCTCTTTCTCAGTAACGGAATCGACTGACAGCACAGTCATTGAATCCTTTCGTAGAGGCTGCCACGTCACTGAGAAAAAAGTGTAATATATTATTTGTCTTGTTCTTACGGAATACATTCTTCAGCACAGAGATTTGATTATTGCATGTTTTGTAATCCGACCAGATCATAGGCTGGAATTGACAGTTTCTCTCTCAGAAATAATAAACTACAAATTTTAATCGAAAGTATCTTCAATATAGTTCTAAGGGCACTCGTAATCTGACAGGGTTCATGTACTGTCTGACGGTGAGAGTCTTCAGGAAAACTGATACACAAACAATCGATACTAAGAAGAACAAACGGCCTCTCACTTACCGAATTAAAAAAGCGCTGCGAGAGAGAACGCAGCATGGAAAAGGATAAAAAACATGTCAGTCCCATTCTTCCGTAGTTGGGGGTATTCGGAATCACGAAGAAACATCAACTAACTCTTCCCATTTATCAGTATGAGAGTTTTACTGGGACTTTGTTGGCTACCGTGGTATTTCTGAAAGCGGGAATCGAGTAAATTCTGTGTGTAAGTGGAACCTGCTAAGCAAGACAGAGACCATGCACGGAACAAAAATGGTAGATCGAAAGTCAACGCCACAGATGTCTTCTTTAGCCGAATAGAGTCACAGTGGCTGAAGAGTCTATTTCCAGCAACTACTCAATAAATTTAATTCTGTCGTTCTCCTTCTAGTTAGAGCCTCATAATTTTCTATTCGGTGACCAGCTTAATTAGCCGGCAAGAAAGCTTTTCTACCTAATTGTTGGACTCCGCTTCTATCTCATTTTGCCTTTCACAGGCATTTCGTTTTCGTTGCTTGGTTTTCCGATACTCGCCCCTCTTTTTAACAAAAACCCTCCTCTCTCTAGCAGGCTTGCAACTTCTAACCGCAGCTCTGTGCTTATCTCTGCTGAGCAATATAATATATCACACATTCTTTGTTAAATGATCCCCTCCTTCCGAAAAAAAACTGCGATTGTGACGCACATGCCTTACATTTCAAGTATATCGTGTTCTTGGAATCTTAAGGAATAAACTGTACGAAGTTAAGCTCATAAGACAATCATCACCTCGGCTTGACAATGGATGGAAGGTTTTTCGTTAATTTTTTGGAAGAAGGAACTGTTTTGGCCCGACGGCATGTAAAAAGCAGATGGAGCTTTTCCTTTGCGAGAAAAAAGACTGAAAGAAAAGAAAATTTTGGAAACGGGTCATTATGATGATCTAACAGCAAGAACGAACACAGATAGAAGATTCTATTCACTGGAAAAAACTGAACGAAACACACTATTCAGAAGACGTTCAACAACTGCACTGATGTTAGTTTTTTCCATTTTTCATTTCGTCAACTTGATTGTCTCAGCGGTGACTGTGGAGGTTGTGGTCTCCTTACTATAAGTAACAATTTTCATGACTAGCCTTATGTCTTCTTCAACTTAGCTTTTGTTCTACTTCGATGTTTTACACACAAACATTTTGCTTCGATGTTTGTATATTGCTGTGACATCAGATACAGCAACTCTAGATATCTCTCACGGGTACACTTTTGTAGATGCGCACGTACTACGTAAACGGTCTCTGTAAGTTTCAACATGGTGGTAGATAACTATAGGATTACAACAGTCCGAGTAAAAGTGTGAAACATAAGGTCAACGTCAATACACGATAAATAAGTCAGGATACAAAACTTCACAATGCGTGTTTTTTCAACACCGCAGTGGCGTGAGTTATTTTTATTAATTAGTTGCAATTGTTATATACACTCATGCTCATAAATTAAGGATAATTGCAGAATGTGGTGCCACACAACGTGGCACTACACAAAACTGGCGCTAATAGCATAGGCACATAGGGAACACACACGACACAGATCTGCAGCCCACAGTATTGGTGATAAATTGAGAAAACCGTCCCGAAACACATGTGCTAAATAACGCCACTGTTTCCTGCGCATGTACCCTGACATCAATATGGAATATGATCACCATGCACACGTACACAGGCCACACAACGGGATGGCATACTCTGGATCAGGTGGTCGAGCAGCTGCTGGGGTATAGCCTCCTATTCTTGCACCAGTGCCTGTCGGAGCTCGATGGGGTTTAGGTCTGGAGAACAGGCAGGCCACTCCATTCGCCTGATATCTTCTGTTTCAAGGTACTCCTCCACGATGGCAGCTCGGTGGGGCCGCGCGTTATCATCCATCAGGAGGAAGGTGGGACCCACTGTACCCCTGAAAAGGCGGACATACTGGTGCAAAATGACGTCCCGATACGCCTGACCTGTTACAGTTCCTCTGTCAAAGACATGCAGCGGTGTACGTTCACCAATCATAGTCCCACCCAACACCATCAAACCAAGAACTCCATACATGTCCCTTTCAAGGACATTAAGGGGTTGGTATCTGGTTCCTGGTTCACGCCACATGAAAACCCAGAGAGAATCACTGCTCAGACTATATACCTCGACTCGTCCGTGAACATAACCTGGGACCACTGTTCCAATGACCATGTACTGTTTTGGTGACATCAGGCTTTACGGGCTCTCCTGTGACCAGGGGTCCGTGGAATGCACCTTGCAGGTCTCCGGGCGAATAAACCATGTCTGTTCAGTCGTCTGTAGACTGTGTGTCTGGAGACAACTGTTCCAGTGGCTGCTCTAAAGTCGCGAGCAAAGCTACCTGCAGTACTCTGTGGCCGTCTGCGGGCACTGATGGTGAGATATCGGTCTTCTTGTGGTGTTGTACACTGTGGACGTCCCGTACTGTAGCCCCTGGACACGTTTCCTGTCTGCTGGAATAGTTGCCATAATCTTGAGATCACACTTTGTGGCACACGGATGGCCCGTGCTACGACCTGCTTTGTTTGACCAGCCTCCAGTCGCCCTAGTATTCTACCCCACATAACGTCATCAATATGTGTTCTTTGAGCCATTTTCAATACACAGTCACCATTAGTACGTCTGAAAACTTCTGCACACTTACCCGCTGCACCGTACTTTGACATGCACCAACACACCTCTGCGTATGTTGACTGCTGTCAGTGCCACCGTGCGACGACCGCAGGTCAAATGCACCGCATGGTCAAACCCTGAGGTGATTTAAATCCGCAAACCGCCCACCAGTGTGTTGTTTCACCATGCATCAGCGTCATCCTTAGGTTATAAGTGTTTGACCTGCACCCTAGAAGCTATCGCAGGCCCTGTATCACAGTTACTACCACTAAGTACTCCCGATTACTCGTCAGCGGGTTATACGGTTTGCGGATTATTCGTACATAAAAGAAATAAAAGAAAAACAATGTTAAGAAAAAAAAGATTCGGGCACAAGCGGACCAGAAGCGCGGGTTGCCGGCCGCTAGGGGCAGCGGCGGTCGCTAAGACCGGCAGCGGGAGACGATTGCGCCAAGCCGCCCGCAGATGTCGGCCGCCAACGCTGCCCCTACTATCCGTCCAGTAGACATCGTCCCAAGCACATGTTTCGAAATATCTCGGTTATTCATGCTTTTCCATTATTCGTGTATCTTCTCCACCACAGCACCCCGAATAATCGGATGTATACTGTATTACGATACTATTATTATTATTACGATTCACAGAACATAAATAAAATTATTTCCTTCGGTATAGCCCCAAAGCTCGATACCACATTACACTACTTCACTAGCTGTTTAAATAGAAAAAAAGGAATGAAAACAAAGTGATCTAGAGAAGGAGGGAATAAGATTGAGCAGGGCAACGGACTATCTAACAACAACAAATGTAAAACATTATAAAAAGACGCTACCAGTAATAGATAAGGAAATTAACTAGATAATGGTAAACATACGTACTAATCGTGCATAATTCCGTTATGGTTGCATCTGAACATGATGAAGGGCAATCTGCAAATCTAAATCTGTGAGTCCGTACCAAGAGCGCGAAAGCTCTCCGGGTCTTCTCCACTGTCCGGCACTGCAAAAGCTGTTGACTTGCTGTCTTCCTTCACTTGCTCAGCTGTACACCAAGCTCGAATCGTTAGTAATCATCAAGAAGTCAGCTATCGAGATTCTTGATATGAAAGATAGCTACAAAGTTTTAATTATCATCTCGAAAAAATGAAGTTAATTAATTAATTTTTTGGGGGAAATGAATCAGCAAATTGCGAATACGGTACCTCCACACTATACAATTTACTGGAAACAAAATTTGTGGCGGACCGGAACTAGAACCAGGATTTTCCGCTATAGGCGACCGCTCGCCTTAAAACATTTTGGCTACCTGAACATGATTAGAGGGCCGACCCAAAGTTCCGTATGTTTCAGTCCTCTTTTCCGTAGTACCCGCACAATTATGTGATTCGCGCACAGGGAGAGTTTTATTTAGTTTTCTCGTCAGGCTGCCTTCGCTTCGGCATAAAATACATTAGTGGAGTGTCTGTATTAGATAAAGTTCGATGCACTGTGCCTTCGGACATGGATGCATTGCACCGATACTGTCAAAATTAGACAAATTACTAATGTAATTAATTTTTTATTAGGCTGCAGACACACCTCATCAGTCCTTGTACGTCACAGTATCGTACGACGCCGCTAGAGGCCGCAAAACAAAAAGGCACAGCCCATCAATGCCGCTGAATATCGTGTTCAAATACGTTTCCGTATTTGAAAAGAAAAATGCTGCAACAGTCCGTACTGAGCTGGTGGAAGTGTACGACAACAGAGCACTTCGATTAGTAGTTCTTTAATAGAGATTTTTTTTTAATGACCCGCTATTTTACCTTCTAGTAGTTGAACCACAAAAATGCTGAAACATTTATTTCTTTATTTCTGACCGAGAAACCAAATACCATTTTTCGTAGGTCCAGCTTCAAAACTGTCTTAACAGCGACATATTTACAAAAAGCTTTCATTTCCTGTTTCAATCGCTCAGGGATGGAATTTCAAAACAATCTCTTCTTAAAAGACGCCTACAGTATAAGATCAACACCTGCAAATTTCAAGTTTCTGTGCTTAGTTGTTTGGGGTGGGCGATGGTGAGTCAGAGATAATCGAAAGCCAACAGATCCACCGATACTTAAGAATAAATCTGTGTATAGTATTTAAACCACAATCCATGTGTTACCTCAACCATTCCTTAGATATAGCAAGTGACTGGTGTAAGGTTAACAACTGACAGATCTGTCCATCATCTGCTATTGTACCCTCGCCATAGTAATCGTTAATTATAACATAACTATAGTGCCAATATTTTCCATTCGGCCGGACCAGCATCATAGAATGCGTCATAATATGGCATTTTATAGAGAATATTTCCATGTAAGCTGCTCATAGTGTAATTACTAATATTTTTTTTCTATACTAGAAGCTTGTTTCGGCTATAGCACCTCTGTCATGTAAACGTCTAGTTGGAACAGATGCCCATACTGCATCAGCCAGTGAACTGTTGACTGTCTATTTGTTGCTAGATTGTTATAATCACGCATATTGTATTTGCATAGAAAATTCTCGTGAAACATTTTTGACAGCTAGTTTGACACTAGAACGAGAATAAAGTGTTCTTTCCCTTACTAGATTCTAGACGCCGTCTTTGCTCAGTTTTTAGGAGGTTCATGAGATGTAACACGACAGAACAAGATGCCTATGACCACTTCGGGTATTTTTACTTTTTACGTTTAAATTTCTGATCATCTCTGCAATCAAAACTACAAGATATGTACTCAAATGGGATTTCTCTCTCTCTCTCTCTCCCTCTCTCTTCTGCTATGAGATAGTGCACCAGGTAAATCCAAAGACGTAAATGTAGTGCATACTGTACATGTTTCATTAATTCACACAAATTCGGCTGATTATAGGAGGTTGAAACCGTTGAAACACGTAGTCGTTTCAATCGAAGGGTGAATATGTATGGCAGAACAAAAGCCATCACCAAGTTTCACGATTGCAACGTGTTTTGCTTTTTCTATCTTGATTTTTTTTCTTTTTCTTTTTTTCTTTCCCAAGTGATGATTACAGCTTGATGAATAACCATCGTAAGATGTGCGAAGTAAAGGCACGTCTTGTTTGCATTGTCTCCTCTGATGCTGAGATGTAGTGTTCTTTTCCGAGCATAATGTTATCTTTTATCCCTAAACATGTATGTGTTTCTAGCTCTCTACTGCTTCTCTTTCCCGCATTGTATCATAGAAACTACACTGAAGCGTCAAAGAAACTGGTATAGGCATGCGAATTCGAATACAGAGATATGTTAACAGGCGGAGTACGGCGCTGCAGTCAGCAACGCCTGTATAAGACAACAAATGCCTGGCGCAGTTGTTAGATCGTTTACTGCTGCTAGAATGGCATGTTATCAAGATTCAAGTGAGTTGGAACGTGGTATTACACAGTCGGCGCACTAGCGATGGGAGACTGCATCTGCGATGTAGCGATGAGTGGGGATTTTCCCGTGCGATCATTTCATAGTTGTACCATGAATATCGGGAATCCGGTAAAACATCAAATCTCCGACATCGCTGCGGATGGAAAAAGGTCCTGCAAGAACGGGACCAACGCCGACTGCATAGAATCGTTCACCGTGACTGAAGTGCAACCCTTCCGCAAATTGCTGCAGATTTCAGTGCTGGGCCATCAACAAGTGTCAGCGCTCGAACCATTCGGATGCGAAGGTCCACTACTGTACGTTTGACGACTGAACGACACAAAGCCTCCCGCCTCGCCTGGGCACCGAAATTGGACTGTTGATGATTGGAAATATATTGCCCTGTCGGACGAATCTCGTTTCATACTGTATCGAGTTGATGGACGTGTGCGGGTATGGAGACAACCTCATGAATCCATAGATCTGCCGCGCGGGGTAGCTGCGCGGTCTGGGGCGTCTTGTCACGGACCGAGCGGCTCCCTCCGTCGGAGGTTCGAGTCCTCCCTCGGGAATGGGTGTGTTGTCCTAGCGTAAGTTAGTTTAAGTTAGACTACAATAGTGTGTAGGCTTAACGACCGATGATGTCAACAGTTTGGTCCCATAATATCTTACCACAAATTTGAATTTCCATGGATCTTGCTTGTCAGCAGGGGACTGTTCAAGCTGTTGGAGGTTCTGTAATGTTGTGGGGCGTGTGCACTTCGAGTAATATGGCACCCCTGATAATTCTAGATACGACTCTGACAGGTGACACGTACGTAAGCATCCTGTCTGATCACATGCACCCATTCGTGTCCATAGCGTATTTCGACGGACTTGGGCAATTCCACCAGGTCAATGCGACACCCCACACGTTCAGAATTGCTACAGAGTGGCTCCAAAAACATCTTCTGAATTTAGAAATTTCCGCCGGCCACCAAACTCGCCAGACATGAACATTATTGAGCATATCTGGGATGCCTCGCAACGCGCTATTAAGAAGAGATCTCCACCTCCTCGTACTCTTACGGATTTATGGACAGTGGATTCATAGTGTCAATTCCCTCCAGCACTTCTTCAGACATTAGTCGAGTCCACGCCACGTTGCGTTGCGGCACTTCTGCGTGCTCGCGGGGGCTCTATACGATATTAGGCAGGTTGAGGCGTAGCGCTGTATACCGATCCTGCCATGGAGGCGGTTAAGTGGAAGATGTGTCTCAGAGATGGATAGTGACACATGGTGATGCGAGACTGGAAGCGCACGTAGTTCATGTATCAGCCGATAGAGGACAGTATTGGATAGGGCACTGTGATTTAGTTTCGAATGTGCCCACTAGAGTGGACTTAAGTAATAGAATGTTTTTCACAAACTGTTCTAGTTATTATGTCTTTTTGTGTGTAAAATGTTATAAATGTGTTTTAGCAGTATGAATGATGCGTGAGTGTGGTTTAAGGTTAATATGAAGATAAGTGTTAAACGAGGTATGTAGTGGGATTTAGTGTGGGAACATTTCGAAGAATTATGGATGTGGACAAAGGGAATTTTCGTGAAATAGATTTGTAACGTAAGTTTACGGTAAAGGGAAAGTTAATTCAGGTATAAATAACAATAGTAAATAACTTTATGCATAAACAAAACTTCAGCATATTAGATAATTACGTCGGTAAAAAGTGCAGTCGTTACGTTTACTATTTTGCGATTGGTTATTGATGAAAAGCGCGGATTGACGAGGTAGAATGTTGTTTTGCTATTGGCTGTTGAGTAAACTGGCCAATGGTAAGGCAATATTCTTCGCGCGGTTTTCTCTGCTGGTAGGGAAGACTTAGAGTGTTCTAGAGAGGAGTCTGAGCCTAGCCATGAAACAGTTCGGACGTGTATAGTAGTAGTTCCGATGTAAATGATAAGTTTCCGGATCTAGCAGTGTTTCATACATCAAAAGTGTTGTAAAGTGACGGCATAATTATTCCGACGGGTGTGTAGAAATTTCGGAATTTTTAAGTGAATTTTGTGACGAGGAAAGACATAAATTCCGCATGGCGTATTGAGCAAAAAACTGTGACTGCATTAGGTACCGACAGACTTAATATTTGGCGAGCATTCTCAATCAAAAACAATCCGTATTTTTGTAGCTATTACGTTTTCGGGAAATACAACACCATAATCTTGCTAACGTGAGTGAAAGGGATTGTGGGTGACTGTGTTGAGACTAGCATGGGCTTGGCAGTGATACTTGTTCACCTAAGTTTCAGAATATATTAATTAAGGACAAAATTTCCAACCTTTCATTTCGTGTGACAACTTTCTCCCGAAACGTAGATTAGTGACTTTAATTGCAGCCTGGTTCAC
The DNA here is from genome assembly GCF_023898315.1 of Schistocerca nitens. Lineage (NCBI taxonomy): Eukaryota > Metazoa > Arthropoda > Insecta > Orthoptera > Acrididae > Schistocerca > Schistocerca nitens. Next base: position 673,326,053 of record NC_064617.1, on the reverse strand, counting down.
GTCGAAGTACAGTAGGTTTCGCTCGGCTTCCCTACTTATGATCTGCTGAGACAATGTTCACAGGTAAGTGCAGGTTCGTCGTAAAGAGACAGAAGGAGCCGCGCCGCCGCAAAGTGTACCAGTTTCTTTGGCTCTTCGGTGTAGATGGTGGTTCAAATGGCTCTGAGCACTATGGGACTCAACTTCTGAGGTCATTAGTCCCCTAGAACTTAGAACTAGTTAAACCTAACTAACCTAAGGACATCCATGCCCGAGGCAGGATTCGAAACTGCGACCGTAGCGGTCTCGCGGTACCAGACTGAAGCGCCTAGAACCGCTAGACCACCGCGGCCGGCTGTAGATGGTGCTCCAGGTTACTCCAAAGTCGTAAGCGCATCGCATACTTACATGTTCCATTAATTCACACAAATTCACCTGATGATGGGAGGTTTAAGCCTCTGAAACGCGTAGTTGTTGCAACCGAAGGGTGAACATGTATAGGAGAACGAACGCCATCATCAAGTTTCACTTTTTTTTCTCCAAGATGATGATTACAACTGTATGAATAACCCTCGTACATACTGCGAGCAAGATGTGCAAAGTCCAGTCACGTTTTGTTTGAATTGTCTCCTCTGATGCTAACAAGGGAACCTCCCCATCGCACCCCCCTCAGATTTAGTTATAAGTCGGCACATTGGATATGCCTTGAAAAACTGAACACAGATCAATCGAGAAAATAGGAAGAAGTTGTCTGGAACTATGAAAAAAAAAGCAAAATATACGAACTGAGTAGTCTATGTGCAAGATAGGCACCATCATGGACAATAAGAACCGAGGAGCGCCGTGGTTCCGTGGTTAGCGTGAGCAGGTGCGGAACAAGAGGTCTATGGTTCAAGTCATCCTCGAGTAAAAAATTTTTATTTTCAGACAATTATCAAAGTTCAGGCACTCACACATAATCAACTTCGCTATCCAAAATTCCAGGACATGTTCAGATTTGCTTGGACATATGCAGGATTTGACGGTCTACAAACGGAAAAATTTGAAAACTTCAAAAACATACGTTTTGACAGAGCACAGGGAAAATTGTGCGACTGTGAAACTGTTGCATTCATTTGTCGCAGTTTATGTAACAAACTCTTATGTTCTCATAACTTTTTTGGGAGTGATTATCACATCCACAAGAACCTAAATCGGGCAAGGTAGAAGAATCTTTTTACGCATTCGCCTAGTGTATAAGTTAGGTGGGTCGACAACATATTCCTGTCATATGACGCACATGCCGTCACCAGTGTCGTATAGTATATATCAGACATATTTTCCTGTGGAGGAATCGGTTGACCTATGACCTTGCGATCAAATGTTTTCGGTTCCTATTGGAGAGGCACGTCCTTTCGTCTACTAATCGCACGGTTTTGCGGTGCGCTCGCAAAACACAGACACTAAACTTATTGCAGTGAACAGAGACGTCAATGAATGAATGGACAGATCGTAACTTTGCGAAAATAAAGAAAGTAAAATTTTCACTAGAGGGAAGACTCGAACGAAAGACCTTCCGTTCCGCAGCTGCTCACGCTAACCACGGGACCACGGCACTCCTCAGCTCAGAATATCCTTGATGTTGCCTATCTTGCGCATGGACTACTCAGTTTGTATATTTTACTTATTTTTTTCATAGTTCCATACAATTTCTTCCAATTTTCTCGATTGATCTGTGTTCAGTTTTACAAGGCCTTTCCACTGTGCCAACATATAACTAAATCTGAGGGGGGGTGCGATGGGGAGGTTCCCTTGTAAGATGTAGTATTGATACTCTTTAACGAAATTTATGTTCTCTTTTATCTCTGAACATGAATATGTGTTTGTAGCTCTCTGCTGCTTTCACGTCACGCAATGTATCACAGAAACTAAAAGCTCTCGAACAGTCGCTGCGAGTCTACCGGCGTCGTTAGCAACGGCGCGCGGCGCGGCGCCGCATCAGACAGGAGCTCGTGGGCAGGCGGTAGACGCTGCCCGCCCACAGAGAGCGGCACACACAACGAGGCGCCAGCGCCAGCGGCGGCCGGCCGGCGGCGCGCTCGATACCCGCGCCGCGCCGCGCAAGGGCCGCGCCCACTCTCTGGAGGCTGTTGCTAACGCCGCGTCTTCCCCACTCTGGCCGGCTTGCGCTTACGCCGAACCCACTTGTACTACCCAAGCGCACGGGGCAGGATACCCGCTGGATTATGGATACCACAATTTCCTCGCCGTTCTATTACCATTATCGACGATGAGCGGAGTAACGGCCGCCGTAAAACCTCCATACACTATGGAATACCTTATTTTTCCGTCGTGATCATTTCTGTTATACATCATACATAGCAGTTAATAACAAGGACTGAAATATGAAAAACACGAAAAGTTAGATATAGTGGGAATTAGTGAAGTTCGGTGGCAGGAGGATCAAGGCTTTTGGTCAGGTGAATACAGGGTTATAAATACAAAATCAAATAAGGGTAATGCAGGAGTAGGTTTAATAATGAATAAAAAATAGGACTGCTGGTAAGCTACTGCCAACAGCATAGTGAACGCATTATTGTGGCCAAGATAGACACGAAGCCCATGCCTACTACAGTAGTACAAGTTTATATGCCAACTAGCTCTGCAGATGATGAAGACATTGATGAAATGTATGATGAGATAAAAGAAATTATTCAGGTAGTGAAGGGAGACTTAATAGTCATGCATGATTGGAATTCGAGAGTAGGAAAAGGGAGAGAAGGAAACATAGTGGGTGAATATGGATTGGGGGAGAGAAATGAAAGAGGAAGCCGTCTGGTGCAATTTTGCACAGAGCATAACTTAATCATAGCTAACACTTAGTTGAAGAATCATAAAAGAAGGTTGTACACAAGGAAGAATCCTGGAGATACTAGAAGGTACCCGATAGATTATATAATGGTAAGACAGAGATTTAGGAACCAGGTTTTGAATTGTAAGACATTTCCAGGGACAGATGTGGACTCTGACCACAATCTGTTGGTTATGAACTGTAGATTAAAACTGAAGAAACTGCAAAAAGGTGGGAATTTAAGGAGATGGGACCTGGATAAACTGACTAAACAGAGTTTTAGGGAGAGCATAAGGGAACAATTGACAGGAATGGCGGAAATAAATACAGTAGAAGAAGAATGGGTAGCTATGAGGGATGAAGTAGTGAAGGCAGCAGAGGATCAAGTAGGTAAAAAGACGAGGGTTAGTAGAAATCCTTGGGTAACAGAAGAGATATTGAATTTAATTGATGAAAGGAGAAAATATAAAAACGCAGTAAATGAAGCAGGCAAAAAGGAATACAAACGTCTCAAAAATGAGATCGACAGGAAGTGCAAAATGGCTAAGCAGGGATGCCTAGAGGACAAATGTAAGGATGTACAGGCTAGGGGTAAGATAGATACTGCCTACAGGAAAATTAAAGAGACCTTTGGAGAAAAGAGAACCACTTGTATGAATATCAAGAGCTCAGATGGAAACCCAGTTCTAAGCAAAGAAGGGAAGGCAGAAAGGTGGAAGGAATATATAGAGGGTCTATACAAGGGCGATGTACTTGAGGACAATATTATGGAAATGGAAGAGGATGTAGATGAAGATGAAATGGGAGATACGATATTGCGTGAAGAGTTTGACAGAGCACTGAAAGACCTGAGTCGAAACAAAGCCCCGGAAGTAGACAACATTCCATTGGAACTACTGACGGCCTTGGAAGAGCCAGTCCTGACAAAACTCTGCCATCTGGTGAGCAAGATGTATGAGACAGGCGAAATACCATCAGACTTCAAGAAGAACATAATAATTCCAATCCCAAAGAATGCAGGTGTTGACAGATGTGAAAATTACCGAACTATCAGTTTAATAAGTCACAGCTGCAAAATACTAACGCGAATTCTTTACAGACGAATGGAAAAACTGGTAGAAGCGGACCTCGGGGAAGATCAGTTTGGATTCCGTAGAAATGTTGGAACACGTGAGGCAATACTAACCTTACGACTTATTTTAGAAGAAAGATTAAGAAAATGCAAACCTACGTTTCTAGCATTTGTAGACTTAGAGAAAGCTTTAGACAACGTTAACTGGAATACTCTCTTTCAAATCCTGAAGGTGGCAGGGGTAAAATACAGGGAGCGAAAGGCTATTTACAATTTGTACAGAAACCAGATGGCAGTTATAAGAGTCGAGGGACATGAAAGGGAAGCAGTGGTTGGGAAAGGAGTGAGACAGGGTTGTAGCCTCTCCCCGATGTTATTCAATCTGTATATTGAGCAAGCAGTAACGGAAACAAAAGAAAAATTCTGAGTAGGTATTAAAATTCATGGAGAAGAAGTAAAAACTTTGAGGTTCGCCGATGACATTGTAATTCTGTCAGAGACAGCAAAAGACTTGGAAGAGCAGTTGAACGGAATGGACAGTGTCTTGAAAGGAGGATATAAGATGAACATCAACAAAAGCAAAACTAGGATAATGGAATGTAGTCAAATTAAATCGGGTGATGCTGAGGGGATTAGATTAGGAAATGAGACACTTAAAGTAGTAAAGGAGTTTTGCTATTTGGGGAGCAAAATAACTGATGATGGTCGAAGTAGAGAGGATATAAAATGTAGACTGGCAATGGCAAGGAAATTGTTTCTGAAGAAGAGAAATTTGTTAACATCGAGTATAGATTTAAGTGTCAGGAAGTTGTTTCTGAAAGTATTTGTATGGAGTGTAGCCATGTATGGAAGTGAAACATGGACGATAACCAGTTTGGACAAGAAGAGAATAGAAGCTTTCGAAATGTAGTGCTACAGAAGAATGCTGAAGATAAGGTGGGTAGATCACGTAACTAATGAGGAGGTATTGAATAGGATTGGGGAGAAGAGGAGTTTGTGGCACAACTTGACAAGAAGAAGTGACCGGTTGTTCGGACGTGTTCTGAGGCATCAAGGGATCACAAATTTAGCATTGGAGGGCAGCGTGGAGGGTAAAAATCGTAGAGGGAGACCAAAAGATGAATACACTATACAGATTCACAAGGATGTAAGTTGCAGTAAGTACTGGGAGATGAAGAAGCGTGCACAGGATAGAGTAGCATGGAGAGCTGCATCAAACCACCTCAGGACTGAAGTCAACAACAACAACACGATCACATTATTCGGAAAAAAAATAGTACCTGGAAAGAAGACGTCGATTTTCACTGGATAACGGTATATGCCACCTGGCGAATAGTAGATGAACTGATAATGATTTCAAACTCTTCCGCCGACAGGTATAGCTACCACAGTGCCATCTCTGTCTGCCCTTTAATAGGGTATGCGCACAGGTAGAAGGCTCAGTGTGGTGCAAACGCGAGAAGCAAGCAGGCAACCATGCCATGGAGATGCACTCGTGCTTCCTACACTCAACCGGCATTCTTTTGCCTCTCTTGAAACAGGAAGGTAATGTGTTCTTCCCATAGGAGAACTCCCGCCCCTGGCTGTGAAACTCAACGTGCTCTTCATGACGTGCGGAAACATTCCTGGCCAGCGCGATCTCCAGACTTCTCTCCAACCGAGTATGTGTGGGATAAGACGGGACAAGAACTGAACCGTGCGACTCGTCAACCAACACCTCTTACAGAACTACGTGGACAGGTCGAGCAGGCGTGGCGTAACGTATTCCAGGACAGTATTCGTCGTCTGTACGATCGACTGCATGCCAGAGTCAGCGGTCGCATTGGCGCCTGTGGAGACACTCCATGTACTAATATGATTGTTTCAGCACGGTTCGATACGTGGTACCCCACAACCGCTACCGCTAGTGATCTGTAAATGCAATAATTTCGCCGGCCTGGGTGGCCAAGTGGTTCTAGGCGCTACAGTCTGGAACCGCGCGACTGCTACGGTCGCAGGTTCGAATCCTGCCTCTGGCATGGATGTGTGTGATGTCCTTAGGTTAGTTAGGTTTAAGTAGTTCTAAGTTCTAGGGGACTGATGACCTCAGGAGTTAAGTCCCATAGTGCTCAGAGCCATTTGAACCTTTTTTTTTTTTTTTTTTTTTGCAATAATTTCGTGAACTCCGCATGCACTGTTGCAACAATAAATCTTGATTGAATTGGAAACCTCTAAAACGGAATGATAAATTATTTTACCCGTCATTGTAGAAGCAATGACGTCCTAGCAAACATGGTCGGCAAACGAGCCATTTGCGAGAACACCTCGAATGAGATACGAAACGTATCAAAGGCTTGCTGTTGTAGTAATCCACCAGCGCCGCTTATTTTATGTATTATTTACCGCCACTGGTTCCGAATGAGGGCTAATTCTCAAGCCATACTACCTCGATATGAACAAGAATACAAGACTGCAATTTATTATTGAATGTTTAAATGTTATTTTTCAATTATGATTTCGTACAATATCGATACATGTATCAGATGCAGTGTTTGTTATTAAAGTCATATCCTTAATGGAAATCGATTTACACTGAAATGTAAAATTTAGAATCGTGTTTTGCTCTTAAATGTGTTTCTCTGATATACAAGGTGTCGCACCTAACACTGTCACTTCATACGTTTCCGAAACGAAACAAACGGCCAAAACTGAAATTGGGCAGGGCTGCACATATGCCATTGGCTGACAGAATGGGCAGGCATGCACAATCCATAAATGGAAACTACCGTCAGTTTCAACACAAAGCTACGCTTTTTTAAATGGCATACGTGTGTTTTTCTAAAAAATGAAAACTAGACGTACAATTAGTGACGGCAGACTTGTTCTCATCTTATGCACTTTGAAGTACATAGACTTTAAAGGATAGCAACGGCGTCACAGTTTCTGCCGTAATGCGCAACAGTGCAGGCAACCCGCATTACGGCATTACGGCAAAGACTGTCATCTTTTCTATTATTTAAAGTCTAACTATACTAGAAGGTATACGGTTTAGAGCAGTGAAATCAAGTCTGACGTCATCGACTGCACCTCTGGTTGTTATTCCGATAGGAAAAATATACATTTGCCATTAAAAACAAAGTTATTTGAAGTAACCGATTTGTAACAGTTCGTTGTGTCACTCTTATATACTGGAGGGGAAAAATCGCAACATCGAAAAGAAATTAACGTAGAGTAATGAAATTTCGGGAATACGTTTGTCTAGGTAACATATTTAACTGATTAACATTGAAAGATCACAAAGTAATATAAGCAGGAGCTAAGCCATTGGAAAAGTGAAATTCTGCTACTTTAATAACCAGTGTAAGCCTCATACTGTTGCATGCATGCATATAAATGTATTCTCTTGTATTGGTGTCAAATGCCAGTTCGTAGGATGGATTCCATGCCTGTTGTGCTTGTACGGTCAATATACACTCCTGGAAATTGAAATAAGAACACCGTGAATTCATTGTCCCAGGAAGGGGAAACTTTATTGACACATTCCTGGGGTCAGATACATCACATGATCACACTGACAGAACCACAGGCACATAGACACAGGCAACAGAGCATGCACAATCTCGGCACTAGTACAGTGTATATCCACCTTTCGCAGCAATACAGGCTGCTATTCTCCCATGGAGACGATCGTAGAGATGCTGGATGTAGTCCTGTGGAACGGCTTGCCATGCCATTTCCACCTGGCGCCTCAGTTGGACCAGCGTTCGTGCTGGACGTGCAGACCGCGTGAGACGACGCTTCATCCAGTCCCAAACATGCTCAATGGGGGACAGATCCGGAGATCTTGCTGGCCAGGGTAGTTGACTTACACCTTCTAGAGCACGTTGGGTGGCACGGGATACATGCGGACGTGCATTGTCCTGTTGGAACAGCAGGTTCCCTTGCCGGTCTAGGAATGGTAGAACGATGGGTTCGATGACGGTTTGGATGTACCGTGCACTATTCAGTGTCCCCTCGACGATCACCAGTGGTGTACGGCCAGTGTAGGAGATCGCTCCCCACACCATGATGCCGGGTGTTGGCCCTGTGTGCCTCGGTCGTATGCAGTCCTGATTGTGGCGCTCACCTGCACGGCGCCAAACACGCATACGACCATCATTGGCACCAAGGCAGAAGCGACTCTCATCGCTGAAGACGACACGTCTCCATTCGTCCCTCCATTCACGCCTGTCGCGACACCACTGGAGGCGGGCTGCACGATGTTGGGGCGTGAGCGGAAGACGGCCTAACGGTGTGCGGGACCGTAGCCCAGCTTCATGGAGACGGTTGCGAATGGTCCTCGCCGATACCCCAGGAGCAACAGTGTCCCTAATTTGCTGGGAAGTGGCGGTGCGGTCCCCTACGGCACTGCGTAGGATCCTACGGTCTTGGCGTGCATCCGTGCGTCGCTGCGGTCCGGTCCCAGGTCGACGGGCACGTGCACCTTCCGCCGACCACTGGCGACAACATCGATGTACTGTGGAGACCTCACGCCCCACGTGTTGAGCAATTCGGCGGTACGTCCACCCGGCCTCCCGCATGCCCACTATACGCCCTCGCTCAAAGTCCGTCAACTGCACATACGGTTCACGTCCACGCTGTCGCGGCATGCTACCAGTGTTAAAGACTGCGATGGAGCTCCGTATGCCACGGCAAACTGGCTGACACTGACGGCGGCGGTGCACAAATGCTGCGCAGCTAGCGCCATTCGACGGCCAACACCGTGGTTCCTGGTGTGTCCGCTGTGCCGTGCGTGTGATCATTGCTTGTACAGCCCTCTCGCAGTGTCCGGAGCAAGTATGGCGGGTCTGACACACCGGTGTCAATGTGTTCTTTTTTCCATTTCCAGGAGTGTAGGAACGTTTGACGCTGTCTGTGGATGACGCTGTAGTTGGAGTCAGACGATGTCCCATATGTGTTCGATTGGAAACAGATCCGGTGATCGAGCAGGAGAAGGCAACAAGTTGACACTCTGTAGAGCATATTGGGTTACAAAAGCGGTATGTGCACGCGAGCGTTATCTTTTTGGGAAACAACCCTGGAATGTTGTTCATGAATGGCAGCACAACAGGTAGAATCACCACACTGAGCTACAAATTTGCAGTCAGGGTGCATGGGACAGGCACGACGTTACTCCTGCTATCATGCAAAATCGCTCCCCAGACCATTGCTCCAGGTGAAGGTCCAGTGTGTCTAGCACGCACACAGGCTGGTTACAAGCGGTCACCTGGCCGCCTCCTAACCAACACATGTCACCATTAACTGGCACCGAGGCAGAACTGCTTTCACCAGAAGACACAACAGACCTTCACCCTACCCTCCAATGAGCTCTCGCTTGACACCACTGAAGTCGCAAATGGCAGTGGTTTGGGGTCAGGGGAATGCACGCTATAGAGCGATTGGCTCGGAACTGTCCTTGAAGTAACCAATTTATAACAGTTTGTTGTGTCACTGCTGTGCCAACTGCTGATCAAATAGCTGCTGCAGATGTAAACTTTTTAGATTAAGTCCACGTCTGAGTGGACTCAAATTTCTCCCGTGGTCCATGGTTGGGGACTGCAGTACGTACATGATGGGGCACTGGAACATTTTTCTCCAACGTAAGACGACATCTGACGCCCCAGAATGGTCCAAAACAGATAGGACGATCGAGCCAGACGCCGAACACGATTGTCTTCCATGTCGGTAGAGCCAGGTGACCGTCCTGTATCCGGTCTTTTTGCGACTGTGCATTCTCGTGGCCACCGCTATCAGCAATCATGTGTAGTGGCAACATTCCTGTCAAGTTTATCTGCAATATCGCAGGAGGAACGTCTAGCTTCTCGTAGCCCTATTACACGACCTTTTCAAACTCAGTGAAGTGCTGATAATGGTGTTTTTGTAGCCTTAAACGCTTTCTTGAATAACATCAAGTAACCACGTCCAATCTCAAAGGTAACTAACGCTCACGATCGTTACAGCGTGTATTTAAAGCAAATATGATATGCATCCTCATAGAGGAGCCACTAGAGCCACTCTTACCTAACTGGCGTGAAATTTGAATATACATCACCTTTCAGATGCAGCAACGCGCGTATCAACTTTCGTTTATGTCACAACTCCTTCTTTCAGACAGCGCCTATCACCGTCCTTAACAAGAAATACAAAATTGTTTGCGCATGTCACATATTAAAAAGCCTGTTAGTCAGTGCGTTCTCCGTGCCATCCTTAAATTTGGATGCAACACTGCTCTCGTCTCTGCAGTAATTTGGTAATTCTTTCAAGCATTCCCAGATCACCTCAAAAACCATGACGAAACTGTACAATTTGGCTACTCCACTTGTCCAAACATATCAGTGTCAATGCTGGAAACTTTCTCTTTGATATGACCTAGACAGAAAAATAAATGATTGTTTTCAGTTGGTCTCGGAAGCCGGCGTACGGGCTCGATCGTCCTATCTGTTTTGGACCATTCTGGGGCGTCAGATGTCGTCTTACGTTGGAGAAAAATGTTCCAGTGCCCCATCACGTACGTACTGCAGTCCCCAACCATGGACCACGGGTGAAATTTGAGTCCACTCAGACGTGGACTTAATCTAAAAAGTTTACATCTGTACTACGACAATATTTCATACTGAAGTCATTCGTAACCACACATTAGCTATCGTTTGCGGACCCGTTTTTACTTGAGCGTTTTAGTTGCGATTATTTTATGCTATTCCCGTGCCAGTTTTCGCTATTAATTATGACACACCATGTACACAAATATTTCAGTAATAAGAGACTGTCTTCTATTATAATTTAAGTCAAACGACTTCAGTCATAAACTACTGACACTTTTTGCCGGCCGGAGTGGCCGAGCGGCTCTAAGCGCTTCAGTCTGGAACCGCGCGACCGCTACGGTCGCAGGTTCGAATCCTGCCTCGGGCATGGATGTGTGTGATGTCATTAGGTTAGTTAGGTTTAAGTAGTTCTAAGTTCTAGGGGACTGATGGCCTCAGATGTTAAGTCCCATAGTGCTCAGAGCCATTTGAACCATTTTTTACCAACACTTTTGAAAATTACATCTGTTTCTGTTTGCTATCTAGCAGTGAAGCAACGACACGATTGTCAAACAGGTGAGAGTAGAGACTCAGATGAAATTACCAAACAACAGTCAATGCTTTCATTTGGAAACGAACCCTCGTATTCACGAACGTAGCTATACTGTTTTCTGGTTCCGAACAGTATTTAACAGTAATAAAAACTCAGTGGTATAAATATTTCGTAGATATGAGAAGAAATTAACAAGTGTAATGTGTTTAAAATTGATTTTTTTTTCCTTGCTGCGATAGGTGAAATGACACAACGCCAGGAACTTCTTGCCATTCTGTATGGAAATAAACGTCGTATAGATAACAGATGTTTTTCAATTGTGGATTCTCCTTCAAAAAACTGGTTGAGGAATAGTGGCCTGTTTTCTATATAGATCACTTTTGTCTTGTAATTCATTCACGCCATATTATTCGTAAAGCATTTATAAAGCATTATTGAATCGGAATAGCATATAACTACACCTACATTTTCATTTGGAAGAATTTTTGTAAACCTAGGAATGATTTACAAATTAATTATTATCATACAATGTAAATCTGATGTACGTATTTATGGAGTTGTTCCTCTGTGCTTCATTTAGATCAGGGCCGGCCACAGCGCGCCGAATCTCAGACGAGCCTGATGAGCGGATCACGTGCAGGTCGAGGCTCGGCCTGTCTCATCTTTGCTCGGTACTTCTCGGAAGTACTCAGTAAAGCACGACATTTGGTTTAGTATTGCGGTGTGGCATTTTTCGGTCGGCACCATTCTCTTCAGTCCGGCAAAATCAAATTTGCTATGCAACGATGTTACAACACCACGCATAAGGGATTTAAACATTTCGTTGACAACGAAAGAGCAACAAATTACAATGATCGACAGATGGGATACATTGTTCTGTACATCAAGAAGCAGTGTGTGCTAAATTTGCAGGCATGCAGGCGGGAAGAAATTGGTGGTACGAAGAGTAAATTTTCTGAAGTAGCGCGCATTATTCCAGTCTCAGCTGCAACAGTTTTCGATGGAATTAAACGAAAAGTATATTACTGAAAAGTGCGTTGCTTAAGTGAAGGGGGCATTCCTGGAACTATTTTTCGATTTAAAATCCGCTGTTGTTGAATTTATGAAGGAAAAAAGAATGCGGAAACGAAAATTAGAACATCCTGAATAGATTGCAGACCTCGTATTTTAAGTGGAGTTGATTGCACACTGCCGACAGTAAGACGTTGTAAGAGACATCGCAATGTGAGAAGCAACTTATTTCTGATAAGTTGGGGATGCATTTAAAGGGAAACCATGTTATAAAAGGGACAAATTCTCCTATAAAAGCAGAGTCCAGTCACCTAAGCTCAATGACGTTAAAGAAAAGGTGACGTTTGAAGAATTCATTATGGCCTTGAACGAATTACAAGGATTTTTTTCTAAACGTCTTGAAGACACTGCCAACCTTGCATCTCTTTTCGAGCTGTTTGCTTGACTGTTGGTCGTTTCAGTTGAAAGCGCCCCTAAGCATATGCAGACGAACTGACTGCAATGCAGTTCCTTTTATAATAAAACTGTCCAGGATATCTACATGGTTTTATTCAGGCAGAGTTTCTATGCCCCCGTAACGAGATTGCAAAAGTGCTAAAAATCTTTCGATCAACATATTTGTATGAAATAACTTTTTAGATTATGAAACTCAACAAGTTACGATTACATCGGAACATGAGTGCGAAAATCTGTGAAATTCGCTGTGTCTGACCATACGCCGACAGTCTGTACCACATAAAAACTTTGTTATATCTTCAGCGTACCAAAAATGATAAATAGTGCAGAAAATTTGTTATTGTTTTGTGATCTGTGTTGTTAAGAAATGTGAAAATAAAACTACGTCCTACGCACTGTGACTGCATCGCCATTTAAATGTGGCGCATTCGCAGTTTCTCCCTCTTTCCCTTCCTCGCACTCAGACAATGTGCCCTGTCAGTGGGGGAAACATGCAACCAAGCTGAGGGCTGTGGAACTAGGGCCAAGGCATGGCTCGTGAACCATTTTCTTAGCGGGCCCCTCCGCCCCCCCGATTTAAATCCTCGCAACAGATCAATTATATATTTTCATCACAGTGATTCCCATTAAGATCACTGCTCCACTCCTCTACACTCTCGAATGGATTGAGCTGTATCATCACTGTCCTATCACTGATAAGTGGTTCACTACAAAACTCAAGCAGTACAATGAAAAGTTTGTGCAGAAATCTTCTATGTTGCCTCCTTGTCAGATTCCCTCCAGTTCACTTACATCTGCTATTCATCCTCTCCAGCTATAATTCTATATGTTCACTCCACCTCGTATAGACTCTTTTCCACACACCTCGTATTTAACTAATTTAACAGGGCCACAGACTCGTTACTGATGCCACCGTCAACTTTTTTACTCGTATCTACACACAGTGTCTTCTATTCACCCATATGTTGACCATTACATCAGTGGTAATTTGTCTCAGATGTATTTAGTTTCCATACCATTGCCTAATGCACAAAGTGTGCTGGCATAAGCTGTTGCCAGTACACCAGTCCGTATAGATGTAGCAAGAAGACCGATAGTAGGCGCTGGATCAAGAGCACCTATCAGGGGAGAAGCCAAAGACAGACTCGCAAGCAATGAGCCACCAGCGCCCTCTCGACCGCGAGTATTTAGATCGCCACCGCGGACCAGAGCGCTCAGTCTCAGTAGCTCAATCTTAGTCTCAGTCACTATCTCAGTCACTAGCTCAGTCGCTATCCTAACTGGCATTTGTCAGTTCACATAACCGGCTACGAGAGTGTATAGCGACTGGAGTAGTGTTTATAGCAGGACTTTTACTTCACCAGCAGTGAGGCTAACGTGGACTATTACGGAAGAGCTGTACCACAACACATGGACGCTGTAATGTTAAGTAGCAGCTATCTGTTTAAGTAAAGAAAGAACCCTGTTAATGCAAGTGTGCAGTTTTGTTGTAGAATGACGATACCAGCCACCAAAAAACATCCTATCCCTTGATTCCTATGGTATCAAACTATACAGTGTCGATGAAGGTTACAATGTGGCGACGAGAATACAACATAAAGTGTAGTAGTAACTGTTATGTTAATGTTGTGTGGGTGAACGTTTACAAATATTCAAATATGAATTGTTCTGGCACTATTTCTTGTAAAAAAAGCATTCCGTCGTCAGGCCACGAGTGGCCTACCGGGTCCATCCGACCGCAGAGGATGCGGATAGCAGGGGCGTGGGGTCAGCACACCACTCTCCCCGTTGTTATGATGATATTCTTGACCGAAGCCGCTACTATTCGGTCGAGTAGCTCCTCAATTGGCATCAAGAGGCTGAGTGCACTCCCAAAAATGGCAACAGCGCATGGTGGCCTGGATGGTCACCCATCCAAGTGCCGACCACGCCCGACAGCGCTTAACTTCTGTGAGCTCACGAGAACCGGTGTAGCCACTGCGGCAAGGACGTTTCCCACTGTTTCTTGGGCAAAATCAAAGTTATTTTTCTGTTTCACGAGAATTTGTCAAGCATTGATAATATAATGTTTTAGTGTCATGGATTCTTCAGATTCCTGTACCATTTTTTTCCATTTCTCTGTTATGCGTGACGAAATGTGTACCATCAATGCGTCGTATGTAAAATGCTGGCTGCTGTTTAAGACTAGCCTTCCCTACTATATAGCACGTAAACGTTACCAAGGCAACTCTATTCAAGAACCTGCAGAATGCTTAGGTCCTTAGAAGTAACATCGCACACTCGGTGAATGGCGTAGAAATCTCCTGCAAGTTGTTTGCACAGAACGAGACTTCTACATTCGCTTCTCGGTGCCCTAAGTTATTTATAGTGGATCAGTGATTCCTGGATCCACAGCCGGAGCAGCTGATTAGATTTTTTGCTTCCAAAACACAGACTAGAGATTGTTGACCTTGCACTCTACGGTCTTTCCGTATCAACTTGTGACAGCTATCCCACCATAGCTAAATTTTCTATTTTAAGAGAGGAATCCATACAGCTTCTCTCCGCTATTAGAAGATTGCCCATCGGACGAAATTTTGTTCAAAATGATAAAGAAGGCTTTTCTTGAACGCCAAAAACAGTTATTTCAACATATCGTGATGAATCATGTCTCGCCCTAGAGCGGCGTCGTGAGGGGAGACTAATGCAGCGTGTATTTCCACCTGGAGAAGGGATTGGTGTAATTTACATCTTTTTCATACATTCCGGCATTGATCTCGTAACTCAGCAAGACGCGAATTTCTCTGTATATGGACATTCGCATCACTGTTCATTCCATCGACTGAGAGGCTTTCTTCTGAGGAATACGGAACAGACCGGCACGATTGCCACGACGGCTTTATCGATTACAGTTAAGTATACATTTCTCAGCCAGAACAGTATGACAGCCACCCACAGCGATACTGCGTGCTGCCCTCCCGCGCCCGGGTTCCCGGGTTCGATTCCCGGCGGGGTCAGGGATTTTTCTCTGCCTCGTGATGACTGGGTGTTGTGTGGTGTCCTTAGGTTAGTTAGGTTTAAGTAGTTCTAAGTTCTAGGGGACTGATGACCATAGATGTTAAGTCCCATAGTGCTCAGAGCCATTTGAACCATTTTTGCGTGCTGCCTGGTGACGAATCGGTCACGTGACGCGTTAAAGCAGATATACAAGCAGAGAAGAGATGAATGGGGAATTATTCTAGCGATGGTAAGGCCCAGATTTGGGCAAATCCACTGGCAGAACCTACTTTGGCAAAGGCCGGATTGTTATGGTTCGCCGCCTGGGAACGAACATGTCAGCAACCGCGAAACAAGTTGGATTTTCACACGGATTCTGTAGTTAGCATCAACGGAAAGTGGACGTCCAGGCCTCACCATGAAACGCTATCTAGAATGGCATCAGGGGGCACCTTCACGTCCACAAACCATCGGCGCCTAATTTACGGGAATTACGTGACCTGTGCCTGGCCATCGTATGCCATATACCTTCGGAAACTACCCAAGGACTTGCTGAATCTAGATGTATCCGCAGAATCGCAGCTTTATTCCATTTCAGTGTAGGGCTAACAGGCTATTAAACAGGCGGCCATAAGGTTTTGTCTCATACGTGGTGTCCCAATAATGTTGCGACAAACTTCGACGGATTGTAGATGGTCCCTGTTAACTTCGGCGCTCTGTAACATCATTGGATGGCGTTTCCGAATACGGGTTCTTATCCTCGATTTGTTGCACAAGACATCTTGTATAACCCTTCGAAGTTTGTCGCAACATTTCTGGTACACCCTACATATATACCAGGGTGCAATGGGTATATTTCTATTGATGACTGAGGACGTTCTATCGAACAACATTACATCAGTATTTACTTCATTTGCAGACTAACAATTATAGCATGAGGAGTAATATGTTTTTAGGTTGGTTAGTACCTCCAAATATATGTGGCAAGAGTTGGACATTAATGCTTATTTTTTCCAGTGCAGCAGGTTAGGTGTTGAAATGTAGACACATGGATGCAAAGTGGAAAGTCTATACTGACAGACATTGTGAACTTAGTGGTGCCGTTCTGGCCATACAGAAAACATAATATAAAGTTTGAGGTGTGTTTGTAGAAAGATTGTTCTACGTAGAGAAAAAACTGCCAGCACACTGATGTGTGTACGTATTAAGGTACCACATATTAAAATGTTTGTACTTACACCCGTTAGACACTGATTTGATGCTTTGTAAGGGATTCGACAGGCCAAATGAACCTCCCCAATTACCAGAGAACTTTTGGAAAAATATTGTTAAATAAGGGACGAATACTGCGTTCTGCAGAAGGGAAATTGTTTCGTAAAAATAATTTTGTAAAATAATATGCTTGTTTGCAAAAGTTTCGTGGGTATATTCGCCTGCAAGGGAATGCTGGAGGTGGAGCCATTGCATGAATTCATGTTTCTCGTGAACTTAACAGCTGTCGTAGTGAAAAAGAACTTCTCACTTTAGTCAACCTAAACAGTAGCTACTAGAATTCCCCGCTTAATATTAGGTCGTTGAGGCAAAATATATGCAAGTGTTAATACATCATTAACTTGTACTTATTTCCACCCAACACAGAAAAATATGTGTTTCACAAAACAAAGTGGCTGGTTTTACACAGGGTGTTGGACACGCAAAATCATAAACTCTTTTTTGCGTATTGGCTTTTCCAACAAAATAGAGCATCGTTAATTCTGATGGATACAAATTATACGATGTTTCTATTATTATAGCGGCAAAGTATTGGCTACGGTACTAGTTTATATCATCAGTTACGGGTAGATACCCTGCAAACAGATCTCTTTATCGCCAGCATTCCATTACCGAACTGGAAGTAATTCAGTGATGACCAAAAGTGACTTATATGGCAGAGAATCGTACTTAGGTAATACGTCGGTAGTATACTAATGCCGGTAAGTTAATGGATCGTCTAAATACATTCCGAAAAGCATCTAAAATTTATATTCGGCTTTCGGACATTCATTTGACGTACTGAACTGATCCGTTTCCAATTCGCATGCTTCTGTCACAAAGGAGCATCGAACATGATACAAAATTCGGCTGGGTCAGCATTGTGTCGTCACAAAAAAAGTTTAAATGGCTCTCTGCACTATGGGACTTAACATCTGAGGTCATCAGTCCCCTATAACCTAGAACTACTTAAATCTAACTAACCTAAGGACATCACACACATCCATGCCCGAGGCAGGATTCGAACCCGCGACCGTAGCGGTCGCGCGGTTTCAGACTGAAGCGCCTAGAACCGCTCGGCTAGAACCGCCGGCCGTCATTGTCACAGCAAACTTTATAAGTATCTATTTCGTGAAAAAGAATCAAGATAAAGATGGGAACAAATTTAACAACAGCATTAAATTATCTGCGAGTTGTCAGACGTTTCAGAATATTTTTGTGTCAGCTGAAGACATTTACACTCGAAATTTGGACCGCGAACTGAAACAGTGCGATTATTTCGCAAACATGGAATTACGCAAGAGCATGTCACACAACCACGTTGCTATTCATACGTGTCGTAAATCAACACTTAAGCCAGCGTACATTGTTTTCAATACCTCTTCCATTTCATTTCTTAAAACTCCAGTCTGAAGCTCCTCAAATAAGAACCGAGTGTACTAGACCTGATGACGTAAGACAGTTAATTTATACAATCCTTTTGGAAGAGAGACACCAGTGTTTGTTATGGAATCACAATGTTTAACTCTGACGTAAAGGGCTACCGTGACATTTGAGTTACTTTTCAACATAACTCCCAAACTTTGAGCCTTATTTCACAACACTCAGCTTATGTAAAGTCGTTCACAAATGACGGAGAAACAGTGGAGAAATACATTTACACGGAACGTCGTCAACTGACGTCATAAATAAAGATTGTGAGTAATTTTATACACAGTGCAACATAACTCCGAAACTTTGAGCCTTATTTCACAACTTTCAGCTTATGTACAGTTGTCCACGAATGGCGGAGAAACAGTAGAGAAATATACTACACGGAATACAGTCAATTCAAGTCATAAATAAAGATTATGAGTAATTTTATACACAGTGGATGGTCATAAGATTTGGTGACTGTGGCTAGTGAGTCATGAGTAAACATACATAGTGTCTTTAAGTTACATTTATTTATATTATCATTTTCTGAGTTCACTCCACGTGTTTGCAGGACATATACTTTCTTTTTCTCCCAAAGGTCAGCCGCCCCACAGACCGAACACGCTGAGATACCGCGCCAGTTACCTCTACACCACGGTGTACATTTCACATTGTGGGTGTCCTTAGGCTGCCAGACGAAATCAGCTACAGGTGTAAATTAGTACACCATGTCCTCTGTATTGAAGTTTCGTTTAAAACCCAATCTTTGAAATGTATGTTCGGGTAAAACTCGTGGCAGTCCTGAGCTGTGACAAGTTTGTTTTTGTGTGCCAAATGTGTTTTTGTGCCGTTGGACATCAGAAAAACTTCCTGAAGCTTAGGTACGGAGAACTGTTTGGTGTAGTTTATTACTCATAGATTATGTTTCGTATTTTGACACTGTTTACTCACGTTTTCTCCTGCTCATTTGTGAATACTGCGACTTGCTACTTGCCGTGGCTTGGACACACGTTACACTGCAAGAATATACGCTTACGGCGAGTTTGTGTACTGTTTTGTTTTGGTTTGACGTCCGCGAACTTTGAATCTGTTCCCTTTGTTTATACAGTTTTATTTTGCGTTCTCCGATAGTCAGAGTGTTGAACAGTGTTTTATTACATAGTACTGTTTAGAACTGGTAACTACTTTGCCCAGCGTGATAGCATTTTGGATGTGATAATTTCCTTTTCTTGTTAAAAATTGTTACAGATGATTACTTTGTTTTAGGATTTGGGGGTCTGTTTCTGTGCCACTGGGGTGGGGGGTTGTTGTTGAAAAGGTTGTCTATAAATGTAGAATACGTGCTGTCGCGTTTCGCTCGTCTTAAAAGTTCTGAGTATCGTGTCCTGAAATTTCTACATGCGTTTCCGATGTCTACTGAGTCACAGTCTTTAAAGGTCAGCTGGTATATGTCTGTTTATTGACTTCATCTGTGGTAGTGTTGGGTATTTTAAACCTTTTCTGCAGAGTGTTGTTTGTTTATATGCAACTTGTATGCCTTGTTTTCTCATCATGTTTCCTGTTATTTGTGTTAGCTTTTTGTGAAACGTCAGGGTGTGCCAAGTTTCCTTGTTGTTTGTAGTTTCTTCATCTTGTGTGCCTTATGTGTTCTCTGTTATACGGTTGTTGCTGGTGCGTCGTGATACTGCTGTTTGTTTTCGGTATCAGTTGTGTTTTTATTTTCTGATTTTGTTTGTCAACAGTGTTTATTTCGTAACCATTTTCTGTGGCAATCTACCTGAATACGTTTAGTTCTTGTGTATAGCTATCTTTGTTCATTGTCATTCTGTTCACTTTGTGTAGGAAGTTCCTGAGGCTGGTCCGCTCGTAGACTATTGTGTGTTTTCCCTGCTGTGAATAACTGTATTGGTTGATGTAGGTTTTCCCTATATTGAGATCTGGTGTTTGTGGTCTATGTTTTCTGTCGTGGTGTCAAGGGAATTTATTTTTTGTCTGTTTTAGTTTTAAGGGTGAACTGTATTTTTGGGTGAGCAGTATTGACGTTTCTGTGTAACTCTAATATTCGGTCATGAGTTTCATATATCGAGCAAATTATGTCATTAAACACAGCGGTACCAATGTATAGGTATTAATTTGTGCTGTTTTAGTTTCAATATTTCTTCAAAAATTTTACGTTCACGGCGATTAAGTAAGATGTTCGTTAGCAGACCACTTATTGATGACCCCATGGAGAGTCCTTCCTGTTGCATGTGGAAGACATCTTTCAATCTGAAATAATTTAGTCCTGTGGTTAGTTTCAAAATATTTGAGACTACTTGTGCCTGAGTTTGCGGGATAATGTTTGTGTCATTTGTCTTTCAATTATTTGATTATTTCTTTAGTTGATATATGGGAGCACATATAGAAAACCTACATCAATCGTTACAGTGATTCACAACCGGGCAAATTACCCAACAGTGCATAAGCAGGTCACCCTCAGATACCTCCCACACAAACTGAACAGAACTAAAAGTAATCAGACAGACTGCCAGAGAAAACGGTTACGAAATAAACACTGTTGACAAACAAAATCTTAAAATAAAAACACAATTGACACCGAACGGACACAACAGTGTCACAACACGCCAGCAACACACATCAGAGAACACAAAAGACACGCACGATGAAGAAACCACAAACAACAAGAAAACGTGGAACACACGAACATTTTATAACAAAATAACACACAGAATAAGGAAAATCATGTGGAATATAAAACAAACAACGCGTTGTAGCCAACACCACCACAGATAAATTCAACAAGCAAGCATATACCAGCTGACCTATATACACTGTGACTCGATATTCATCTGGCAGACGCGTAGCAACTTCACGATAAGACACTCAGACCATATAAGATCACTGAAAAACGACAGTACACGTGCTGCGTCTGCAAACCACCTCATCGAAAACAACCAGCATCCCAGTCGCATAGAAACAGAACTACCACATCCAAAACGCTGTCGCACAAGGCAAAAAGTTATCAATGGCAAAACCGTACTGTGTAACAAAACACTGTGCAACATGCTGAAATAACTATCGGATGACGCATGCACCCGCACATACACATACTCACACGAAACAGACAACAAAATAGGAGACAGCGTGAGTAAACACTGCCAAATACAAAACATAATCCACGAATAACAAGCTACACCAAACACTTCTCGATATCTAAGCTTCACAAAGATTTTAGTGATGTCCACAGGTCAGTCCAGCTATGCAAAAAACACGCTTGGTACACAAAAGCAAACCTGCCACAATTGAAAATTAGCCAAATACTACAAAGGAAAAGGCTAAAACGAGTATATGCCACGTCTTGTACCCGAACAACATTTTAAAGATTGGATTATAAACAAAAATTCAATGCAGACGATATGCTAACATCCCTCATGTCTTTAGATGACATGGTGTACTACGTTGGACCTGTGGCTGATGATGTAAAATAAAAGGTGCATATGTTATTTAAATAATAACAAAATCCGACGTAACATATCTCATAACCTAAACTTAATCTGTAAGTATGTATTTCCGAAGAATAAAAGAAAAAAACCCACAGAGGATGCCATACCTGTGGTGTTACATGTTTAAAGGCTACCCATTCTTAATTAATTATTATTTATTTATATTATTAGCGACTTTCGTCTGGAAAAGATAATCATCAAATGTAGTGATTTCTGCCTCACACATTGGGAGTCATAGACTTATAAGCCAAAACATGATGACCACTGCCCACCGCGACATTGAATGCCATCTGGCGGCGTTGCGGGCACGTGACGCAGTAACTAAAGCATGTAAGCGGAGCAGACTCGGAGGGCGGATAATATCTAGCGAAGATATGGGCGGCAAATGAGGAAATCTACTGAGATAAGCGACGTTGCCAAAGGGAAATTTTTATTACACAGAGCCGGTGAACCGTTGAACGAGTATCTCGAAAACGGCGAAGCTGGTCGAACGTTCACGTGCTACTGTCGTGAGCATCTACGGAAAGAGGTAAATGGACAGTCCTATCACTGGGCGCTAAATGGTTGGACGTCCACGACTCTTCACAGAATGATGGATTCGAAGGCTTGTCTGCTCTGTAAAGTAGGGCAGATGGTGATCTGTGGCATATCTGCCGAAAGAGCACAATGCTGATGCACGCACAAGAGTTTTGGAGCGCACCGTTCGTCGCACATTGTGGAACATGAAGCTCAGCAGCCGACTACTAAGTGTCCACGCTTGATCCAACGACAACGTCAGTTACGAATTCAGTGGGCGCCGGACCATCGGGATTCGACCGTCGAACAATGGAAACGTGTCGGCTATTCGGATAAATCACATTTTTGCTACACTAGACCGACGGTTGTCTGCACTAACGCCGTCATCGAGGTGAACGGCGGCACGAAAAGTATTTCGGACGCAGACTGGTGGGAGCAGTATTATAGTACGGGAGATATTCTCCTACGCTTCCATGGGACCTGTGGTAGCAATCGAAGAGACGCTGACAGCTGTGAACTACCTGCATCCCTTCATGGTTGAGCCCGCATCTCGTGGTCGTGCGGTAGCGTTCTCGCTTCCCACGCCCGGGTTCCCGGGTTCGATTCCCGGCGGGGTCAGGGATATTCTCTGCCTCGTGATGGCTGGGTGTTGTGTGCTGTCCTTAGGTTAGTTAGGTTTAAGTAGTTCTAAGTTCTAGGGGACTTATGACCACAGCAGTTGAGTCCCATAGTGCTCAGATCCATTTGAACCTTCATGGTTGATGTCTTCCCCGACGTCGATATCATCTTTCAGCAGTATAAAGTATCCGTGTCTCAGAGCCAGAACAGTGCCATAGTGCTTTAAGGGTCATTACAGTGAACTCAAGTTGATATCTCGGTGTTAAATTTGTCTGATGTAAATCCTATGGAACCCATCTGGGTCGCCATTGGGCGCCACCATCGCGTACTCAAATCAGCGGCCCGTTATTTATGCGATTTACATGACCTGTGCGTAGACATCTAATACCACATACCTCCGCAAACCTACAACCATATTGTCGGATCCTTGATACGCAGAATCAGTATCTATATCGTTCCAAAGACCGGCAAACAAGCTATTAAGCAGATGGTCATAATGTTTTGGCTCATTAGTGCATTTTAAGCAGTTGGAATTTAACGTACAGTAGGGAAAAGACATCGATTTGAACTGTGGAAGGAGTTCTCACCCAATTTCAGACCTCGTGTATTACACAGTGTACCTATGGGCACTAAAATATTTTATTGACGCACTATGTTAAATGACATCCCAGTACAACATGAATCTTGCCACGTAGAGCGTATGAGCGTCAGCTATTGAGTTTTGGCGCTCAAAGTCGGTAAATAATATTTAAAGAAACTGATTCTGTGTTCCATTATTTATAATTTTTAAAACTACTATAATCAGCAACAGCGAGAAAGATTCCTGAAAGTTAGAGCGTTTTACCGTTACAAGAATGAGTTTAAGTTGCAGTTTTTACTATTATTTGACTATTTCCTTTAGTCGTTTATTATGTGTTCATTATTCCACTAGATATGAAAAATGTCGGAAACATTACATGAATGTAGCAGTTTAGTGTGTACAAGATGTAGTGCAGTGTTTGTGTTGATGTTAGCGCTTAGTTTTGGCAAAGCTGGTGTCTGTACCTAAGCAGCATCTCTATAAACGCCAACAGACTTACAAGTCACAATAGCCGGCGTGTTCTTCTTCATGACACAAAATCCTGCAGAATGTTTGGAAGATAATCAGGCGATTAGTATCCTACATGAGTCTCAAGAGGCGTTTACATTGTCAACAATTTTCTTATCCAAATTGGCTAAATGTCGATTACGTAAATTTACTTATGTTTTAAGATTTCGCATCAGCCATATCTTGTTAGTGGATAAATACTATGCAACGATCTTGGTCACACAGCCTCTTTGCGTAAACCGTGTGGTACATGAACATACGCTTTGTGGATGTGGTCGACGGCGAAGTCGAACGTTATTTTCTTGGATATCTTCGTCTTCCAATTACATGCTCCGCACTGAAGAGTAAAGTTTCTAGACTGGTAAAAGATACGTACTCAGAAATGCAAAGTGGCTTTTAAACATAGTAACTGAATAAATGTTGGGAGAGAGAGATGGGGCAGAAATATATAGAAAAAACTTAAATCAGACGGGTTGGTGGAACGCAAGGCATTCGCATAGTGGCTTTTAGTAATAGCGGCAGCAGCAGTGGAAGAGGAAGTTTGGAAGATGCAACACATATTATGAAAAACGTAGAGCGTGGCAAGTATTCACAGACGCTGTTACTAGTTGTGAAGGTGGAGAATTGCACTAAGAATCAGCTTATTGGAAGTAATTATTCTAAAAGAAATATTTCTTCTTTCATGTAAGGCAGTCTAGTTATTTTAGGGACAAATTTTGTTGTGAAGACACGTTCTCTTGCCCGATAGTAGTTGCCGACTGGTGCAAGCCGGTACTACGTCACATTAGTAACAGTTCGAGTACAAACTTCTCTAGATTAATCGAATGTACAGAAAATGGGTACAACTACCACAAAACATTTTTTAAGGGCTCTGTGAAACCAGATGAAACGATTATGTGCATTATGCAGTCGCAAATATCACGGCGCGAAATAGTCAAAGCGTTAGTAGCGATGGTTGTGGAAGAGGCCAACATGGTTTTATACAGGGTGTTTCAAAAGTGATGGAAAACACCGGTCAAAACTAGCTAAAAAGCTCCAATATACATGGGTCCACAAATCAAACGTTGTTGAGATACAACACATTTTCTGTTGCGGTTCATCAGTGTCTAGAAACACATGGAATCTCTAAACGTTAAAGTAGGTGTTCGAAATGTTCTCCATGCGTCTGATTGCAAGCTGAACTCGTCTCTGAAATGAGCTGCGAATCCTCTCGGGTAGTCCTGGAGAAGTGCTGGAAGACTGCTTCAATCCGCAGGCGTAATTCCTCAAGAGAGTTGACCTCGGTAGCGTAGACCAGGCTTTCCACATGACCTCACACACAGAAATCCATGGGATTTAAATCCGAAGACCTTGAAGCCTATGGCACAGGCCTCTCTCTACTCAAACAATGTTGATCATACGTCCGAGATAGAAGCCGGCGCACTCGTAGATGAAAATGTGCTGGGACACCTTCATGCATGGACCACATGTTCAGGCGTTGGTTCTGTGGGACATCATCATCTACATCTGGAAGTACAGTCCGTAGAAACAGGATGTACTGCTGTCCGGTTAGTCTCTGTGGTAGGAAGTGTGATACAATTGTGCTGCCTCCGAGCAGTCCTGCACAGACGTTCAATGATAACGCTGTTATGTTGTGATCCGTGTGTTGCATTAGGACTGACATCGGCCCGAATGGGACGGTTATGATAGTTAAAAATACAATCAAGGGTAAATCCAGCCTCATCCCTGAACAGAATACTGTTTACTAACAGGGTATTAAGGGTTCACTGTTGTGTACCCATTGGCGAAATTCTCTCTAGAAGGGAAGTCTGCATTGTTGAAGGCTTGCATTCATCTGAGATGATATGGATAGAGTACTTGCCATGTAAAATCCGCCACACTCTACTATGACCTAGGACACGCTCTTGGGTAGCAACCTTCCTGTTGAAGTACTCGGAGGTTCGTGTACAGTGTGCAACGCCTTTCCCTCAACGTTGGGTGTTATGGATCTGGGTCGACCTTCTCGTACATGGCGTACAAAGATCCCAGTTTCTCTAACGCGCTGATGTTACCGACTAAATGTACGCAAGTCGGGCTGCCTGCGGAGGGGAAAAGCAGCCTCAAGGGCCCTGCCATTCGCTTTACCATACCTTAAGTGCCTGTCAGCGTACCCTTCATTGGTGTAACCTCTGTCCATGGTGCCTTCATGTTCATAACTGATTGTGAGAGCGGTGCGGCACAGTGATCGGAAGGGGAAAGGGAAGTAGTGGCGCTTGCGTAAACAAAAAGATAGTCGATCCCAAACCTTGAGATACCAAAGTAAATACCGCGGTATCGAGGGCCGTTCCCAACTTGAATTAATGCGATACCTAAGCAACGGTTGATTTACGGACCCACTTTTGTTGGAGATTTTGAGCTACTTTTGGGCTGTACTTCCCATGTGTGAATTAATTGACCATCACTTCTGAAACATAGCTTACAACGACAGTGTTAAATATTATCACAAAAAGTGGAAGGTAATTACATTTAGCGGGAGTTTTAAAATGATAAAAACATATCTATGTTATTCTTCAAGGGGAAATTATGAAAATAGGTGAGGTTGAAGATGATGTTAACATCTAATTTAGAACACCACGAGGTATACCAGGAGTTACTGGTAAGTGGACTGGAGCGTATCAGACAGCAGATGACGTGGAAGGCGAAGAAACGCCTGATTTCTCCCACAGAGGACGAAATGCGACAGGAAAATCACACTGGTAAAGAACATTAAATGCAAAAGCAATTTTAGTTCTTTCTTGGTGCTGTCCGTTTCACCCATGGCAGCAAATTTATGATAATTCGTATACACAAATGTTTCATTGAAAAATAAGTGTATTAAATGCCATGCTTCTAGAGCAGATGATATACGGCTACCTTTCCCTAATATGCTAACAGAATAACCCACACGTTACAAATGGAGGAAAGTGTGATATGTGGGCAGAGGGTGTTGAGTTTAAGAAAGAATACCAACCAGTGTGCAAAAAAGCACTTTTTCAAGTTTAGCAGTTTACCGGTTACCCAAGTATCGATCAACTGAAACATTGGTTAAGGAAAAGCGCTCCAATTGGCAAATTAAAATTTGCGCTCGGGCTGCCCTGCAGAAGTCCCGCTTGCCATTTCGCCCGTTTCCTCTCCTTTCCAATCGCCACTGTTACTGTTCTGTGTTGATACGTGAGCTTACACTCATAGTAGATAGTGCTACTGTTGTGCCGTTCGCAGATATTGTCAAGTGTAATTGCGTCGTTGCTAGTGTTTCCGATAAACTTAAAATAATAGATCAGTTGAAGAAAGATGCTAATGGGTCAAGCTTAGCTCGGGAATAAGCCATGTCCGGATGGAGTCCAAATTAGGTATTACAAAGAGTACTCTACGGCACTGACCCCTTATTTAGCTTGCATTCACCGTGAATCTCACAAGCGACTGGAAACAAGGGTAGGTGGGTCCTGTTCACACAAGGGCAAAAGATTGGACCCAAACCTCGGCAAGCTGCAGATTCTCAGTCAAATATAATACATTTCCTAGAAAGCGAAAACTTTATGTCCACGAATCAGCACAGTTATAGAAAGCGTTACCCGAGCGAAATTCAGATTGCTCTTTTTGTCATATGGTAAACTGTGGACTATGAATGAAGGGGAACAGACAGATTCTATGTTTCTAGATTTGCGAAAAGCATTTGACATGGTGCCACACTGCGGACTGTTAACGAAGGTAGGAGCGTACGGAAGAGGATCCCAGATATGTGAGTGGCTCAAAGACTTTGTAAGTGACAGACCCCAGTATGTTGGCCTCGATGGCGAGTGTTCATCAGAGACAACGGTATCAACAAGAGTGCCACAAGGAATTGTGATACGGCCAGTATTATTCTGTATATACAAGGTGGTCCATTGATCGTGACCGGGCCAGGTATCTCACGAAATAAGCGTCAAACGAAAAAACTGCAAAGAACGAAACTCGTCCAGCTTGAAGGGGGAAACCAGATTTTCGTTCTTTGTAGTTTTTTCGTTTGATGCTTATTTCGTGAGATATTTGGCCCGGTCACTATCAATGGACCACCCTGTATAGATGATCTGGTGGCCAGGGTGGGCAGCCATCTGAGGTAAAGTGTTATCGCTGAATAAATGTTGGCGGTATACAATGAATTAGACAAAATTTCTAATTGGTGTAATGAATGGTGGCTAGCTCTAAATGTAGAAAAAATTAAGCTAATGCAGATGAATAGGAAAAAGAAACCCTTAATGTTCGAATACAGCATTAGTAGTGCCCTGTTTGACGCACTCAAGTCTTTTAAATATGGGAACTTAACGTTCCAAAGCGATATGAAAAGAAACAGTAATGTGAGGACTGTGGTAGGAAAGGCGAATGGTTAACATTGGTTTACTCGGAGAATTTTCGGGAAGTGTGGTTCCTCTCTAAAGGAGACCGCACTTAAGACACTGGTGCGACCTGTTTTTGAGTACAGCTCGAGTGTTGGGGATACGCACCAGGTCGGCTTAAAGGAATGCATCAAAGCAATTCAGAAACGCCCTGCTAGATTTGTTATCGGTAGGATGGAACAACATGCAAATGTTTTGAAGATACTCCGGGAACTTACATGGGAATCCGTAGAGGGAACGCGACGTTCCTTTCTAGGAAAATAATTGAGAAAATTTAGAAAACTGGCATTTAAAGATAATCGCAGAACGGTTCTGCTGCCACCAACTTACATTTCAGATGAGGACTCCGAAGGTGAGATGAGAGAAATTAGGGCTCATACGAAGGCGTCTAGACAATCACTTCTCCCTCGCTCTATTTGCGAGTGGATCAGGAAAGGAAGTGACTATTTGTGGTACAGGGTATCTCCCGACACGCGCCGTACGGTGGTTTCCAGGATATGTATATAGATGTAGATGTGAAACTGAAAATGCCGCAGTATCGGACATTAGAAATAACAGTGATAGGATTATAAATTTTGCGTGTATACTTCACGGTGAAGATGAAAACTTGCACAGAAAAATGATGAAAATGGAAGAAAGCAAGGCTTCAGATAAAACAATTCACACATGGCCCATGCAGAAACGTATCCAGGAAGAAGCAATAAACGACCCTTTGATTTGTGAGAAAGCTGTTGGAATTACGGACATAGGACATCCAGGGTGAAAAACTGTATTTTTTTAATTTCATATTCGTATGAACTGGCACAAAGGGTTTTCGTAAATGATCGATTATCCAAAAAATTAGTTATGCAAACACTCTCCGAACCTCAATGGCTCCGAATAATTGATGCTCTATTGCAATAGTTACCAGAGCGTGGGAAAAAAAAACTGTCGAACGCTGAAAAAGTTCCTAAAACAAATTGGAAACTGAAATCCAAGGCTTTGGATTTATGTTATCGTATTTATGCAGTGAGACACTAAGTCACATCACAAATTGTTATTCAAAAAATTTCCATAACAATTATCACATGAACGCAATGCTGAAAGCATCTCTCAGCTTCCCCATCCCACCCTCCCAGACACACGCGTACACACACACATACACACAGGCGCAAGCGCGAGAGAACGTGGGCGCATGCGTAGTGCCACTGACGTCGAAAAAAGTTCGTTCCATGTTGTTTACGAAGTTACAGGGACAGGTTACTGGCCTCTCCTGCTACTAACGGCTAGCTACGGCGGACAGAAATATCCGTTACACTAAATCTCACGCAACGCTGCCTTTCAATTCGCGGGCGTTATTTTTGTTTAAGGTCGTGCTTCAGTGAGCTCAGTGAAAATACCCCGACTGTCTGCGCTTCCATTGGACGAGCTATTTTAAAACTCAATCAGTTGCAGCTTAGCATTCTCTATGCGAGCGCGCGTAATCCGCAATAAGAGCAGCCGTACAAGCACAACAGGGACGGGACTGCTCGCGCTACGCACGAGCCAATCAGCTGATGCAACAAAAGAGCAGACGAGTCTTTTCCCATCGCGGCCGCCGCAGCTGGCTTCTGCGGCTTGACCTTTTTTTTTTAATTTCTCGTTACTGCGTTGTCCATTAGCGACCAGTACTCGCCTCACCCTCCAGCCCTTTCTGCCGACACCCTTTCATCGTCCTACTGGCGACAGAGCTCTCGTGACGCCACTCCACTCTAGCAGAGCTATTAAGCCGCAAATAGTACCTTTGAAGCGGGCAGATTCCGCGCCGGACGCTGCGCTCGGTAATTCCCCCCTCTCTATCTGAATTTGAGGGCGACAATCGCAGCCACGGTTCAGCGATTCCCGTACGGCGACCCGCGCGCCCTTTGAGGGGCCCCTGCCAGCAGCCGGAATCAATAATCGGATTTCATACGCGCTCGACGGAAAGCTCCGAAGTAGTTCGTGTCTGGCTGTGCCTCCCATAGCTCTTACCCTGTACACAAGCCATCCCACTAAAAGACGGCACGCGATAATCTCAACGAAAATCTGACCCTGAGCACGAGTGGAAGCCGAAAGGAGACAAAAATCTATACATGCAGTATGACGCACGAGTAGAACTTCTAGTGTCCCAAAATATGTGTATTTTAACATACAGGACCAACAGTCATCATAAACTCACAGGCAGCTTCCGGCACTGTACATTCTAGAGACTGACACTCTAGGTCCTCGGTTAGATACATGTTCCATTAGCTGATTTACACTGTCAGTCACTCAATATTTTAATGTCGCGTCGCTCGCTGTCATCAGAACCAAAAACTACCTCAAAATTTTAATGTAATTTTTTGCTGGTCTGCGCTGGTGTTGAGTGCTATAGTTACGTTCCTGACATCCGATGGCTCTTTTGTATATGAAAGCCACGATCAAGCTGCAGTTTGACCCTACGTA
This sequence comes from Schistocerca nitens, assembly GCF_023898315.1. Taxonomy (NCBI): domain Eukaryota; kingdom Metazoa; phylum Arthropoda; class Insecta; order Orthoptera; family Acrididae; genus Schistocerca; species Schistocerca nitens. The sequence continues at coordinate 673,295,413 of NC_064617.1, read as the reverse complement.
CTCTAGACCCAAGAACCACTAAGTAGAGAGATTTTTGCGCGACGTGATACGTGTTGACCCGAAATTTAAAATTGTGCGAACACTGCATGAAGTATATACGTTTAGAAATTTTCAAAACCAGAAATAAAAAAATTAAAAAAACGGAAATAGCTTTTAAGAAATACACTGCGTGGAGTTCAAATAGCAATTTTATATGAGATCGCAGATGGGTTTTAACCAATTTTTCTAATAATTTTTTTTTGTTCCAGAAAGAAATTGCACTCTGCAGTAGAGTGTGCGGCGATATGAAACTCCCTGCCTGTGTCCCGGAACGCGACTCGAACTCCGGACCATTGCCTTTCCTCGAAGAGTGCTAGTCCTGCAAGTTTGTAGGAGATCATTTGTGAAATTTGGAAGGAGATGAGGTAATGCGGAAATAAAGCTGTGCGGACCTGACGCTAGTCGTGTTTGGATAGCTCAGATGGTCGGCTGTCGGCCTTTGGCTGTGGAGCGGGGCGGTACGTCCCGGCCGCTTCATGTCGTGTTTCCGGGTGTGTTGGTATGTTGCTGTTTACCGCGCCACTGCTCTGGTGTTGAGTGGTATAGTTACGGTCCTGACATCCGATGGCTCTTTCGTATATGAAAGCCACGATCAAGCTGCATTTTAACCCTACGTACTCTAGACCCAAGAACAACTAACAAGGGAACATCCCCATCGCACCCCCCTCAGATTTAGTTATAAGTTGGCACAGTGGATAGGCCTTGAAAAACTGAACACAGATCAATCGAGAAAACAGGAAGAAGTTCTGTGGAACTATGAAAAAATAAACAAAATATATATTTTGAGTAGTTCACGCTTAAGATAGGCAATATTAAGGAGACTGTGAGCTCCGGAGCGCCGTGGTCCCGTGGTTAGCGTGAGCAGCTGCGGAACGAGATGTCTTTGGTTCAAATCTTCCCTCGACTGAAAATTTTACTTTCTTTATTTTCGCAAAGTTATGATCTGTCCGTTCGTTCATTGACGTCTCTGTTCACTGTAATAAGTTTAGTGTCTGTATTTTGCGACCGCGCCGCAAAACTGTGCGATTAGTTGAAAGGACGTGCCTCTCCAATGGGAACCGAAAACATTTGATCGCAAGGTCATAGGTCAACCGATTCCTCCACAGGAAAACACGTCTGATATATTCTATACGGCACTGGTGACAGCATGTGCGTCACATGACAGGAATATGTTGTCGACCCACCTAACTTATACACTTGGCGAATGGGTAAAATGATTCTTCTACCTTGCCCGATTTAAGTTTTCTTGTGGATGTGATAATCACTCCCAAAAAAGTGATGAAAACATAAGAGTTTGTCACATAAACTGAAAACAAAAAGTTAAATATTTCACTCGAGGGAAGACTTGAACCAAGGACCTTCCATTGCGCAGTTCGTTACGCTAACCACGGGACCACGGCGCTCGTGAGCTCGCACCTTCCTTGATATTGCATATCTTGCACATGGACTACCCAGTTTGTATATTTTGCTTATTTTTTCATAGTTCCACACAACTTCTTCCTGTTATCTCGATCGATCAGTGTTCAGTTTTTAAGGTCTATCCACTGTGCCAACTTATAACTAAATCTGAGGGGAGTGCGATGGGGAGGTTCCCTTGTAAGTAGAGAGATATTTACGCGACGTGATACGTGTTGACCCGAAAGAGCTGCTAGGTATCCAGTTGTCTATCGTCTCCAGCGTTGTCTACCTTAAATTCACTGACTATGAGGTCTGTGACATACTTCTCAGATGTTCGACGGAAGGTTATAGGTTCTGCCACTCTCACGGAAATGTGGATGTGGTAACGTTTGAACGTGTTTGACTGGGAATACAAAATGTGCTCGTGTTTGAGCTACCATTTGAAGTTCCAGCGGATCTGTCACCCTTGCTCTTCGACCCCATGGCGCAGTCCTCATCCATACGGCCGAAAATGGAAGACCTTCGAAACTTATCCCGTCCTTAACGGGGTGCGGCAGGTCCGTATTGAATTGCACCACCATAACCTTCGTTTCTCACGATCGCTGGTTGCCGGGCGATAATTATTTACGACAGTCAGCAGAGGATCTGCTGCGAATGTGGACAGGTAGGATACGTGCGTACCGAATGCCTGCAACGCCGTCTCGTGCAGACGCCCTCAGCCGATTTGACCGTCAACAGCGACCTCTATGCCGATTACGTATGTTGCGGCGGTGAGACGGGAGACGCCAGCTGTTTATGACGACCCTTCTATATTGGTGCAAGCCTTGGAGGCCCCTGCAACAGTTCCTGAGGAGCCTCCTGCGTTTTCCATCGCCGATGCCTCTGTTGCCCTCTCGTCGAGCCCAGGCGCACCTCTACAATGACAAGCCGACGGTACGGTGGAAGTTGACGAACAGGATGGCGCGTCCACCTCCTGCCCTGCGCCGGACACAGAGGTGAGACAGCGTAAACAGAAATCACCGAAGCGCCATAACAAACGGCGCATAACGACCGATGCAATAGAGGGGCCGGAGGAAGCAACGGTGGATGATGAGGTGCGTCAGCCGATAAACCGACCCGACACGGCTGATATTAACGTATCGCACGGTTCGATGTCTTCTCCCGCTACTGGTGGATCCGCGCACTGTGGGGATGATGGAGATCACAGAAGCCCCGCCCCCGGGGATGCATCCACGACTGCGTCTGCCTCTCGAGATCCAGTGGTATTGACCTCCCTGGGAGACTGGGCGCAGGAGATGGAGATACAGGATGCATTTCAGGATCCTGACGATACACCGATGCCGCTGGCAACGTCTACGTTCACGGCGACAGACACCTAGGCCGGCATGACCCACACCCGTCGCTTCATATCTCTGTGCCATGAAGACACTCCACACCGCGGCTACTGCCCACCTGTAATAGCAAGGACAGCCCCCAAGACTTGATGGAACAGGCATACCGCCTCGCCACGATCAATGTCAACGGCGTTACTTCTTATCTCAAAACCCATACGTTGCAAGATACGTTACGAGCTGTTGATCTGGGTGTTGTTTTCCTTCAAGAAGTTCGATCAGGACTCTGTATCGATACCTGCGGATATGACGTCTACGCTATGCCTTCAGACGTGGGCGGAGGAGGTACGGCTATTCTGCTGTTCTGCTGAGGGAAGGGATTATGACAACCGTCGGCCCAGGGGCTCGCACTCACGGTTGATACAGTCCGTCTGGTGAATCTGTTTGCTCCTTCCGGCACCGACAGAAGGAGAGAACGCTGCACATTTTTTGCCGAAGACATAGCACTGCTCTTCCAGGACAATGCCGACCAACATTTAGTAGTAGGCGGATATTTCAATTGTGTGCTCAGACCATCCGACCAGATGCCACACTATATTACCTGCCCAGCACTTCAGGCGCTTGTAAAGGACTTGGCTTTGTCAGACACATGGCGACCGAAAGGCATACACATACTTTACTAGTAATTCTGTGAGCCGTTTGGATCGAGTTTACGTCACATGCGGCCTGCGATCGGCAGTTGTTGACGCTGAGATGTGGCCGACAGCGTTCACGGACCACCTAGCGTATGTGTCTACTCTCACCCTCCCTCGCCAGCGCGCCGACGAAGTAGAGGTCCGTGGCGCCTCAGTGTGGCCCTTCTTGATGTAAATTGCAGACACAAAGTTGAATCCACATGGAGCAGATGCCACGGGCGATTACCCGCCTACGGTTCCATACTTCAATGGTGGTTACGGTGTGTCAAACCCGCCTTGTGCCGAACATTAGCCAGCTATGAAGGAGATAGAGCGCGCTGGTATACTGCGACCACTAATTTCTACTACACTGTGCTCGCGAACTGCCTGTGCAATCACCGTCGCCGGAACGACAATCGGCAGAACACCACGTCAAGGCACAATTGCTACGTATCACCGCCGTACGTCTCGCGGGTGTGCAGGTGCGGGCGAGGGCAACTGATGATGTTCGAGAACGATCTTCCCTCCACCATATCATTCAACATAGGAGACGACGCAAGAGGCACCTCATTACGGATGTCGAGACTAAGGATGGACGACGAGTTGAAACGCAAATGGACATCGTCCGAGCGTTCACACAGTCATATATTCTATATGAGCGAGACTACAACATGGATGTAGGAGTCAGGGAAGTCCTTTCCGACCTACCCGTCTCTCGGAAACCACAAGATGATGCTACGCTCTTGTCGGAGGTGACTTCGTAAGAACTAGGAGGAGGCTATCGCCCACTTGATTTTCGACCATTGACAATGCTGAACACTGACTACAAACTGTTGACACGCAGCCCGAGCACATGTAGAGGCGTGGTGGCGCTGATGCTAACATGCCGTCTCCACGGCGCTCTTGTTGCGTTGGATTTTGACCACACTTTCTTTCGTGTCGAACATGGTTTTCAGCGTGCAGTTATGGAACACATCGGCATCCCATGTATGAAGACATCTGTTGTGCTTCGTTTGATGCATGGGGCGGTCACGAGAATTATGGTAAACGGCTATTATCTGCCCCCGGCCGTGTCGACAGATCCGTCAGACAGGGTTGTCCTCTTTTCTGCCAAGTTATTCGCCATTGCCCTCGAACCAGCTCTTCACGGACAGCAGAGACGCTTGGTAGGTCTTAGCCTCCGCTCCGTGACCTTTCGATTTGGCGTATACGCCGATGATGTGATGTTCTTAGCACGGACTGGTGACTAAATACGACCGGCGCTTTCCTGGCTCAAAAAGTATGGGGCGGGGGCAGGCAGTGTGATCAACCTCCGGAAATCACTCTACATGGAGGTGGGACAAAGCACGCCTGCAAAACTGGATGTATCCTTAACAAAAGTCTAAATGCTCAAATGTTTAAGGATATCGCTCCATCGACAAATACAACGTAGGGCGGCCTTTACGTACCGTAAGGTCTTACGACGACTCCGCATAGAGGCTCGCCTCAACAAATTTAGATCTTTGGACATTTTGCAACACGCTCAGTACGTCAATGTGTACAGGGCTCCTCAACTTAACCATTACACCTACGTATTACCGGTGACAGACACGATGGCTTCTAGGATAAGGCAGTGTTCGGACACATGGTGAACGCTGGTGCAGTTTTTAAGATCCGTTTTGTTACTTACCCTTCCACAAAGGAGGTGTTGGACTGACTCGCGTCAAGTACAGAGCGTTGGCGCTGTACCTTCGCTCAATGCGGCGACACTGGCTTTCACCAACAAACAATTTTCCTGGCATCCTGATAGCGGAGGTGGCCCCACACACGTTGTGCCGACCGGTACGTGTTGGACATTTATCGCCCACGCTATCACAATTAGGACGTTTTTCGTGGAGCACAGCTATATGTTGGGAGTTATACCGGAGACACGGAATCCGAGAGCAAAGATTTATTATAATGTTCTCCAACGCTTAAATCTGGCTAACGACATTATACGACGCCACCCCACGGTCGACTGGTTGCGGGTTTGGCAGAGCCATCCACGCGCCCTTCCTGTCCACTTTAGTGCGATCGAGATGATATGTGGTCACTGACGAGAAATTTCCGACCCGACGAAGGCTACATGCCATTCACCTAACTGACACCCCATGTGCCCCCGTTGCGCGACGGTTGATACGGACGAACACAGATTGAACTGTGGCCCCGCACGCGAGTGCTGGAAACTGATCCGACAGATACTGGATTTCTTCCTACGCCGCCCCTAAGTTTCGATTGTACTCCTGGACCTCTTTCATTCCGACGCCGTCTATTTCCCGATGACCCGGATGAATGCAGTCAATTGGGTACAAGGAATAGCGATACACTACATGTCCGTGACTGCGAAAAGGAAGTCCTCGATTTGTGGCAGTACATGATCGACGAGTTCTTGGTCTTAACAAACAGAACGCAATACCGGAGCCTTCTTGTTAACTATTTGGGGTCGTCATTCATGGACCCACCGCCCAGTTGGGGCGTGGCAGGTGTGAGAAGTTGGCTTGCAGACGTGATGTTGCCACGATTCCCCTACGCTATCAGAAACTGTCGCTGCATGTGTGCAGCGGCCCCGGACACTCCGATGGTTGATCAGTGGTGATGCCCATTGCAATGACGACCGCCTCTCACTTGCCGCCCGCTTCGATAAGGTAATCCCAGCGAGCAAGATGGCTCTTTTTAGTTGACATTATCATCATACTTTTTGGTGTATGGCTCCCTTGTTTTTTTTTTTGCTTATTATATTAAAACAAAAAATAATAGAATAAAAAAAAAGTGATGGTGTTCTTCGGTGGTAGGACGAGGGAGACATCGTGGCCAGACCTCGGAATTGGGCCCCTGCCCGCCATGCCTTCCCCAGTCTGCCACTGACTGTGCTGTAGGCGGCCCGTGAAGAAAAAGTAAGAATAAAAACTAAGTTGGTAGAGCACTTGGCCGCGAAAGGTGAGGAACCCGAGCTCTAGCCTCGGTCCGGCATACAGTTTTAATTTGTCACGAAGTTTCAATTTTATGTTGTTGTTAGTGGTAATATTATAATACATATATGTTTTTAAATATGTGGGGAAAAGACGTTTACGCCCATTCCTACACCTCCTGCGCGTTTGTCAAGATCACCAAATATATACATCACTTCAAAGGCATCCTTTTTATCACTTGCGTCTAATGTTATAACATCAGCCTGATATCATACAAAAAATAATTTACACTGTTTCCGGTATGATTTTTTAATTTAAATTTTGTCAATAATTTTTTCCACGTAGTAAAAGATAGTGGCTTTGCCGAAAACAAATGTTATGCTTTGGTATCGTTGTCTTAACACTGAAACTTTCTTAAGCGGTGTTCCACATTTTCGTCGTTGGTAAGACACTTGCTAACAATAAATTTGGAAGCATGACGATGAAACAGGTCTACTTAAAGTAAAACAGCCCCATGTTACCTTTCCAGCTATCTTTTTACTTGCTCAATAATAGCCTAACAGTTCAAAGCGTGTAATCTGATAGTGTAGTGGATAACAGAGCCTCCAGGAGTGCTGCCCATTTGTACAGCGTTAAATTGGAAAAAGCAGATGCAAGTAGCACAGACAAAAGGCTGTTTCATTGGCAACTCTTATGAATTTTTCACGTAATACCGGACAATTTCAAAACTGACTTATATTACGAGAAAACTGCATTAGAGATTGTTTCCCTTACCTGCAGGAAATTCATGTGTCCACAAAAATTTTTATTTTTTTATTTTCAGGCCCCTATACTCAAAACTCTTCACTGCACGACAAACAAAACGACAGAAACCGAGTAATTCATCTTAATATTTTCAAAATCTGTCGTAAACGTAACAAAAAAGCGAATAAATACTGGCTGATTGGACGTACTTAAGTAATAAGTAATGTAGTGTGGACCAAAGTTAATCGCATCTGTACTTATCAAAAGCGAGGTACCCACGAAATGTTCTAGGTATGCTTCAAAGTGTCGAGCCTCTCGAAGTACAAGTCGTAATACTGTGCGTGCACTACAGCGACACTTTGCTCTTCTTTCTTTTGTCCGGAGCTGAAGTCACTGCAAGCAAACAACGCACCAGGCCCTCACGGTATTTCTATTAGACTTTGCTTTCTGCATACTGCAATCAAACTATTTCCTCGCTCATAATTATCTGTAAACACTGTTCGTGACACTGAATGTCTGGACAGAAGTGTACCTGACTCCGATTTATAAACCGGGTAGCGTAACCAGCTTCACAGAATTACATGCCCATACCCATAATACTGATCTGATGCAAGATTTTTGAGAATTTCTTATAGAACACTACAACCTTCCTGAAGGAAAAGAACTACCTTTCGAGGAATCAGATAGTCCAGGAAACATCATTTTCACACACAAACACACACACACACACACACACACACACACACACACACACACACACACACACACGCGCGCGCATACAGAAAGTGTCATATAACAAGAAGAGGCAGCTGAACAGATCCGTACATCCAAACTCGCGAAGGGCGCTGGACACTGTGCTTGATTATCAACTGACAATCAACGTATGCCGTTTCACTAATATGTTATTAGAATGAGGAGATTTCGACCAACAGAACGATATAATGGACAACGAATGGTCAACAGAAACGATACCAACATCGAGCGTGCCAGGGGGAAGTGTACTAGAACCGCTAATGTCCGCAAGGTACACGGTGGTCCATAAATCAATCGTTAAATATGCGTTTGGTACAGTAATACTAAACACATCAAAATACAAATTCATTATCAACATAAAAAAGTACATGTAGAGATCACTGAACCTACAAAAGATGCTCAAAGTGTTTTCCCTACTGTTTTAACCGAATATTGCTTCTTTGCAAAACTGATTTACAATTTTTTGTTCCAAATCTTTCGGAACTGTTGAGTTTCAAATTTTGATTGGTTCATTCCTTCAAAGCTCAACGTCAAGAATCTTGACGGATTAAACCTCATGTATTAGTGTACCACAGACTCAAAAATTCATGGGAATCGTGGAAGAAACTGAATAGTAATTCCCTCATATAAATTTTCATTTAGGAGGTCTCTCGCAATATCTCCTCAATGCTTGATCTTGTGACCATATGAATTTTTCCTTAACTATATCAGATGTTCAAAAAGTAGACTATTTTCCAGTTCTAACAACATTCCTTGAAGTATACCTATGTAATTTACAGAAATGACAGTATCATAAAAAAGTACAACCCGATTAACCCACCGCTGAAAATCCCAGTTCATACATTCATGCCAGGAGTGTTTAAGTCTTGGAGTAGTAGAATCCAGTAGACATAGCTATGTTGGTTCACTCTGTTCGTCACATTAAAGTCGCTTTCTTGCTCTAAAGAATGCTTTTGTAAAATTTGGGGTCGGTTTCTTGTCGGATTGTGCAATAGTCGCAGAATTCAATACGCCTGGCCAGATGCTCTTCATTTAAGACTTGAAGTAAAAAAGGTCTATATAGTCTCATCAGAAGATTTATTCGGTAACTGCACAAAACATAACAACAAACTATCTAACATCAGCCTGTGTCAACTGACATACGGGTACAACGCACTACTTAAAGTCACAATTAACTACCGATAAGACAGGCAAAACGAAGTCCAAGGATTGGTAGTGACAACTGCAGTCCTGAAACTGGTTTGATGCAGCTCTCCCAGTAAAGCTGCATGCCCTCGGAAAAAATTACGGCCCTTGCTTTCTGCCGTTCGCAGTACCAGTACAGCAAGGCCGTTCTGGTTAGTGTTGCAAAGCCAGATCAGTCAATCATCCAGACTGTTGCCCCTGAACTACTGAATAGGCTGCTGCCCCTCTTCAGGAACCACACGTTTGTCTGGCCTCTCAACAGATACCCCTCCGTTGTGGTTGCACCTACGGTACGGCTATCTGTATCGCTGAGGCACATAAGCCTCCCAATCAAGGTCTATGGTTCATGGGGGAGAGGGGGGGGGGGGCATATAGGGTGTATCATAATTAATAGTGAAAATTAACAGGGCTGTAAACGAGGCAACAAGGACCTTGTAAAAATGAGTTCGCAAAATAATTACGATTGTGTAATTCCGTTCCTCCAATGAATTCAATAAGCAGTTGCGCTCTCTGTAGATTAGTTCAGACGTTCTTTGCAAAACAGTTTTTAGCATGGATAGGGACTGCAACTGCTGTGTTCGGATGCAGGCTGAGTTGGCATCCCTTCGCTCCCAGCTTCAGGCAGTGTTGGCTTCGGTCACACAGCTTGAGGCTGTTGCCAATGGGCATCACTGTGGGGGTCCGGATGGGGGTTTGTCGGGGACGGCCAGCTCGTCCCACGCATCCCCCGATCGGACTAAGACTGTGGTTGCCCGGGATTCTGCCCGCATTGAGGCTGATCCCTCACCTGTGGTAGAGTGGGAGGTAGTCTCAAGGTGTGGCAGGGGGCGAAAGACATTCCGGAGGGCTGAACGGAAGGCCTCTCCAGTTTGTCTGACGAACCAGTTTCAGGTTCTGTCTCAGGCTGATACTGATCTTCGGCCTGACATGGCTGCTTGTCCTGTTCCAGAGGTTGCCCCTCAGTCTGCAAGATCTGGGCGGTCGCAGAGGGTGGGCTTACTGGTAGTTGGGAGCTCCAACGTCAGGCGCGTAATGGGGCCCCTTAGAGAAATGGCAGCAAGAGAGGGGAAGAAAACCAATGTGCACTCCGTGTGCATACCGGGGGGAGTCATTCCAGATGTGGAAAGGGTCCTTCCGGATGCCATGAAGGGTACAGGGTGCACCCATCTGCAGGTGGTCGCTCATGTCGGCACCAATGATGTGTGTCGCTATGGATCGGAGGAAATCCTCTCTGGCTTCCGACGGCTATCTGATTTGGTGAAGACTGCCAGTCTCGCTAGCGGGATGAAAGCAGAGCTCACCATCTGCAGCATCGTCGATAGGATTGATTGCGGACCTTTGGTACAGAGCCGAGTGGAGGGTCTGAATCAGAGGCTGAGACGGTTCTGCGACCGTGTGGGCTGCAGATTCCTCGACTTGCGCCATAGGGTGGTGGGGTTTCGGGTTCCGCTGGATAGGTCAGGAGTCCACTACACGCAGCAAGCGGCTACACGGGTAGCAGGGGTTGTGTGGCGTGGACTGGGCGGTTTTTTAGGTTAGATGGCCTCGGGCAAGTACAGAAAGGGCAACAGCCTCAAAGGGTGCGGAGCAAAGTCAGGACATGCGGGGACCAAGCAGCAATCGGTATTGTAATTGTAAACTGTCGAAGCTGCGTTGGTAAAGTACCGGAACTTCAAGCGCTGATAGAAAGCACCGAAGCTGAAATCGTTATAGGTACAGAGAGCTGGCTTAAGCCAGAGATAAATTCTGCCGAAATTTTTACAGAGGTACAGACGGTGTTTAGGAAGGATAGATTGCATGCAACCGGTGGTGGAGTATTTGTCGCTGTTAGTAGTAGTTTATCCTGTAGTGAAGTAGAAGTGGATAGTTCCTGTGAATTATTATGGGTGGAGGTTACACTCAACAACAGAGCTGGGTTAATAATTGGCTCCTTTTACCGACCTCCCGACTCAGCAGCGTTAGTGGCAGAACAACTGAGAGAAAATTTGGAACACATTTCGCATAAATTTCCTCAGCATGTTATAGTCTTAGGTGGAGATTTCAATTTACCAGATATAGACTGGGACACTCAGATGTTTAGGACGGGTGGTAGGGACAGAGCATCGAGTGACATTATACTGAGTGCACTATCCGAAAATTACCTCGAGCAATTAAACAGAGAACCGACTCGTGGAGATAACATCTTGGACCTACTGATAACAAACAGACCCGAACTTTTCGACTCTGTAAGTGCAGAACAGGGAATCAGTGATCATAAGGCCGTTGTAGCATCCCTGAATATGGAAGTTAATAGGAATATAAAAAAAAAGGGAGGAAGGTTTATCTGTTTAGCAAGAGTAATAGAAGGCAGATTTCAGACCACCTAACAGATCAAAACGAAAATTTCTGTTCCGACACTGACAATGTTGAGTGTTTATGGAAAAAGTTCAAGGCAATCGTAAAATGCGTTTTAGACAGGTACGTGCCGAGTAAAACTGTGAGGGACGGGAAAAACCCACCGTGGTACAACAACAAAGTTAGGAAACTACTGCGAAAGCAAAGAGAGCTTCACTCCAAGTTTAAACGCAGCCAAAACCTCTCAGACAAACAGAAGCTAAGCGATGTCAAAGTTAGCGTAAGGAGGGCTATGCGAGAAGCGTTCAGTGAATTCGAAAGTAAAATTCTATGTACAGACTTGACAGAAAATCCTAGGAAGTTCTGGTCTTACGTTAAATCAGTAAGTGGCTCGAAACAGCATATCCAGACACTCCGGGATGATGATGGCATTGAAACAGAGGATGACACGCGTAAAGCTGAAATACTAAACACCTTTTTCCAAAGCTGTTTCACAGAGGAAGACCGCACTGCAGTTCCTTCTCTAAATCCTCGCACAAACGAAAAAATGGCTGACATCGAAATAAGTGTCCAAGGAATAGAAAAGCAACTGGAATCACTCAACAGAGGAAAGTCCACTGGACCTGACGGGATACCAATTCGATTCTACACAGAGTACGCGAAAGAACTTGCCCCCCTTCTAACAGCCGTGTACCGCAAGTCTCTAGAGGAACGGAGGGTTCCAAATGATTGGAAAAGAGCACAGGTAGTCCCAGTCTTCAAGAGGGGTCGTCGAGCAGATGCGCAAAACTATAGACCTATATCTCTGACGTCGATCTGTTGTAGAATTTTAGAACATGTTTTTTGCTCGAGTATCATGTCGTTTTTGGAAACCCAGAATCTACTATGTAGGAATCAACATGGATTCCGGAAACAGCGATCGTGTGAGACCCAACTCGCGTTATTTGTTCATGAGACCCAGAAAATATTAGATACAGGCTCCCAGGTAGATGCTATTTTTCTTGACTTCCGGAAGGCGTTCGATACAGTTCCGCACTGTCGCCTGATAAACAAAGTAAGAGCCTACGGAATATCAGACCAGCTGTGTGGCTGGATTGAAGATTTTTTAGCAAACAGAACACAGCATGTTGTTATCAATGGAGAGACGTCTACAGACGTTAAGGTAACCTCTGGCGTGCCACAGGGGAGTGTTATGGGACCATTGCTTTTCACAATATATATAAATGACCTAGTAGATAGTGTCGGAAGTTCCATGCGGCTTTTCGCGGATGATGCTGTAGTATACAGAGAAGTTGCAGCATTAGAAAATTGTAGCGAAATGCAGGAAGATCTGCAGCGGATAGGCACTTGGTGCAGGGAGTGGCAACTGTCCCTTAACATAGACAAATGTAATGTATTGCGAATACATAGAAAGAAGGATCCTTTATTGTATGATTATATGATAGCGGAACAAACACTGGTAGCAGTTACTTCTGTAAAATATCTGGGAGTATGCGTGCGGAACGATTTGAAGTGGAATGATCATATAAAATTAATTGTTGGTAAGGCGGGTACCAGGTTGAGATTCTTTGGGAGAGTGCTTAGAAAATGTAGTCCAGCAACAAAGGAGGTGGCTTACAAAACACTTGTTCTACCTATACTTGAGTATTGCTCATCAGTGTGGGATCCGTACCAGATCGGGTTGACGGAGGAGATAGAGAAGATCCAAAGAAGAGCGGCGCGTTTCGTCACAGGGTTATTTGGTAACCGTGATAGCGTTACGGAGATGTTTAATAAACTCAAGTGGCAGACTCTGCAAGAGAGGCGCTCTGCATCGCGGTGTAGCTTGCTCGCCAGGTTTCGAGAGGGTGCGTTTCTGGATGAGGTATCGAGTATATTGCTTCCCCCTACTTATACCTCCCGAGGAGATCACGAATGTAAAATTAGAGAGATTAGAGCGCGCACGGAGGCTTTCAGACAGTCGTTCTTCCCGCGAACCATACGCGACTGGAACAGGAAAGGGAGGTAATGACAGTGGCACGTAAAGTGCCCTCCGCCAGACACCGTTGGGTGGCTTGCGGAGTATGAATGTAGATGTAGATGTAGAAACATAGTCCTAGTTAGTACCATGTAAACTTTTCGAATACAGTCCTAGTTAATACAACGTAAACTTTTCGAATATAGTCCTAGTTAGTACAATACAATGTAAACTTTTCGATAGAGTCCTCATGAAATTGGTCTCAAATTCATGCACGGATTCAGGATTCAGTTCCGTAAAGCGGCGCCGGAGCCGGGAACGGATGTCAAAGAGGTTAGCTTTACTTTGTCAGAGCAGAGTCAGAGTGTGTTAGTAGTGGTTATGTACTTGGTTTGGAATCAACGGCAGATGGGCTGCCCTGGCGAGGAGGTAGCACTATTACGAGACATTTTTGTAATATGAGGCTTAAAGACATATTAACCAGAAGGATAATACACCAAAGGGCCAAAAAAACTGGTACATCTGCCCAATTCGTGTATGGCCCAGTGATCATGCAAAGTGCCGCTACACGGCGTGGCATTGACTCGACTAATGTCTCAAGAAGTGCTAGAGGGAACTGACACCATGAATCCTTCAGGGCTCCCCATAAATCAGTAAGACTACGCCGGGGTGGATATCTGTTCTGAACAGCACGTTGCAAGGCATCCCAGATATGCTCAAGAATGTTCATATTTCGCGCGTTTGGTGGACAGAGGGAGTGTTTGAACTCAGATGAGTGTTCCTGGGGCCACTCTGTAGCAATTTTCGACTTGTGAGGTGTCGCATTGTTCTGCTCGAACTGTCAAAGTCCGTCGGAATGCACAATGGACATGAATGGATGCAGGTGATCAGACAGGATGCTTACGTACGTGCCACCTGTCAGAGTCTTATCTATAGTTATCAGGGGTCCCATATCACTCCAACTGCACACGCCCCACACCATTACAGAGCCTCCACCAACTTGAACAGCTCCCTGCTGACATGCAGGGCACATGGATTCATGAGGTTGTCTCCATACCCGTACACGTCCATCCGCTCGAAACAATTTGAAACGAGACTTGTCCGACCAGGCAACATGTTTTCAGTCATCAACAGTTCACTGTCGGTGTTGACGGGCCCAGGTGAGGCAGAAAGCTTTGTGTCGTGCAGTCATCAAGGGTACACGAGTACGTCTTTGGCTCCGAAAGCCCATATCGAAGATTTTTAGTTCAATGGTTCGCATGCTGACACTTGTTGATTGCCCAGAAATTATATCTGTAGCAGTTTGCGGAAGGATTGCACTTCTGTCACGTTGAACGATACTCTTCAGTCGTCGTAGGTCCCGTTCTTGCAGGATATTTTTCCGGCCGCAGCGATGTCGGAGATTTGATTTTTTTTTTTACCGGAATCCTGATATTCACGGTACACTCGTGAAATGGTCATACGAGAAAATACCCAGTTCATCGCTACCTCGGAGATGCTGTGCCGCATCGCTCATGCGCCGACTTTAACACCACGTTGAAGCTCACTCAAAACTAGCAACAGTAACCGATCTAACAAATGTGCTAAACACTTTTTGTCTCATATAGCCGTTGCCGACAGCTGCGCCGTATTCTACCTGTTTACATGTCTTTACATGTCTCTGTATTTGAATATGCATGCCTGTAACAGTTTCTTTGGCGCTTCAGTGTAAATGAGAAAAGATAGCATTTAAAGGTAACGTGGTTTACTATATCTGTAATTACTTAGTATTCTGATTGTTATAACAGTGCTTGGTTTAGATTTTCTGTAAGATTTTTGTAATGAAGTTATATGGTTTTGTCTTTAACTGCTGTGACAAATGCTAAAGAGACATTTTGTGAATTAGTTCATGTGTTAGAAGTGTGGAAAATTGTATTGTTGCTAAGTCATAATGAAGCTCAGTTATAGCCGGAAGTGTCTATTCAGTTATTTCTTTGTCGGTGAGATTAGCGCCTGATTTTTCATTTGCATTCATGGTTTTACTTGAATGCACATTCGCACTGTATATCGTGAATTGTGTGGTGAGTAACATTTTTGAGGATTGATGAAATTCCGCCTCACATTCCACATTGAGATTACGGTGACCTAAACTTAATATTGGCAGTCAGATCATTATTTTTATAAAAAAAGAAGGTTGCAGAGCAGACGAGCCGTTGAGCGGTCTATTGTGCACAGGTAAACAATGAATTTCATTATCATTGTAGATCATATTCGAAGACAAGCACAGTAACCGTGTCAGTGGATTTACCATCAGTATACGTTCGGAGGTTTAATGCCAGTGAAATATTTTATGGAAGTGCTGCACTGTGATTTCGAACAGATTTAAGAAATAAAGCCAGAAGCATTTTATTCAGTGATCATTTGTTGCGTAATTACGGTAACAGTTCTGGTACATCAATTGTTTTCTGAACTAACAAAGATTTTCAACATTTAGGGCCAACATTTAACGCAATGTCATTTTGTTACTGATTCAGACAACGTACGTAAATTTTATTGAGAACAGGTTTATTTCTCGCAGTCGTATTGTTTGATCGACAAGTTGCTCTGCATTTGACATCGTGTAGCGAGAGCTTTACACATTTCTATCCCAAATAAGCGTCATATATTTTCAGCCAACATTTCTCAGTTATTCTGTTTTGCATATTTTACCGTCTAACTTCACAGTTATACGAGTATTAAACCATTTTAAAGAATACTTGCAACTGTAGCTGTATTTAAAAATGTGTAATACTTACAAGAAATAAGTACGCGACAGTATCCCATTAAAAGAATAGTTCTTACTTTCTTGAGACTGTCATGTCGTTTAAATACCAACGAGTAATAATAAGAACCTATGTTGAGCTAACATGAAAATCAATCTTACGGGAAGCGAATGGAAGATTTAGATTTGTTGGGAAGGTATTGAGAAAGTACAGTATATCGGTAAACAAAACAGTACACAGAACGCTAGAGGGACCAGCTATCAAGTGTTTGGGGGCCATTTCAACTGGCCATCGCAGTAGGCATCAAACGAACGCACGGACGAGGTGCTGCGATCGTAACACGTCAGTACACCTCCTTCGATAATGTAATAGAGATGCTCAGTAAACGTACATGAGAATAGTTGGAAGAATGGCGAGATTGTTCTCGCCAAGCACCGGTACATACATTCATAGAACCGGCTGTCGAGAAAGACAGTACAACAATTTCTCTGCTTTCATGGTACAAAGCGCGTAAATGCTATGGGAGTAAGAACAGTGGGCGGTGCGTGCTAAGACACGCAAGCAGACACATTTACCTTTGTTTATGTCATTTATATTGGTAAGAGAGTACCTTTCGTCACGCACTCCACAAAAAACAATGTCTTGAGGAATAAACACGTAGATGTTGATGTAGCCTTCAAACCCTACACTACCAGGCCGAAGTGGGAAATACAGCAGTAAATGTTATGTTTTTCTCGAGGACTAAAAATATTTCAGTTGTTCCGGTACATGTCTCCAGTCCAGATGTCTAAAAAGCAGGAATCGCAGTACGCAGTCCGAAAGTTCCTTTCTGTCAAGTACAGAATGGAGGCAGTTTCCTACTGTAAGTGGAGTGTCTGAACCGTGATGTGGTTGTCTCAGATACAGCCTCGACGAAACAGTTGGCGGAACACGGCTTTCCCAAGTGGCAGTGGCGCTTAAACCGTCCTTTCAAGATATAAACTTAATAGTCAGTTCATTTATTATGACAACGCTCCATCATATCGGCCAAGCTTTTTGCGATCATTATTTAGCAGCAGCAGACTCCGAAGTTTGTGATCATTCTCCATATATTATTGATTTTGGCTCATCCCACTTTGCTTCTTTTCTGCAGTAGAAGTCAATCTCCGCTGAAAGGACAACTTCCTGCGAACGTTGTACTGTTATCGCATTAGATAATAAAGTCGTTCGTTTTCGAAAAGACGCTTGGAAAAAGAAAACGGACAGACAGACAGAGAAAGAGAGTGAAATAAAACATATATGTGGAGGGGTATCAAGGGTGAAAGAGAGCAAATGAAAATAATGCGACCTGTGTTAAAAAATTAATAAACAGGCTCTATTGCGACGTGCATTAACTATCTTTAATAAAAGTCATTTCGCATCCACTGATGAATAGCCCTCGCCCTCCGCACTTCACAATGCATTACTCTTCACCAATCTGTATCCACGTACCGCAAGCATTTTTCCTTATATCTTCTACGCACCTTCCATTACGTTTTCACCTATGATGTATTTCCTGGAATCCAGTAATGACCTTCCTTGATCTATCTGTCGCCCATTCCCATGACGATAAATCCCTAGGATTTAAAAAGACAGGCTGCTTCAACAGCCCCTTTGGCAGCTGCTCGTGAAAAAAAGGATGCAATTTGAGTTTCATTATCAGAAAGAAACGATCTAGCATGCTGTGAATGCCAAGGGAATAAGAATATTGACCAAATCGCGGACTTTTTTTACGAGTATCCGATGAGTTGTATTTGTTGAGGTGAGTATCTACCACTTTTTAAACTTAGATGACATCGGATTAAGAAAGATGTGTTTTAACTTCGGCTCGAGTTTGCAGATTAAGAACAAACACTAATACATCTGGAGGAATAATACAGACATCACTTGCTATATACGTCTGCCGCGCGTGGACGACAAAACTGCTCGTTTCGCGTCGCCCTCGTTCTGTGCCCCAGAACAAGAGTTAAGCCGATTGTGACAGAGTCGATGTTACTTGGAAAGCTCCAAAGGAGGACAACCCGCCACAGCGTTCCACACTGCGGCCAACTCTATTTAGGCTCTCTGAATCTCCCTCACAGTTTGTGGATGATCGGGTTAGGTTATGCTCGAGAACAGTACATTACTAATAAACCTTATCCTCACCTTTCGTCTTTAAACAATCGATCTCCCAAAGATAAAACAGCGTTGACCATCTGATTACTTCACAAATGAGTTTAGGAGTTAAATGTTCGACGCTTTTGACGTCATACGTCGCAAAGTATGTGGTGTACAACGAAATAACTTTGTAGGTATATTCAGCGGTGTATGTGGATACTGTCTGTAAAATGTTTTGCGAATACAGTTGGCAGTAAAGAGCCAATATATTAAAACGTCAAGCCTGATACTGAAGTTCTATTGCATGAACAGTAAAACTGCAGTAAACGATGAACTTTCTCTCTTTCACTGTTTTGTGGTTTTTAAGATCCAAAAGTTTCGAAAATGTTTTACATTATGTGTAAAGTTCATTGGAAGGTGCTAATGATCTTCAATACTCGACATATTGTGCGTAAATTTTAACATAAAATCATACCACTTAATGAGTAGAGTTTGACAGAACTTTAAATTTTTAAATGCAGTTGACAGTTACTTGAAATACTGGAAACAGAATTTTGATCGCCTTGGACGCCGTTAGATAGGCAACCTGCAACTGGACACAGGTGAAAGTTTCAGCTGCTTAGTGATAGAGATTCTTTGGTTCATGATTTTCGTAACTGATGAAACAGACAAACTTTAACGGGAATAAAAATTTACGAAGATGAAATAACGTCACAATCAATTGTTAGCTGACAAACAGTTAACGTTAGCTGGAACCTGGTAAATGCAGAAGAATGAAATTAAGTCTGTAAGTGTAGGAATTATGTAAGCAGCGATGAAAAAACAATTTGTATGGGCATCAGTTTCACGTCTGCATTTCATGCGATTCAAATAAACTGTGCCAAGATATGGCAAAAATGATAATCCTTATTAATCTCCTACAGTCAATCACCACCTAAACAAGAGACTACTAGATATTTCTTGACAAACAAATCCATGATTACAAAAATGAGACGAAAGAAAATGGTTTCTCATATTACAAAATAAATAAATTTGTACTTAAAATATATTTAATAATAACTTTAGGATAAATGATAACTATATCACGAGGAGAGACATTAATGAAGAGAACAACAAGATTTTATGTAAATGAAGGTAGAGGGGGAAGAAAGGAAAAGCAAAGGGAAGGAACTACTGACGTCAGGTGCTTCAGTATATATCTGAAAAAACAGACACCAAGCATTCATATAATATAATTTCCAAGCACACTAGATAATGAGACTTGAGAAAATAAGTTCCAAAAAATGTCAACGAAGAATATGATTATTTTTCTGTAAACATAAACACAGCTCAGACATTGCATTCACAACTGAAAAATGTTAAGGTCAAATACGCAGGGAACAAAAAAAAATCAAGGAAAGCTACAGAATGCGGTTTTGACACTGTATAAAAGGAAGCTACAGGTAGATATACAAGGAAGTTATAGTAGCCGCAAAAACGTTGCAAATGATTCAATTATAAAACAAGAAAGTAAGAAGGCTAAATAAATCTGTAAAGTCATTAATAATAATGTTAGCAGAAATAAAGCAAGTCAAAATAAATACGTCGTAAATAGTTAACAAAAAGCTGCGGAAGATCCCACAGCGATTAATAACACACATAATGAATTTGATGGAAATAAAGTAAAAAAGGTTAATTAAACTTTAATATAATCCAGGTATTGACAGACCCCGTGTAAATTAAATGGCTATATTTCTATATGGGGTGATTATTATAAAATAATAATTGTAATCAGGAAACTAAAAAATAAATTATCCCGTGATCTTGAGGGTATCCCAGGTATCGTCATTAAAAAGGGTTCAAGCAAAAAAGATATCAATTTATCAGATAGTACAGGATAATTCCCAATAAGGCTGAATAAATCAGAAGTAACAATACTTAAAAAAAAGAGTGATACACAAGACATAAAAAATGTAGATCTGTCTTACTATTACCTAACTTTTCTAAAATAATTAGGACAGTCATGCTAGTTCATGATCAAACTTGTTTCAGGAAAAACAGATCTTTGAAAAGCGGTTTCTGACTTCTTGAAGCATATCCTTAATGCTATAGCCTTTGACATCCCCAATAATTATCTGCTGCTAATCGAGCCATGCCATTGACTGGTAACAATAAGCTATAGAAACGGAAATAAAAATTACTTTCCGGAAAATTGGGAAGTTAGTTACGGAGTATCTCAAGGCTCTGAGTTACACCCCCTGTTACTCTTGATTTATGTATATGATTTACCACATCGCTTGTAAACACTAGAGCTAATGTTGTTCGGATTTGATACTATCCGGAGTAGCAGAGCCAGAGTTGTTCATAGGTAAGTCTTACCTTCTCGTTAAAGGACATAATGAATCTCACAGATTACAGAAGGTGTGACAACAGAAGCACAAAGCAAAGCTAAAATTTTTCAGATCCATGTGAATGCCTTGCAGCGTCCAGTTCAAAGAACTGTGTATACCTTTTGTCAGTATACTTATTCCTTGATAAAATTTGTTGTAAGTAATAAAATTATCTTCATAATGAGGTAAAGTCATTGACTTTGTTCCATAAGGAGTCCATTGTTCACAAACATTCATTTACAAAAGACTGCTAGTAAATACAAAGGCTTGGCTACTAATGAAGTACAGTTCAAACAGACCAAAAAGACTTACCGAATAACTCTTTCTATTCCATTAAAAAATTGCTTAGCAGAAGCGACTGCTGTGCTTATTATTAACTAAACCTCGTAACACAAACACCAAGTAATATCTTACTTCGGTGCAGCTGCGTGTAAGCTTTGCAAACTGCTTTTGTTTCTGACAAGGCTTGGATATAATAATCTTGTAGTTATTTTATGGACTTCAGTATGCAAGGATGTCAATGATCGTGTAAATATTTTAATTGATGTATAAATATGTTCTACTGTTTTTATATGCTTGAGGGCCAAATCAAGTAAGATCTATGGAAGGAACATTAATATACTAGGTTTTTCAGAGTATGTATTACATATTTTATGACATGCTCTACATCGTTTTAGATCTGCTCACGAAATAAGCGATATAATGGGAAAGGTCTCCTTTGACATTGAAAATAACTAAACAACTTGGTCTGGCTTCTACAAATTCGACTGCTATATTGTCAAATATTGACATTGGAGAATCGTGGCTATTGTATGATACAGATTATCAATAATATAGAGCACGGGTTTCCAAAGTGGGCTATATAGTCTTCAGGGGTCTACTACATGTCACCCTGATACAACAGGCACAGATTACTTTCAAATACTTACAGAAAAACTTAAGTTGACACGAACGCTGAACAATATGTTCGACGTCACACTGAGAAGACGATGGTCTGCGCGTCTCACGATATCAGGTTATTATAGCAATATCTGTAAAACCTCTTACTATCGGGGAACAGTTAATTTGCCAGCCACTGAACAGGTTTTAAAAACTATTCTACACAAACCTGCTTATGATATACGAATTCGTTTGAAAAGCCAAACAGTTCAAAGACTTATTAATGAAATGAATTACTATATTGAAAGCATTCTGCGTAATTATTCGCAAGCGACCAATTTCTCCATACAACAGTACGAGTCAGCTGCAAGTGGTAACGAAGCATTATCATAAATTTGGCATTCATTGATCATCCGGATCATTATGACTGCCTACTGTCGATATAAATCCGTCTAGGTGATAGCGGCGAGAAATGACTGCTAGTCAGGCACACACACGGTGCATGTAGTACAAGTGAGTGTGGTGTCCTATGCAGAATGGGGAAGGCGCGCAATCTATCTAAGTATGACCGAGGGCACACTGTGATGGCCCGATGGCTCGGCACGAGAATTTCTGAAACTGCACGACTTGCGTATTCGAGGAGTGCTGTGGTGAGTGTCCTCAACATAAGGTGAAAGCAGTCCAGATCTCATGGGGTTGGGCGGCCATCCTTCATTACAGATGTCGGACGTCGTAGGCTGGGCAGTCTGGTAAAACACGACTAACATCACAATTTAATGCTAGGCAGAGTACAAGTGTGTCCGAACACACAGTGTACCGAACACTCCTAACGATGGGCCTCCGCAGCCGACGACTCATACACCACGACATTGGCAACTGCCCTGAAATGGGTACGTGACCATCGGCGCTGGAGGATGGCGCAGTGGCAGAGCGCTGCATGGTCTGATGGATCCGGATAGCTTCTTCATCATGCCGATGGGAGGGCGAAAATCCGTCGTCTTCCCGGAGAACAGCTCCTTGATATCTACAGGGTGTTACAAAAAGGCACGGCCAAACTTTCAGGAAACATTCTTCACACACAAAGAAAGAAAATATGTTTTGCGGACATGTGTCCGGAAACGCTTACTTTCCATGTTAGAGCGCATTTTATTACTTCTCTTCAAATCACATTAATCATGAAATGGAAACACACAGCAACAGAACATACCAGCGTGACTTCAAACGCTTTGTTACAGGAAAGGTTCAAAATGTCCTCCGTTAGCGAGGATACATGCATCCACCCTCCGTCGCATGGAATCCCTGATGCGCTGATGCAGCCCTGGAGAATGGCGTATTGTATCACAGCCGACCACAATACGAGCACGAAGAGTCTCTACATTTGGTACCGGGGTTGCGTAGACAAGATCTTTCAAATGCCCCCATAAATGAAAGTTAAGAGGGTTGAGGTCAGGAGAGGCCATGGAATTGGTCCGCCTCTACCAATCCATCGGTCACCGAATCTGTTATTGAGAAGCGTACGAACACTTCCACTGAAATGTGCAGGAGCTCCATCGTGCACGAACCACATGTTGTGTCGTACTTGCAAACGCACATGTTCTAGAAGCACAGGTAGAGTATCCCGTATGAAATCATGATAACGTGCTCCATTGAGCGTAGGTGGAAGAACATGGGGCCCAATCAAGACATCACCAACAATGCCTGCCCAAACGTTCACAGAAAATCTGTGTAGATGACGTGATTGCACAATTGCGTGCGGATTCTCGTCAGTCCACACATGTTGATTGTGAAAATTTACAATTTGATCACGTTGGAATGAAGCCTCATCCGTAAAGAAAACATTTGCACTGAAATGAGGATTGACACATTGTTGGATGAACCATTCGCAGAAGTGTACCAGTGGAGGCCAATCAGCTGCTGATAGTGCCTGCACACGCTGTGCATGGTACGGAAACAACTGGTTCTCCCGTAGCACTCTCCATACAGTGACGTGGTCAACGTTACCTTGTACAGCAGCAACTTCTCTGACGCTGACATTAGGGTTATCGTCAACAGCACGAAGAATTGCCTCGTCCATTGCAGGTGTCCTCGTCGTTCTAGATCTTCCCCAGTCGCGAGTCATAGGCTGGAATGTTCAGTGCTCCCTAAGACGCCGATCATTTGCTTCGAACGTCTTCCTGTCGGGACACCTTCGTTCTGGAAATCTCTCTCGATACAAACGTACCGCGCCACGGCTATTGCCACGTGCTAATCCATACATCAAATGGGCATCTGCCAACTCCGCATTAGTAAACATTGCACTGACTGCAAAACCACGTTCGTGATGAACACTAACCTGTTGATGCTACGTACTGATGTGCTTGATGCTAGTACTGTAGAACAATGAGTCGCATGTCAACACAAGCACCGAAGTCAACATTACCTTCCTTCAATTGGGCCAACTGGCGGTGAATCGAGGAAGTACTGTACATACTGACGAAACTAAAATGAGCTCCAACATGGAAATTAAGCGTTTCCGGACACATGTCCACATAACATCTTTTCTTTATTTGTATGTGAGGAATGTTTCCTGAAAGTTTGGCCGTACCTTTTTGTAACACCCTGTATAGTGCGGGACGGAGATAAGCTGGCGACGGCTCCATTAAGCTCTAGGGAACATTCACGTGGGCTTCCACGGGTCCAGTGGAACTCGCGCAAGGCACCATGAAGGCCAAGAAGTATAGTTGGCTGGTTGCAGACCACGTACCCTCCATCCTGACGATCATGTTTCTCAAAGGCATTTTCAGCAAGATAATGCGCCATATCATAAGGCCATGGGTGTGATGGAGTAATTCGAGAAACACACTGGCGGGTTCCAATTGATGTGCTTCCCCCCCCCCCCCCCCCCTCTCACAGCTCGCCAGATCCGAAGCTGATCGAACACATCTGGGACGTGACTGGCCCCCTCCCCGGAGTTTACGGGAACTGGGTGACTTGTGTGCAGATGTGGTGCCAACTCCCTCCAGCGACCTACCAAGGCCTCATTGCTTCCATGCCACGACGCGTCGCTGCTGTTATCCGTGCCAAAGGTGGTCATACCGGCTATCACTTAGGTGGTCACAATGTTCTGGCTGATTAGTGTATGTTCGTTTTGTTATGGGCCAAGAAATACACGAAGAACTGCTCTTTGCGAGAACTGTGACAACAGACACTAACGATGAATCAATATTTACAGTTCTTAAAGATTGTTTCATGGAGAAAGCGGCCCCTTTATCAAATTAACATCTGCGGCAGCAGATGGACCACCTGACACATTTGGGCGATATCGTGGATTCATAAGCCACTTAAAACAAAATGTACCCTGGGTGTTTGCAATACACCGCGTCATCCATCCACAACATGTTGTTGCTAAGAATCTGAGCAGTATCCTAAAAGACTGGTTTAGTATATTTAAAGGGATCTTGCAGCTACAGAGTGTCGGCCTAAATTTGAGAAAGACCAAGTCCACCATTCCAGATTTTCTTGCCATAATTAAACCAATGAAGCAAAACATTGGACAACGTGAAATTTTCCAGCTTCCCAACTTGTCACAGAAAAACTGCCAGAATGATGAATTTCAACTGATATTCGGTATTTAAATATCCTTCACACAGACTTTTAATCTAAGTTTAAAGATTTTTTAACTACAGAAATACCACTAAGGATTATCAATCCATACAGTGATACTGAAGAAACGAATGTCATATTACAAGAAGAACTATTCAGAATACGCAAAACTAAAAACTTTATGTACATTTAGAAGGGGATACCACAAATTCTGGGTTCAGCGAGACGTATCTGTTACTTATCTCGCATTTTGGATTATTTAGAGAAATTTTCGATAGCTTTTGCATCTTCAAACCTCTTGTAAATCGCTTTCAGAGCGGTTTCGATTCTTCTTTATAATAATAATAATAATAATAATAATAATAATAATAATAATTTGAAAATCTGTAATTAGACATCTGGCTCAACCCTCTTATTCAAAGATTTTACGTATTAATTTTACTAGATTGGCATTAATCAATAAATGTGTAAGACTCAACATTTACTTCAAGTTTTTCATTCTATATTTCTACGGTAAAACATACCAAAGTGAGTAGTTTTGTATCAGTTGTCGAAAACACAATTGAAGTTGATAAATTTGTAAAAATTCAATGTAAAATAGGCAATGTATTTACAAAAAACAGGAAAGTTGGCATGTGACCTACAAGACAAAAAATTTCGTGACCTCTAGTTTAGCGCAACGACCAACAACAATTTGGTTTTGCATTGTTTTATTGGAAACGCCGAGCTGCCTCATAAAATACAGCAAGATAATTCTTGAGGAAAATTTGTCAATGTTAGAGAGGAAGCCGTCGAAGTACAGCAGTATCCTGAGGAGTCATTACAGTACAAGGAAACGTTCGTCAGGAAGCTGAGTTTATGTCAGAAGCTCCCCTGCCTCGGTGCCAAATCGCTTACTTTCATTGTACACAACGTTTATTATTGTACTCCACGTACCCGTATTGTAAACAGGAAAGCAATGTTGCAATTGTTTTTCTCTTTGCTTACATTGGCCATATATGAATAGCATTTCCACATTCTGTTCGTTGCGTACTCACACAAACCGTCAGCAGAAAACGGTTTACTGAATATTCGCTGAACATTTTCTTTGCTTTTGAATTCGTTTACGATCTGTTCAAGCAAGTGGACGATTTGCTTTACCCCGGCTACCTGCACTGTGTGCTAATAAGGGTGTCAACATTTTGTGTTACATTCGTATTAAAGCTATGTTTACGCGACTGGTACACTGCGATATGTTTTTCAACAGCTCTTGAGGAGAGGAAATGATATATATATATATATATATATATATATATATATATATATATATATATATATATATATATATATATATATATATATATAGGGTGAGTCACCTAACGTTACCGCTGGATATATTTCGTAAACCACATCAAATACTGACCAACCGATTCCACAGACCGAACGTGAGGACAGGGGCTAGTGTAATTGTGTAATATATATATAGGGTGGTCCTTTGATCGTGACCGGGCCAAGTATCTCACGAAATAAGCGTCAAACGAAAAAACTACAAAGAACGAAACTCGTGTAGCTTGAAGGGGGAAACCAGATGGCGCAATGGTTGGCCCGCTAGATGGCACTGCCATAGGTCAAACGGATATCAACTGCGTTATTTTTTTTATTACATATTCGTGTAGTACGTAAATAAATATGTATGTTTTAGTTGGACCACTTTTTTCGCTTTGTGATAGATGGCGCTGTAATAGTCCCAAACATATGGCTCACAATTTTAGACGAACAGTTGGTAACAGGTAGGTTTAAAATTAAAATACAGAACGTAAGTACGTTTGAAGATTTTATTTCGGTTGTTCCAATGTGATACATGTACCTTTGTGGACATATCATTTCTGAGAATGCATGCTGTTACAGCGTGATTACCAGTAAATACGACATTAAAGCAATAAATTCTCAAAATGATGTCCGTCAACCTCAATGCATTTGGCAATACGTGTAACGACATTCCTCTCAACAGTGAGTAGTTCGCCTTCCGTAATGTTTGCACTTGCATTGACAATGCGCTGACGCATGTTGTCAGGCGTTGCCGGTGGATCACGCTAGCAAATATCCTTCAACTTTCCACACAGAAAGAAATCCGGGGACGTCAGATTCTGTGAACGTGCGGGCCATGGTATGGTGCTTCGACGACCAATCCACCTGCCATGAAATATGCTATTCAATACCGCTTCACCTGCGCGCCGGACATCCATCATGTTGGAAGTACATCGCCATTCTGTCATGCAGTGAAACATCTTGTAGTAACATCGGTAGAACATTACATAGGAAATCAGCATACATTCCACCATTCAGATTGCCGTCGATAAAATGGGGGCCAAAGATCCTCCCTCCCATAATGCCGCACCATACATTAACCCGCCAAGGTCGCTGATGTTCCACTTGTCGCAGCCATTGTGGATTTTCCGTTGCCCAATAGTGCATTTTATGCCGGTTTACGTTACCGCTGTTCGTGAATGACGCTTCGTCGCTAAATACAACGACTGCAAAAAATCTGTCATCGTCCCGTAATTTCTCTTGTGCCCAGTGGCATA
The DNA here is from genome assembly GCF_023898315.1 of Schistocerca nitens. Taxonomy (NCBI): domain Eukaryota; kingdom Metazoa; phylum Arthropoda; class Insecta; order Orthoptera; family Acrididae; genus Schistocerca; species Schistocerca nitens. Next base: position 673,267,821 of record NC_064617.1, on the reverse strand, counting down.
ACTATACACGACGTTCTAAGTCATCGCCATGCAATTCCTAGTGCACAGAAATATGGTAAGGGTGCAATCGATGTTGATGTAGCATTCTCAACATCGACGTTTTTGAGATTCCCGATTCTCGCGCAATTTGTCTCCTACTGATATGCGGATTAGTCGCGACAACAGCTAAAACACCTACTTGGGCATCATCATTTGTTGCAGGTCGTGGCTGACGTTTCACATGTGGCTGAACACTTCCTGTTTTCTTAAATGACGTAACTATCCGGCGAACGGTCCGGACACTTTGATGATGTGGTCCAGGATGCCGAGCAGCATACACAGCACATGCCAGTTGGGCATTTTGATCACAATAGCCATACATTAACACGATATCGACCCTTATCGCAATTGGTAAACGGGACGGTCCATTTTAACACGGGTAATGTATCAGGAAGCAAATACCGTCCGCACTGGCGGAATGTTACGTGATACCACGTAGTTATACGTTTGTGACTATTACAGCGCCGTCTATCACAAAGCGAAAAAAGTGGTCCAACTAAAACATTCATATTTCTTTACGTTCCACACGAATATGTAATAAAAAATGTGGGTCCCTATTTTAAAAAAAAAGCAGTTGATATCCGTTTGACCTATGGCAGCGCCATGTAGCGGGCCGACCATAGCGCCATCTGGTTTCCCCCTTCGAGCTAGACGAGTTCCGTTCTTTGTACTTTTTTCGTTTGATGCTTATTTCGTGATGTATTTGGCCCGGTCACTATCAATGGACCACCCTACAGGATAGGCAATCATGCCAGCTAATGTCACCCAGGTAGCTAAACACCCATTTGCTTGATGCATTTATTCTCGTTCCAAAAAAAAAAAAAAAAAAAAAAAAAGTTATTTGCCGTGGTCTACATAAATAGGACCAATGGCGTTGCTACAGTAGTAACTGGCGTTGCTACAGTAGTAACTGGCGTTGCTACAGTAGTAACAGCGGTTCCCCTTCAGATCACCGAACTTAAGCGCTTTCGGCCTTGACTAGCAACTGGAGGGTGACCGTCTGGGTCTGCCGAGCGCTGTTGACACTCAGTCATCGTGTGAACAATTGAGGAACTACTTGTCTAAGGAGTGGCGGCTCCGGTCACGAAAGCTGACAACGGCCAGCACAGCGGTGTGCTGATCACATACCTCTCCATATCCGCATCCAGTGACGCCTGTCGGCGAAGGATGACACGGCGGCTGGTGGGTACCGTTGTGCCTTCCCAGACCTGTTCGGTCGAGGAGATAAACGGGACCCCTTAACAGTTACGTTTTGTTCCTCGAATGTTTCGACGCTTTTGTGTATCAAAAACGTTGATCTACATTCCACTCCAGCCTCCTGTACTAGAACGGTTTTCGTGCGTGCTAATATACAAGCCCGACCCGAGATTCGAAAATTTATTTTCACGTAACAGAACAGGCGTCGGATCTCGCGAAATGAGTCCAGGAGCAGCATGTGTGAATATATGCAGGCGCCGCTTAAGCAGCAGCTTCATCGTCGCCTGCAGCAGACCTTGCATTGATTTACGGCCATCTTACTGCCGCCTTTGTGTCAAGTACGGGGCTCCGGAGCACCCTCGACGCCTCCCAGCCTGAGTCAACTGTTAGCGGCTCCAGCGACTGTTTTCTCTGTGTTTTACAACAGTGACGACAGCAGCATCCTGCCCACAATGGCGCTGAAGATCCTCATTATTCCTCTCCTCAAGCATTCTGCTGCCGTCCTATCCGTATCCCCAGACTCCTCAGCGACGTCGTTGTTTTCCTATACCATAATTATTATCGCTGAGCGTTAAACAAACACACACATACGATAACATGCTAGTGCACACATTTACACACGTTTCTGCCCTAGTTTCATTCATTTTCTCAGTGGTCTACCATGTCATTATGAACAAATACTGTTAAAATATTTGTCACTGGGTCGTATACATCATTTGCCATTCATACAATGTGCCACATCTTCTGGAATCTTACGGTCAAAGCTTTCTTCTCTGAGCTATCATTTATACTTATTCACGCTTATATATATCCTGTTCCTTCTACATCAATTTTTTGTTTGGTTATATTTTCATAACTTTCGTTTATAAAGAGACAGTATGTCTCACAAGAAATTAGTCGGGACTGCTGAAATTCTGATGAAGGAGTTACAACAGTTCCGGCTCTGTAGGATAGCTGATTGCAGAACAGACAATAATTCTGTGCCAACTGCCCTGTTATTGAAAACAAACTGCGTTAGTTGGTGAAAAAAATGTTTGATTGCAGAAGCATATTAATGTTCTCTCCATCATCACGATAGTACGGATTTCATATCCTGCCCTGTTAACTGACACCCATGTCGTTGCTATGGAGATACATAATGGAAGTAGACTTGTATTTCTGGTATTGTGTATATAGCTTCCTTGTTGTAGAAATTGATGTACATGCAACTGTTTGTTCCTCTGTATCAGAGGCCACTGACAATGAGTTAAACATCCAAATACCGGTTTGGCACAGAAACATTTAAAGTGCAGCTCATGTTGCTTAGAAGACGTCCTTTAATAAACCGCACAGTAAAATGGAACATTTAAGTTTTTCGACGTGTCCGCAATAAAATGTTCCACAACATTATGTCCAAGGCGTGAAGCTTACAGAAACCCACGTACTACATGTCGGTAAATACCACGCGTGGCATAATGTCAAGTAAGGCAGAACGTTGTCAACATTTTGGCAAGAATTACTTTGCACTACCTACGTTTTGTGAGGGGGCGCAATAATACTGAATGGAAATGGTGCGTAAAGGTAATTTCTACAGCAGTTCTGTTATAAGATTATACACTCCTGGAAATTGAAATAAGAACACCGTGAATTCATTGTCCCAGGAAGGGGAAACTTTATTGACACATTCCTGGGGTCAGATACATCACATGATCACACTGACAGAACCACAGGCACATAGACACAGGCAACAGAGCATGCACAATGTCGGCACTAGTACAGTGTATATCCACCTTTCGCAGCAATGCAGGCTGCTATTCTCCCATGGAGACGATCGTAGAGATGCTGGATGTAGTCCTGTGGAACGGCTTGCCATGCCATTTCCACCTGGCGCCTCAGTTGGACCAGCGTTCGTGCTGGACGTGCAGACCGCGTGAGACGACGCTTCATCCAGTCCCAAACATGCTCAATGGGGGACAGATCCGGAGATCTTGCTGGCCAGGGTAGTTGACTTACACCTTCTAGAGCACGTTGGGTGGCACGGGATACATGCGGACGTGCATTGTCCTGTTGGAACAGCAAGATCCCTTGCCGGTCTAGGAATGGTAGAACGATGGGTTCGATGACGGTTTGGATGTACCGTGCACTATTCAGTGTCCCCTCGACGATCACCAGTGGTGTACGGCCAGTGTAGGAGATCGCTCCCCACACTATGATGCCGGGTGTTGGCCCTGTGTGCCTCGGTCGTATGCAGTCCTGATTGTGGCGCTCACCTGCACGGCGCCAAACACGCATGCGACCATCATTGGCACCAAGGCAGAAGCGACTCTCATCGCTGAAGACGACACGTCTCCATTCGTCCCTCCATTCACGCCTGTCGCGACACCACTGGAGGCGGGCTGCACGATGTTGGGGCGTGAGCGGAAGACGGCCTAACGGTGTGCGGGACCGTAGCCCAGCTTCATGGAGACGGTTGCGAATGGTCCTCGCCGATACCCCAGGAGCAACAGTGTCCCTAATTTGCTGGGAAGTGGCGGTGCGGTCCCCTACGGCACTGCGTAGGATCCTACGGTCTTGGCGTGCATCCGTGCGTCGCTGCGGTCCGGTCCCAGGTCGACGGGCACGTGCACCTTCCGCCGACCACTGGCGACAACATCGATGTACTGTGGAGACCTCACGCCCCACGTGTTGAGCAATTCGGCGGTACGTCCACCCGGCCTCCCGCATGCCCACTATACGCCCTCGCTCAAAGTCCGTCAACTGCACATACGGTTCACGTCCACGCTGTCGCGGCATGCTACCAGTGTTAAAGACTGCGATGGAGCTCCGTATGCCACGGCAAACTGGCTGACACTGGCGGCGGCGGTGCACAAATGCTGCGCAGCTAGCGCCATTCGACGGCCAACACCGCGGTTCCTGGTGTGTCCGCTGTGCCGTGCGTGTGATCATTGCTTGTACAGCCCTCTCGCAGTGTCCGGAGCAAGTATGGTGGGTCTGACACACCGGTGTAAATGTGTTCTTTTTTCCATTTCCAGGAGTGTAGAACACAGGAGCACTGAGAAACAAACTCAATGAAGTTTTCATGCAGCATTTTAACAAGACATGATTTCGATAAATGTTGATGCAGTTGTGTAATGCCATCATGTCACAAGAATCCCTGCACTGTTGCTGGATAGTACAGTGATACTAGAAACGACGATGCGGTTAACTGTTGATATAATGTCGTGGAAAATTTTATTGTAGACACGTCGAAAAACTTGAAAGTTTCATTTCGTTGTGCAGTTTATTAAAGGACATCTTCTAAACACCATGAGATGCAATTGAAAAGTTTATTTGCCAAACCGGTATTCGAATGTGTAAACTATCGTCAGTGGCCTCTGATACAGAGAAACAAACAGTTTCTAAAACTTGACAGCTATGTACATAATATCAGGAATACAAGTCTACTTGCATTATGTATCTCTATAGCAATGACATGCGTGTCATTTAACACGACAGGATGTGAAAGCCGTCCTATCACACAGTACACAGGTAGTCGTGTATGTTACTGCTGTCAGATCTTCGCCAGTCAATCCTTGATCACGTCCGACGTATATGTCATATGGTGTGAACATCGAACTGACAGGTAAAAGAGTCTACATTATCTGTCTTACAATTGGTATATGATCTTGTTGTTGTTGTGGTCTTCAGTCCTGAGACTGGTTTGATGCAGCTCTCCATGCTACTCTATCCTGTGCAAGCTTTTTCATCTCCCAGTACCTACTGCTACCTACATCCTTCTGAATCTGCTTAGTGTATTGATCTCTTGGTCTCCCTCTACGATTTTTACCCTCAACGCTGCCCTCCAATGCTATATTTGTGATCCCTTGATGCCTCAAAACATGTCCTACTAACCGATCCCTTCTTCTAGTCAAGTTGTGCCACAAACTTCTCTTCTCCCCAATCCTATTCAATACCTCCTCATTAGTTACGTGATCTACCCACCTTATCTTCAGCATTCTTCTGTAGCACCACATTTCGAAAGCTTCCATTCTCTTCTTGTCCAAACTGGTTATCGTCCATGTTTCACATCCATACATGGCTACACTCCATACAAATACTTTCAGAAACGACTTCCTGACACTTAAATCTATACTCGATGTTAACAAATTTTTCCTCTTCAGAAACGATTTCCTTGCCATTGCCAGTCTACATTTTATATCCTCTCTACTTCGACCATCATCAGTTATTTTGCTCCCCAAATAGCAAAACTCCTTTACTACTTTAAGTGTCTCATTTCCTAATCTAATCCCCTCAGCATCACCAGATTTAATTTGACTACATTCCATTATCCTCGTTTTGCTTTTGTTGATGTTCATCTTATATCCTCCTTTCAAGACACTGTCCATTCCGTTCAACTGCTCTTCCAAGTCTTTTGCTGTCTCTGACAGAATTACAATGTCATCGGCGAACCTAAAAGTTTTTACTTCTTCACCATGAATTTTAATACCTACTCCGAATTTTTCTTTTGTTTCCTTTACTGCTTGCTCAATATACAGATTGAATAACATCGGGGAGAGGCTACAACCCTGTCTCACTCCTTTCCCAACCACTGCTTCCCTTTCATGCCCCTCGACTCTTATAACTGCCATCTGGTTTCTGTACAAATTGTAAATAGCCTTTCGCTCCCTGTATGTTACCCCTGCCACCTTCAGAATTTGAAAGAGAGTATTCCAGTTAACGTTGTCAAAAGCTTTCTCTAAGTCTACAAATGCTAGAAACGTAGGTTTGTCTTTTCTTAATCTTTCTTCTAAGATAAGTCGTAAGGTTAGTACTGCCTCTCGTGTTCCAACATTTCTACGGAATCCAAACTGATCTTCCCCGAGGTCCGCTTCTACGTTTTTCCATTCGTCTGTAAAGAATTCGCGTTAGTATTTTGCAGCTGTGACTTATTAAACTGATAGTTCGGTAATTTTAACATCTGTCAACACCTGCTTTCTTAGGGATTGGAATTATTATATTCTTCTTGAAGTCTGTGGGTATTTCGCCTGTCTCATTCATCTTGCTCACCAGATGGTAGAGTTTTGTCATGACTGGCTCTCCCAAGGCCATCAGTAGTTCTAATGGAATGTTGTCTACTCCCGGGGCCTTGTTTCGACTCAGGTCTTTCAGTGCTCTGTCAAACTCTTCACGCATTATCTTATCTCCCATTTCATCTTCATTTACATCCTCTTCCATTTCCATAATATTGTCCTCAAGTACATCGCCCTTGTATAAACCCTCTATATACTCCTTCCACCTTTCTGCCTTCCCTTCTTTGCTTAGAACTGGGTTGCCATCTGAGCTCTTGATATTCATACAAGTGGTTCTCTTCTCTCCAAAGGTCTCTTTAATTTTCCTGTAGGCAGTATCTATCTTACCCCTAGCCTCTACATCCTTACATTTGTCCTCTAGCCATCCCTGCTTAGCCATTTTGCACTTCCTGTCGATCTCATTTTTCAGACGTTTGTATTCCTTTCTACCTGCTTCATTTACTGCATTTTTATATTTTCTCCTTCCATCAATTAAATTCAATATTTCTTCTGTTACCCAAGGATTTCTATTAGTCCTCGTCTTTTTACCTACTTGATCCTCTGCTGCCTTCACTACTTCATCCCTCAGAGCTACCCATTCTTCTTCTACTGTATTTCTTTCCCTCATTCCTGTCAATTGTTCCCTTATGCTCTCCCTGAAACTCTCTACAACCTCTGGTTCTTTCAGTTTATCCAGGTCCCATCTCCTTAAATTCCCACCTTTTTGCAGTTTCTTCAGTTTCAATCTGCAGTTCATAACCAATAGATTGTGGTCAGAATCCACATCTGCCCCTGTAAATGTCTTACAATTTAAAACCTGGTTCCTAAATCTCTGTCTTACCATTATATAATCTATCTGATACCTTTTAGTATCTCCAGGATTCTTCCAGGTATACAACCTTCTTTTATGATTCTTGAACCAAGTGTTAGCTATGATTAAGTTATGCTCTGTGCAAAATTCTACAAGGCGGCTTCCTCTTTCATTTCTTCCACCCAATCCATATTCACCTACTATGTTTCCTTCTCTCCCTTTTCCTACTGACGAATTCCAGTCACCCATGACTATTAAATTTTCGTCTCCCTTCACTACCTGAATAATTTCTTTTATCTCGTCATACATTTCATCAATTTCTTCATCATCTGCAGAGCTAGTTGGCATATAAACTTGCACTACTGTAGTAGGCATGGGCTTCGTATCTATCTTGGCCACAATAATGCGTTCACTATGCTGTTTGTAGTAGCTTACCCGCATTCCTATGTTCCTATTCATTATTAAACCTACTCCTGCATTACCCCTATTTGATTTTGTGTTTATAACCCTGTAGTCACCTGACCAGAAGTCTTGTTCCTCCTGCCACCGAACTTCACTAATTCCCACTATATCTAACTTTAACCTATCCATTTCCCGTTTTAAATTTTCTAACCTACCTGCCCGATTAAGGGATCTGACATTCCCACGCTCCGATCCGTAGAATGCCAGTTTTCTTTCTCCTGATAACGACGTCCTCTTGAGTAGTCCCCGCCCGGAGATCCGAATGGGGGACTATTTTACCTCCGGAATATTTTACCCAAGAGGACGCCATCATCATTTAATCATACAGTAAAGCTGCATGATCTTAGAAATAACAAAAGACAGGTAATGTAGACTCTCTGAGCTGTCAGTTCCATATTTACATCATATGACAGTTACGTCACACGTGATCAAGAATTGTCACTGATCTGACAGCAATAACATACACAAAAACCTGTGTATTATGTGACAGGATGGATTTCATTACCTATTGTATTAACTGATGTGCATCTCACTACTACAACGATATATAATGTAAGTAGACTTATATATCTGCTATTATACAAAGAGGTCTAGAAAAATGTGGAGCATCTTTTATAGTCAATATTAGTGGAACAATATAACACACTGTTACAATTCTTGTACGGAGAGGAAGGTTATTTTATGGGTTCAAAGTGACTCCCTTTAATAGCCAAACAACGTCGATGCCGCTGAATTACTGACCGAACTGCGACTGTCAGTGTTGCCGGTGTGATACCCGCACAGGTCGCCTCGATGGTTTCCCGTAGCTCGTTCATTTTACTAGCTTCTGTTGATAAACTTCATTTTCGAGGCACCCCCCCCCCCTCCCCAAAGGTAGAAGATACGAAGTTAAGGTCTGGAGACCGTGGAGGGCACTCAACGGCTCCTCTTCGACCTATCCATCGTCCAGGTAGATTTTCACCCAAGTAGGCTCTGAATCTCTGTGGTAGAGAGGCGGAGCGCCATCTTGTTGTAGGTAAAAAATCTTTCATTTTCAAACACCTCTCGGATGGGAGGTAAGATCGATGCTTGCAGCATATGAAGATACACCTCAACAGTTATGGCAGCTTCAAAGAAGAAACTGCGCTATGACAGATCGCACCACATGTTAGCATACGGTAGATTAACAGGTTTGTCCACTTAAATGAGATCAGTACACGCAGTAGTGGCGGTTTGCAGTACCGTTGAGTTTGAATTGCACCTCGTCCGACCGGATAGCCGTCGCTGTAAACCGTTAATCGTCGCGAAGCATGCCTTCAAACCACTAGCAGTACTCCATCCTTCGATTCAGGTCGTTCTCGTCCATAGCGTGCAGCGGACTTGGAATGCACATATGCCTTCAGAAGTCGTAGCACGCTTGATCGGCTTAGCCAACTTTCAAGTGCATCCTGCTTCACAGATTTTTGAGGTAACCTACTAAAATGTTGCAACAAAGCAGCTCTGGAAGCTGGACTTGTAGATGTTTTTGCCAGCCAGCCCTTCCCTTATGCACATTCTGAACAGTACCGTCGGCTTCAAATTTATCACGAATACGATAAATTGTTGTATGTGTTTGTGGCTGGGTTCTGTACACAGTACGCCATTGCCGTTGTACCTCCATCATGCTTTCACCGTACTTCCAGTACCAATTCAATACAGCCTTGCATTGCCCAAACGACAATCTTACTTCATTCATTGCTGCAATGTCATCTGCTGGAAAACGCGCGTCAAGATCTGTCGAGAAAACAATGACCTACGCTACCACGCAAAATTGCAACGATATATCATTTTGTTCCAAAGGTATTAACTATCAAAGAGTGTCTACATTTTCTGGGCCACTCTGTATATACAGTTGGTCCGCAGCTCGTGGTCGTGCGGTAGCGTTCTCGCTTCCCATGCCCGAGTTCCCGGGTTCGATTCCCGGCGGGGTCAGGGATTTTCTCTGCCTCGTGATGACTGGGTGTTGTGTGCTGTCCTTAGGTTAGTTAGGTTTAAGTAGTTCTAAGTTCTAGGGGACTGATGACCATAAATGTTAAGTCCCATAGTGCTCAGAGCCATTGTAGCCATTGTATATACAGTTGACATATAAATTGATGTACACGCAGTTGTTTGTTCGTTTGTATCAGATGCCACAGACGATGGCTTATACACCCGAATACGGGTTTGGCAAATAAACAAACGTTTCAAGTGCAGCTCATGGAGTTTAGATGAGGTCCTTTAATAAATAGCTTAAACCTATGGAGCACCGAGGATTCGAGATTTTTATTGTGCAGTTGCCGTTTTATTCCAGCAAAATATAGCATCAGCTAGAAGTGATGAATTTTGGTGGGAGACGCAAGGGAAACGCATACTGTGCTTCAGTTTAATTCGTATCGGACTATTACATAGTACAATCATACTTCAAAATGGAAACGAACAGAGCAGTAAGTTAATTCAGCGATGCCAGATACAAGTGCAAGAAAAGCATTTCTGAAAAGAGAAATTTATTAACATCGATTATAAATGTAACTCTGGGGAAACTTTTGCTGATGGCATTTCTTCGGAGTGCAAGCATTGTACGGAAGTGAAACTTGGACGATGAAAACGTCAGCCAAGGAAAGTCTATAGATTTGAAATGGCATGCTACAGGGAAATGCTGAAGATTAGACGAGTAGATCTTGTAATAAATGAGATGCTGAATCGAATTTGGAAGCAAAGAAATTTACATCACTTCTTGGTTGATATGAGGGATCGATTTATCGAACACATCCTGAGGCCTTAAGAAATAGGCAGTTAGGGTTTCGAGGGAAGTGTCGGGCGATAAAATCTGTAGTGGAAGACCAGGTTCAAATGGAGGTAGATGAAGCAATTACGCAGATACGAAAAGGCTTGTGCATCACATCTCTAAGCGAGTGGGGGAGTCTTTCCTACGCAGTTCACACAGCAGAGCAAGTAGAGAGCTGAACATTCGGCGACCGATCGTTTGGAAAACATTATGGAAGCGACTGCAGCAGATACCTTTCGGTTGCAAGAGACTTTGCTACATGTATGCAACATTAGATAGACTTTCGGTGACGAACTTTTTTTAACTTTTTTTAACCACGAAACATCTTATTTTTAACTTGTACAGTGTACACATGGTACGCAGTTTTGGGGCACAGAAAACTCCCGCTCTGTCCTGCAGTTCTTTCGCGATTCACCGGAGGGGGAAATAAAGCCAAGTTCTACGTGCTTCAGCTGATTGCCTCTCGAGTTAACAACAGTCAGTGACTTTCAGGAAGGGCGCAGCAGCCTGCCTGAGTGGCTGATACAGCGCTACGCAGCCACGGTGGTTAAGTGGCGTCTGCGACCCCGTAAGAAGTTGGGCCATTTCAGCCTGTCCTGGTGTGCGGGAGCTTCCCGACTTACGTGAAACTTTAACAAGACCACGAGAGAATTCTCACGAGTGTAATTTAAGACTCCCGCTTCTACCTTTCCTGGTGCAGCGAACTGCCTCTCCCGCAGTCCGGGGTCGGAAGAAGTTCCTCTTCCGCGGGAGATACATCTGACATCGTAGCTGACCTTTATGAGCCACCTTTATCACGTATAGTGTAGGTAAAGAAAGAGCCACGGGTTTATAGTTTAAGGGGCGAACAAAAAGTTTCCGTTTGGGGGCGATGCGGCAGCGCATACGCAAAGAAGCTCGACTCAGACGCGGGTGTATAAGCACCGACATGTGGGCAAGCGATTAATGTCGCATTAGCGTCTTTTCGACGTGCGTGCGGTAAATTCGCAAACGTGAACTTACGGCAACGTTATTACCAAATGCGTCTAAGCAGGACCAACGTGCTGTCCTTATTACTTGGCTGTCGAAGAACAAACACTGATAGACATCCACGGGAGAATGAAGGAGCATGTCTGTCGAAAAGCACCGTTATGGAATGGTGCGATAAGAGGTGCAGCTGCTCTTCATTGTAACGCACGTCCCCGTACCGCAAATACCGAACTCAGAAGTTCCGTCAACTCAAGTGGGAGACACTCGAGCACCCGCCCATTATAGTCCTGATCTGTCTCCATGCAATTATGACGCCTTCGGTTCCTTAACGGAAGACCTTGAATGGTCGACGATTCCTGTCACACGAGGACGTGCAGCAGGCAGTTACGGACTACTTCACCTAGCAGTGCGCGGTTTTTTACCAAACGGACATCTTCAACCTGGTGCAGTGGTGGGAGGTTTGCTTCAATGCTCACGACGATTTTGTTTGACTGGCATACCGATTCTTGACTGTACGACCTTACAACAGAAACTTTTTGTTCTTTCCATTATAATGTCCATGAGACACTGCGGACAAGTCTGTCATTTAAGCCAGAACACTAGCGGCCACTCTGATGATCACGAATCTTGTGCCACAACATCTCCTTATCTTGGTGCCAATATACTAGTCAAGAAAACTTTCTAGCCATAGTACTATGGAAATGTAACTCATTTCCCGTAGCAATTATTTTGTTAGCTAACAAAAGATACGGGCTTCAGAAAGATAAGCGGCCATGGCCTATCAAAGTAATCATACTGGCATTCCTTAGCAGTGATTTAAGGAAGTTACAGCACATACAAACGAAATTGAGTGGACGGGTGTTTGAGGAAGCCCATTCCTTTCGTCCTTCGTTCTCACTCCGTAAATATTTCAACACTATTTTCGTAAATGCTTTATCTTCGTCTTAGATGCTGTTGTTCGATCAACTATGCCAGTCTCTGTTATTGTTGTTTTACATCGGTGATTCTGTGAGGAAGTGTGTCGCTTGGGATAAGGTGACAATATAGGATGTCTTCTGTCTCCACAGTATTAAAAGATACACAGCCAGTAAAAGATAATTTACCACATAAGAATTGAGGTGGTACGTTGAATCTACAGCCCCTTTAATAAAGTCATTCGAAAATGTCTCTTCCCTCTCTCACTTTCTCTCCCCCCTCCCCTCCCTCCCTCTGTGATGTCAAATAATAAAATACCATGTTTAAGAAGTTCGCTCATCAGCTCAGTCATCGATTGTTGGTTCAAATGGCTCTGAGCACAATGGGACTTAACATCTTAGGTCATCAGTCCCCTAGAACTTAGAACTACTTAAACCTAACTAACCTAAGGACATCACACACATCCATGCCCGAGGCAGGATTCGAACCTGCGACCGTAACAGTCCCACGGTTTCGGACTGCAGCGCCTAGAACCGCAAGACCACTGCGGCCGGCTCAGTCATCGATTTTTACACCTTAGAAAATAATTTATGTGTTATATGTATTCCATGTATCAGCTAACGCTTTGACAATATTATGAGATACTGTATTTTACTGGGAGGATCACTGCTTCACCACAAAAGGGATAACAAACCCGACAAGATTCTTAACCTTCGGCTATTTTACACAGTGTAAACGATAAATCCTACAACGTACCACAGTGATGTAGGGAAGTCGAGGTGATCAATTTGATATCAGAGAGTTTTGTTCTATTAAGCCATTAAAGAACCTCAAACTGGCCTCGAAAAACTACCTATGCTACAGCGCATGCGTGCCAAGCGACATTTTGAATATCCTTTTGCCCTCTTGTGTTACCGGATTTGTATTAACCGTTTGAAGATCACTTCTTTTTCTCTCTCAAATCGTCCTTCAATATTAAACATAAATTGTTCTTGCACTTACGAATTGTAAAATTGACGTTTGTGTAAACCTTGCATCAAAATCTCGTGCATTTTAACAGCAAAAAGTTAACAAATCGTTTTGATTCTCTGGTATTCCTAACACTAGACTACTGTGCTTTGTAATGACACATTCCGACGCAGAGACATACAATACCTTAAAGGCTGCGCCAGAGATTAAATTGAGAGGCTTGTAGATTATAATCTTTGTAATGTTCACATTGGATTCTCTTTTGTTTCATACTCCAAGAAGGAGTTAAGAGACACTTTCGATTGTTGCCTTGTGGAGCATGGACGTAATGTTTGGTGTGTGCGGAAAGGCAGCCATCTTGTTAGTAATTATGGTTTGTGCGACGAGCAGAGCAAGTCTTATTGTCTTATGAATAAAAAATAGTGAAAAGTATCGAAGTGTTACGAAAATTATTTAAAGCGACGTAGCATTGTATTCCTTGGTTTCCACCGTCTTCGTGAAGTGAACCGATGCCGACTCATGATGGTACACACGGTCAACAAAGAGAAGAACATCGATGGCGACTAATGAATTAATATTGTGGCAGAAGGACTAATTCTACGTCTACGGTGAGAACTCTGATTAAATCAACAATGACGTAGAATTCAAAATGTAATTAATCGGAATGGTAAATTATATTACAGGCATATTTCACGCAGCACTGAATTTGTCCGCATTCAAGCCGGTCAATACAGTCCGTAAAAAAGCCCTTCAAAAATTCTAAAGTTACAGTTCCATGTCCGTAATTATTCCTCTTTTCAAAAAACCAATAAATTTAAATTTTTATATTTATTTCGCCACAGCTTGTAATAGTTAATTTTAGAACTAATTGTAAATGTAATTAGTTTTTGCATGATGTTTACAAAAGACATTTTTTATATCTTTACCCTCACGTGAAAGTTTGAAGTTTTTCGTTTCATTAGTAATTTAAAGTCAGACCGTCTAAGCAGGTGGCGTAAAAGGTGAGAGGACATTCTAAACTCTCGCTTTCGTAGGCCTATTTAAGGTTGCTTCCCGACTTGATAGACCACAAATGTCCTGAATCAAACTGTTTGTTTCGATTTCCTCTACATCACCGTCACACGTTCTAAACAGTTATCGTTTACACACTTTATAAATAAAAGGCAACTAATATAGACGAGTACAAATCATTTCTACTGGCATACAAAATTATGTTACTGTGGTTCTCAAGAGTGAGGTATAGTTTCATCATTGCGAAATGGGGACTGCTGTCGCATCTCAGAAACCGACATAGCACATTGGACAAAAATAAGTCCCCGCCCCCCCCCCCCCTCCAGGAATCATCAAGATAATGGCCTGTAACATCGCCTCTAGCCTTGGCAACGGTCTAAATTTGGAGAGGAAGAGTGTCCACAAGTTTCTCCTGCTATGCCACATACAATCGAAGTCACTCATTGATGAAACATCCCGTAGAGCTAACACATTGCGAGAACGTTGATTGTTGTGTTTCACTCGATATTCTCAACAAACCCAAACGTTTCCTATGAGATTAACATTGGGCGATTTAAACTGCAAGTAGAGATGCGACAGCGTGCCTGGCGGTTCGTAAAACTAAGAAATACGCCAGGATTACTGTGAAGACCCCTGCTGTCGTCTTGAAAGGCAGGAGTTTCCACAGAAAACTCACGATGAAGATACACGGAACGACAACACGTGGCATCGAGAATGTTGTAATAAATAGAATATATTACACTCCTGGAAAATGAAATAAGAACACCGTGAATTTATTGTCCCAGGAAGGGGAAACTTTATTGACACATTCCTGGGGTCAGATACATCACATGATCACACTGACAGAACCACAGGCACATAGACACAGGCAACAGAGCATGCACAATGTCGGCACTAGTACAGTGTATATCCACCTTTCGCAGCAATGCAGGCTGCTATTCTCCCATGGAGACGATCGTAGAGATGCTGGATGTAGTCCTGTGGAACGGCTTGCCATGCCATTTCCACCTGGCGCCTCAGTTGGACCAGCGTTCGTGCTGGACGTGCAGACCGCGTGAGACGACGCTTCATCCAGTCCCAAACATGCTCAATGGGGGACAGATCCGGAGATCTTGCTGGCCAGGGTAGTTGACTTACACCTTCTAGAGCACGTTGGGTGGCACGGGATACATGCGGACGTGCACTGTCTTGTTGGAACAGCAAGTTCCCTTGCCGGTCTAGGAATGGTAGAACGATGGGTTCGATGACGGTTTGGATGTACCGTGCACTATTCAGTGTCCCCTCGACGATCACCAGTGGTGTACGGCCAGTGTAGGAGATCGCTCCCCACACCATGATGCCGGGTGTTGGCCCTGTGTGCCTCGGTCGTATGCAGTCCTGATTGTGGCGCTCACCTGCACGGCGCCAAACACGCATACGACCATCATTGGCACCAAGGCAGAAGCGACTCTCATCGCTGAAGACGACACGTCTCCATTCGTCCCTCCATTCACGCCTGTCGCGACACCACTGGAGGCGGGCTGCACGATGTTGGGGCGTGAGCGGAAGACGGCCTAACGGTGTGCGGGACCGTAGCCCAGCTTCATGGAGACGGTTGCGAATGGTCCTCGCCGATACCCCAGGAGCAACAGTGTCCCTAATTTGCTGGGAAGTGGCGGTGCGGTCCCCTACGGCACTGCGTAGGATCCTATGGTCTTGGCGTGCATCCGTGCGTCGCTGCGGTCCGGTCCCAGGTCGACGGGCACGTGCACCTTCCGCCGACCACTGGCGACATCATCGATGTACTGTGGAGACCTCACGCCCCACGTGTTGAGCAATTCGGCGGTACGTCCACCCGGCCTCCCGCATGCCCACTATACGCCCTCGCTCAAAGTCCGTCAACTGCACATACGGTTCACGTCCACGCTGTCGCGGCATGCTACCAGTGTTAAAGACTGCGATGGAGCTCCGTATGCCACGGCAAACTGGCTGACACTGATGGCGGCGGTGCACAAATGCTGCGCAGCTAGCGCCATTCGACGGCCAACACCGCGGATCCTGGTGTGTCCGCTGTGCCGTGCGTGTGATCATTGCTTGTACAGCCCTCTCGCAGTGTCCGGAGCAAGTATGGTGGGTCTGACACACCGGTGTCAATGTGTTCTTTTTTCCATTTCCAGGAGTGTATGTTCTTGGTAACCTGAATCAGTGAGCCCAAGTCACGGAGTGAAAAACACCCCGAAAACATTACACAACCACCTTTGCCATGAACTACAGCATCTACATACACAGGGCTAGACATCTCAGTGGACTGTCGTTCCACTCGACACCTTGAATCGTTTGAAAACAGGCAAAATCGCGTCTCACTGGACCATACGACTCCAGTCAACTACTGTCCAGTGTCTGCGCAGTTTGGTTCAATAAAGACAAACAATTTTATGTTTGTTGTAGTTGTGGTCTTCAGTCCTGAGACTGGTTTGATGCAGCTCTCCATGCTACTCTATCCTGTGCAAGCTTCTTCATCTCCCAGTACCTACTGCAACCTACATCCTTCTGAATCTGCTTAGTGTATTCATCTCTTGGTCTCCCTCTATGATTTTTACCCTCACGCTGCCCTCCAATACTAAATTGGTGATCCCTCAATGTCTCAGAACATGTCCTACCAACCGATCCCTTCTTCTAGTCAAGTTGTGCCACAAACTTCTCTTCTCCCCAATCCTAATCACATTAATTATCACCTGTCAAAAGCCTGAATAATCACCTTTTGCATAGCGAACTTCTGCGAGACGTGCAGGAAGACAGTCAAAAGGGGTTCTGGAAGTACCGACAGGGATGTGGAGCTATGTCGACTCCAGATCCGTGGCCTGCTGTGCTAGGTTTCTCGACTGACGATATATGGCGCAAGCAGCCCAATCGAGATGGTCCTTCACATTCTCGACTGGATTTAAATTTGGGGAGTTTCGTGGCCAGAGGCGCACGGTAAACACACACTGGTGCTGACACGTTGCACTGTACCGCACTTAGGGGTGGGCATGGTCTCCAAGGATAGTTGGACAGTTGTGTTAATCCATTCTGCCTTCCAGAATGACGACATCACCCAGAGAGTGCCATGAAAACATTCCAGAGACGATGATGTTCCGTCCTCTGTTCTTAACGCTTCGCCTTCAGACGTTACACGCTGTACGTGCCTCCGGCCATCTGTCCGATAGAACATTTGTAAGGCCACCTATCGCCTCTTAGTGGACGTCCAATTGCGATATTGGTGTGCAGATTCTATCTTTCGTCGCCGATGAGCAGCAGGCAGCATGGGCGTCAACTAAAAATGCCCATACGCAGCAAAGTTCGCTGGACGCTCGTCGAAGAGATACTGTTGGTAGCCCCCTGGTTCATATGGGCGGTAGGTTGTTCAACAGTTTGCACGTTTATTCGACCATACCCATCACCCCATTCATTTATGGCCCGTGGTGCATCACAGGTGCCTCTGCGTCAGTTTTTGATAGCGCCATTTTGCCATTAATATCAGAACTTTAACCACAGCTGTACGCGAAAAGTTTACAAACTTCGCCTTTTCGGAAACGCTTCCGCCTTTGGCTCGAAAGCGTACGATCATATCCTATTCGATTTCAGATAAATCACTCCGTTTCCGCATTACGACAACAACTACATTGTTGTCCGCCTAGGTAGCTGCACGGACAGCGAGGCGGATTGATAAGCGAAGAGGCCCGGGTTCGATTCCTGGCCGAGTAGGAGACTTTCTCCGCTCGTGGACTGGGAGTTGTGTAGTCCATACAGTCTTATCGTCATAATTGCCAATACACTATGAGATGGTTGAATGGGCATAACACAGGCGGCGGCCACATTACTGTGACTGGACAGTATAATTTGTCTGGCGAGCTTACGTATAGCTTTCTCTGCTCAGTGTTGTCTATAGAAGAGACACACTGCCAGAAAACACTTTTAGATATTGCGTACAACACTGAGAGAACTATGTTATTGAGAATTTAACTAGATGTCGTAAATGTCGACTGAACAGTTCGCCTGGAAGTATTCATCAATTAATTAATCTTAATTCTTTATTAATAACGAAGTATTTTCAGCACAAATAAAACAAATAGCCGTGGGCATGAATGACACGCTTATGTAACTGCTTGTATTACCCCAGCAAATTTACAAGTATGTTGGAAAAGCGAATCCATTTGTAGAATGGCTTGTGTCATGCACTCTATAACTGGCCAATGTGTCCAAATTTTCACTTACTCACTTTCATTCTATGTTCTTTATGGACATCTGGTAAGACTCAGTACCAGCAGCACCTTTGATTATTTCCACTCCCGCGCTACCGGTTGTGAACTCCTCAAAGGCTTTGGCGGGCAGAATACACAACGAATGAAGCAGCGAGAGCCAACGGTATTACGCAACAATATGTTTTGGCTCCATACATCAAGCGAAAAATATCCGTCTCCCATGTGGGATAACACGCAGTTGCAGAAATATATATAGGAGCCCCTTCCTTTCCGCTGGCATAAATCAATGAACAATTTTACGACCTAGTGGACGCTCGACTGAGCGGAAATTTCTGAGATGTAGGTGTTACGCTACCAGCTGGCGCATCAAATATAATTTCTTATTTGTCTGTTGTCAAAAATTATCATCTAACGACCCATTCAAATTAAAGGGCTCTTGGCATAATAACCAATACAGCAACAGGTCGTTTCATTTAACGAAGTTCGCTACGAATTACGCAGAAATGACATTATTCAGAACTACAGAAAAGCTAAAGAATAAAGTGGAAAAATGTCGTGATGTAGATACGTAATTGGAACCGGGTAGCGTAGATGCCGCGCACATACTAATATAATAAACAATCGCGTTAAGGAGTACTCAACAAGGAGAATACTCATTAGAGATGAAACTGTTAACTGCGCAGTGGAAGCAGACAATAACGCGAGAAGATGAAACTGTACTTGGTGAAATTCGATAGTTTGCCAGAAGAAACTACAATTGACAATGAGGACACAGTAGAAGAAGGTGAGAGGGAAAATTCAATGATTATCTCCGAATTTCAAATAGTTTTGTACTACATCCGACGGAAATAATGCCCACGTATTGCTGAAATAGCAGCGGAAAACATGCAGGTGTCAGGTTGAAGGTCAGAGCTAGAAATACGTACGCTCTTAAATGAAATTTATGGAACTGAGGAAACTTCATCAAATCTTGAGAAGAGTATAATTACAGCGTGCCTGTAAAACGCAAGAAAGGCTAGTTGTGAAAATTACCACATGACTATCTTTTTACTCTTGCATCAAAAATATTCACAAGACTACTTCATCGAAAAGAAAAATTTAAAAAGACGATTAGCTCAGGAAATTACCAGTTTGGTTTACGACAAGAAGGGGAACTCGAGTGGCAGATGGTACTGCAGTTAATTATAGAAAGCAGATTTAAGGAAAACAGAAACATACGTTGAATACTTAGGCTTAGAGAAGCATTTTGATAATATAGAGTGGAAAAATAGTTTCACATTCTTTGGCAGTGAATTGTCAACTACAGGATAAGAAAAGTAATCCGATCATTTTATGCCAGTAGACTGTAGTAATCAACGTTGACAGTACCAGTTGCCGAAATAGTGAAAGGTGTAAGGCACGATTACTGATTGTCATAACCAATATTTAATTATACTCAAGAGGCACCGAGAGAAGTAAAGGACAACTTCGATGTGGAAGTTATCACGGACAAAAAATCAGCTTGGTAAGACTCCGTCTGTTGGGTAGTATAATGGAAGGAGTGCCAGCTGATGACTACAGCAACATGAAGAATAGTAAGGTAACGTTGTATACAACGAGTGGACATGCCAAATGGTTAATATTAAACTTCGAAGCAAAAGTAGTATAGGAGGGAGATACAGGAAAGGCATAGTAGCAAGGATTGTAAAAGGCAAAGGGCTCTCAGTAAAAACAAACTGCTGATGTCATCCAGAAATATGAACCTTGGGATCAGACGAAGAGTAAAAGAATGATAAGTTCGGAGGGCAGCTGTCTATGGGTGCGAAACGCCCGTAAGGGAGAAAACAAATGAAACGATTTGTCGTAGCTCGTAAACATTCTATGGTATTTTGTGCAGTAAGAAACTCATTCGCGCGAATAATATAATCGTTTCGCCTCCTTATTTCTGACTGCTTTACAGAAAAAATCGAAGTAATGTCTGCCATAGTTTTTGCGTTCACTTTTGCCTTGAGATCGCTATGATGCTGAAGTTTGTATGTATTCATCTACTCAAATATAACAAATACCTTTGCGAAGTTAACTGCAAACTAAATCCGACGTTCTGATTTCTATCACCTCTGTAGCTAATTAAGTCAAACTTCGAAGTCGTATTTCATCGCAAATTTATAATTTTCATTTTATACTCCGACTGTGCAATTGATGTGTATAAATGAAGTCTGATACTTTATATTCAGATATTCATTCAGCATTCGTTATAAGAAACAAAGACTAATAATGATAATTCAAATAATTGCTACATACGAGATTATGTTTTAGGGATTACAAACCTTTGACGTGTGTAACTGGAGAGTGTTGACGATCATATGGGCCGATAAGGAATGAAAGTGCCCACCAACGAGTCAACGAGAAAAACATGCACAATGAAGAATATATAATGAATCAAAGAGAGAGATAGGTTGGGCAGGCATATGCAGTGAGCAACACAATTTAAGGATCACTCTTCTGAAGCCCCATAACTGTCTCCCAACGCGATGCAGAAGTTTGAAATTTGGCTCAAAGGTGCGTACAACCTTCCTCTGCAATCGCGAAAAAGCGTGGAGTAGCCTAAGGGATGTAGAAGGGGTTGCCTGCCCAAAGGCGCTAGAGAGGCTGAATGGGTGTCGAAGTCTCTGTACAGGGCATTTTTAAAGTTCACGGTAGATGTTCAGGTGGCACCGAGAGTGATGCCCAACTTGCGACTCTTAGAGGGACCCTTTGCCGTTTTATTCACGCACACGTCAATGTTGCAAACCCCCCCCCCCCCCCCCCCCACAGAACACTGTTCTGAATACGACTGCCAGGCGCAACGTATTGAGGACACTACCCGGGTACCGATCGTGGTCAAACACAACAGCGCCACCTTCAGTCTGGGCTAGCGTTTCATTTACGTTCAACCGCGCACCCATGCATTTCCCGTGGTGTACCCATATGTTTGCCCAATCCATGTATATTAATGATACGTTTTCCTTCAGATGAAAAGTTACAAGGCTCTGAGCACTATGCGACTTAACTTCTGAGGTCATCAGTCGCCTAGAACTTAGAACTAATTAAACCTAACTAACCTAAGGACATCACACACATCCATGCCCGAGGCAGGACTCGAACCTGCGACCGTAGCGGTCGCTCGGCTCCAGACTTGTAGCGCCTAGAACCGCACGGCCACTACGGCCGGCAAAAAAAAGTTACAAGGGATTTATTAGTTAGTGATGAGCAAATCAGCTTTTTCTTTATTTTATTAATGACAAAGAGAAACAAATTATCATCTTTCAGTGGTTTTCTCGATATGAATGATAAGACACGATACTTCTGGGAGTCTAGCGGAGCTGATAGTTCCATATTTGGGCACTACACTTTGACAACTGACTTACTCGTCTTCGTCGTAGCCTCTTCTCGCATAGCCTGAAGAAGATTATCGTTGAAATCTTAAGAACATAAATGAAATCGTTAACATGGCTGAACACTTGAAAAAGATACAGCGTATCACATTCACTGCTTTAAATTGTACTACCTTGAGTTTTCGCTCCAGAGTGTCTATTCTTGATGATATACATTCACTGAGACTGTAGTTGTTTAGCCTAACAAGAAATTACGAAATAAAAATGCACATTAACTGGTGTTCTTACGTTGTTCTTGCGATGGGTTGAATGCACCGCCAACCGGCAGTTTTCACTGTTCTAGAAGTAAATATGAATTACTTGCAACGGAACCACTGTCTACAAATATCGAAACCGTGCGTCAGTTACAGAGCAGAATTACGTGCTGTGAATGTTAATAATGCTAGTGCCATCGCAGCACTGCGCTCCCTTACACACTAGATGATTTTAATATCAGTGAAATGAACTACCTAAGTTACCATATCAATTGAAAATCTCAATCCACACAATTGATACTACTTCAGAGCAGCTCATTTGTGGTTAGCGAAATACGTACTTCACAAAGGAAAAGGCGATAAGAGGCAATAAAGTGTAAATAGTCGGCTCTGCTCCAGGTTCCGGTAATGACGTGCCCAGAAGCCGTGGCCGAGGAAACGGCCAGAGTGGGCGCTACACTCACCTGCCACCTCCACCACCAGGCCGTAACGAGTTGCTAAATGCGACGACTGCCGCACGACAAATTGCCAATTACACTCGAGTGCGTCGGTGCTAAACGGGTACTGGCACGTCACGAGGATTCCGGGGCAAGCCTTCATTTCCCCCCTTCTGATGCGCCGCACATTTCAGTCTGTGCGTAGCCAAAAAGGCGCTAAGGAGAAGTTCTCTTTACGGGTTGTTTCTACAGGCAGAGCCAACGCTGCTTTTGGGGCATGTATAGAGCTGTAAAATTACCGTCGTAAGTAAGCGTAGACTATGATAGTTTTCCTAGTAGCTCAGCTCAGATAAGGTTGTACCCACGTTACCTGTACACTAGATGTGTTGCATATCTATCCAGCGTTATCTTATAATGATCGCTTTCAAATGTTCAAATGTGTGTGAATTTCTTAGAGGCCAAACTGCTGAGGTCCTAGACTTACATACTACTTAAACTAATTTAATGTAACTTATGCTAAGAACAACACACACACCCGTGCCCGAGGGAGGACCCGAACCACCGGCGGGAGGAGCTGCGCAATCCGTGCATGGCGCCTCGAACCACGCTGCCCCCCCCCCCCCCCCCCACGGCAAAGATCGCTTTCTTTACGTATGCG
The DNA here is from genome assembly GCF_023898315.1 of Schistocerca nitens. NCBI lineage: Eukaryota > Metazoa > Arthropoda > Insecta > Orthoptera > Acrididae > Schistocerca > Schistocerca nitens. The sequence goes on along the minus strand of NC_064617.1, from coordinate 673,244,717 downwards.
ATCAGTGTCTTACTAGAATCCCCGAAGAACCTCTAGCGCTGAAACAATCTTCAAACTGAGTGAAGATGTATAAAAGGCCGGGTAACATGCGGAACATTTTTGTTCCTCATAGTCATCTTACTATCTGTTACTTAAAAAGAAACAGTATTTAAAGCAAAAGTGAAACTTGTCAATGTTGCATGCAGATTTTATTCGAAAATTATTGATCTGTAATGTGAAACAAAGGGCTGTTGCAGTAAAAAATAAAGAAACAGTACATTTTTATCATTTAGCGCTACATAACGCAATTTCCTCAACGAAAAGGTACACTAAAGGAAATGCAAAACAAAAATTTATCAAACATTGCTTCAATACTTCGTCAAACTTATGTAACACACGTTTATTTTATTCGTATACAACTTTGGTATTTATTAATAATACGAGAAAACTCTTGCCTTTAATCGTGGTGAACGCTTTATTCAGTGTATAGCAACAATATTTATATATATTTTTATGTGGATGTAAACTGTAATTGCACCAAAAGTAATTGCTTTGGTTCCATAAAAGCGCAGAAGGTACGCATCAACAAAAATTATTGTTTGTTGTCATGATCTTCAGTCCAGAGACTGGTTTGATGCACCTCCCCATGCTACTCTATACTGTGCAAGCCTCTTCATCTCCAAAAAACTACTGCAACCTGAATCTGCTTAGAGTATTCATCTCTTAGTCTCCCTCTACGATTTTTACTCTCCATGCTTCCCTCCAGTACTAAATTGGTGATCCCTTGATGTCTCAGAACGTGTACTACCATCCGATCCCTTCTTCTTGTTAAGTTGTGCCACAAATTTCTCTTCTCCCCAATTCTATTCAGTAACTCCTCATTAATTACGTTATTTATCCCTCTAATCTTGAGCATTCTTCTGCAGCACCACATTTCAAAAGCTTCTATTCTCTTCTTGTCTAAAATGTTTATCATCCATGTTTCACTTAAAAACATGGCCCCACTCTATACAAGTACTTTCAGAAAAGACTTCCTGACACTTAAATCTATACTCGATGTTAACAAATTTCTCTTCTTAGAAACACTTGCCTTGCCATAGCCAGTCTACATTTTATATACTAGCTTTTCCGACCATCATCAGTAATTTAGCTGCCTAAATAGCAAAACTCATCTACTACTTTAAGTGTCTCATTTCCTAATCTAATTCCCTCACCATCACATGATTTAATGAGACTACATTCCATTATCCTCATTTTGCTCTTCTTGATGTTCATTTTATATCCTTCTTTCAAGCACTGTCCATTCCGTTCAGCTGCTCTTCCAGGTCCTTTGCTGTCTCTGACAGAATTACAATGTCATCGGCAAACATCAAAGTTTTTATTTCTTCTCAACGGATTTTAATTCCTATTCCGAATTTTTCTTTTGTTTCTTTTACTGCTTCCTCAATACACAGATTGAATAACATCGGGGATAGGCTGCAACCCTGTCTTACCCCCTTCTCAACCACTGTTTCCCTTTCATGCCCTTGACTTTTATAACTGCCATCTGATTTCTGTACAAATTGTAAATAGCTTTACGCTCCCCGTATTTTACCCCTGCCATCTTCAGAATTTGAGTGTATTTCAGTCAACGTCCTCAAAACCTTTCTCTAAGTTTACAAATGCTAGGAACGTAGGTTTGCCTTTCCTTAACCTATCTTCTAAGATATGTCGTAGGGTCAGTATTGCCTCTCGTGGTCCAACTTTTCTACGGAATTCAAACTGATCTTCCCAAAGTTCGGCTTCTACCAGTTTTTCCATTTGTCTGTGAGGAATTTGTGTTAGTACTTTGCAGCCGTGACTTATTAAACTGTTAGGTGGGTAATTTTCAAAAAATGGCTCTGAGCACTATGCGACTTAACTTCTGAGGTCATCAGTCGCCTAGAACTTAGAACTAATTAAACCTAATTAACCTAAGGACATCACACACATAAATGCCCGAGACAGGATTCGAACCTGCGACCGTAGCGGTCGCTCAGCTCCAGACTGTAGCGCCTAGAACCGCACGGCCACTGCGGCCGGCCGGTAATTTTCACATCTGTCAACACCTGCTTTCTTTGGGATTGGAATTATTATATTCTTCTTGAAGTCTGCGTGTATTTCGCCTGTCTCATACATCTTCCTCACCAGATGGTGGAGTTTTGTCGGAGCTGGCTCTTCCAAGGCTATCAGTAGTTCTAATGGAATGTTGTCTATTCCCGGGGCCTTGTTTCGACTTAGGTCTTTCAGTTCTCAGTCAAACTCTTCACTCAGTATCACATCTCCCGTTTCATCTTCATCTACGTCCTCTTCTATTTCCATAATACTGCCCTCAAGTACATCGCACTTGTATAGACCCTCTTTATACTCCGTCCATCTTTCTGCTTTCCCTTCTTTGCTTGGAATGGGTTTTCCATCTGAGCTCATGATATTCATATAGGTGGTTCTCTTTCCTCCAAAGGTCTCTTTAATGTTCATGTAGGCAGTATCTATCTTACCCCTAGTAATACATGCTTCTACACCCCTGCGTAGCCATTTTGCACTTCCTGTCAATCTCATTTTTGAGATTTGCCTGCTTCATTTACTGCATTTTTATATTTTCTCCTTTCATTAATTAAATTCAATATTTCTCCTGTCACCCAAGGATTTCTACTAGCCCTCGTCTTTTTACCAACTTGATCCTCTGCCGCCTTCACTATTTCATCTCTCAAAACTACCCATTCTTCTTCTAGTATCCTTCCCCTGTTCTTATCAATCGTTCTGTAATACTCTCTCTGAAACTCTCTATAACCTCTGGTTCTTTCAGTATATCCAGGTCCCGTCTCCTTAAATTACTACCTTTTTGTAGTTTCTTCAATTTCAGTCTACAGTTCATAATCAATATACTGTGGTCATAGTCCATATCTACCCCGGATACGTTTTACAATTTAAAATCTGGTTCCTAAATCTCTGACTTACCATTATATAATCTATCTGAAGCCTTCCAGTGTCTCCAGGCCTCTTCCATGTTTACAACCTTCTTTTATGATTCTTGAACCAAGTGTTAGCTACGATTAAAAGGTGCTCTGTGCAAAATTCTACAGGCGGCTTCCTTTTTCATTCCTTACCCCCATTCCATATTCACCTACTACTTTTCCTTGTCTTCCTTTTCCTACTATCGAATTCCAGTTACCCATGACTTTTGAATTTTCGTCTCCCTTCACAATCTGAATCATTTCTTTGATCTCATCATATATTTCATCAATCTCTTCGTCATCTGCGGAGGTAGTTGGGATATAATCTTGTACTACTATTGTAGGCGTGGTATTCCTGTCTATCTTGGCCACAATAATGCGTTCACTATGCTGTTTGTAGTAGCTTACCCGCACTCCTATTTTTTTTATTCATTATTATACCTATTTCTGCATTACCCCTATTTGATTTTTTAGCTGGCCGTCGTAGCCGAGTGGTTCTAGGAACTCCAGTCCGGAACCGCGCTGCTGCTACGGTCGCAGGTTCGAATCCTGCCTTGGGCATGGATGTGTGTGATGTACTTAGGTCAGTTAGGTTTAAGTAGTTCTAAGTCTGGGGGACTGATGACCTCAGATGTTAAGTCCCATAGTGCTTAGAGCCATTTGCACCATTTGAAATTGCAAGTAAAATATCGTTTATGTATGTTAGAAATAACACAGGATCCAAAACTGAACCTTGTAGTACACCGTGGCTCATAGCTTCAAAATCTGGAACTGACACACATGAGTGAGAGAATGAAACAGACGCCGGGATAATAAGCCTAGATTACTCAGTAGCCTAACAATAATAAAAATGAGCACGAAATTTAGATACGGAAAGTCAGTACAAAACTATCCATCTGAAACGCTTGTAGCTGAATATTGTTCAGAACAGTATCAGCTATTTAGTACCAACTCTTAATTATCAGTACGTAATATGTCTCTGCATCTATGTCTGCCTTATGTTGATACTGTAACGTTACATCCGTTACTTCTGTAGCGAGTCCGATACCGTAACCCCTGTAGCCCGACGACGCAATGCGGCTGACGTAGAAGTGGTCACACGGAGCCCAATTCAAGGAAACGTGCGCAGCGCGAGAGCGTTGTTAATGCAGAGCTGTGTCCACACTCTGAGACCTCAATCAGGCAGTACGCAAGTCTCTCGCTCGCATCATTTAAAATTTGACGTAGAACAGCAATGCATATATTACAAAGAACGTTGTTCTTTAATCTGAACTATCATTAATGCAACAACACAATTTCCCAGTGGCGAAAATGAGCCAACAATACTAAAATTTTGGCTCTTAGTGGCTTATCGACAAGATCTGAGAAGCCAGGGGGCTGATTATTTTCAGAAATACTTATGGCATCATCAGTGAAGCAGGTCCTGGTACTAATTATTCGTTTTCTTTTTTTCTCGCGTTTCACTGTGTTTCGCGCGTTGCTCAATGCACGGTGCAAGTCTTCTTCCTAGCTGACGCCATTTCGGCAGGTGATATGTCGTTACAAGGGGATTACCCAATTCGAATGGCTGAAACCGAAGAAAATTTATTTCAAAAAACAGTTACGTGCCTGTTTCACCATCCACCAAGGTTATTTATAAGCAAAACACTGCTCTTTTGTATATTCATGTTTGAAGATTAAAGGATTTAAAGCTAACGAAGCAAAAGTCATTTGAGGAATAGTACCGGGTAACAGAAATATTCACAAACGTCATAAATGAGGTATATTTGACAGAAAGCTAAACGTTTGCTTCAAACGATATATGTGTGTTAACACATGCAGTACTTAAAAATGTTCTATATCGTTCATTTTTCAATTTCAGTGCAATTTTTTACAGTATGACTAGTTTTGATCTCCATGGATCACCTTCACACTGTAAAGAATGTGCAGTCTAGACTGAAAAAAACTAAATATAATTTTTTTATATCAGCACAGTTGCTAAATTCTCTCACGACGAATATGTCACTTATTACTAAATACGCAGTACTTAATTGATTCATATTTCCCAAAACAGGAGTTGTTATATTGTCATAGGTTCGTCCTATAAACACAACGGGATGGAATGGTTGGCCGAGAGGTTCTACGCGCTTCAGTCCGGAACCGCGCGACCGTTACGGTCGCAGGTTCGAATCCTGCCTCGGCATGGATGTGTGTGATGTCCTTAGGTTTAAGTAGATCTAAGTTCTAGGGGACTGATGACCTCAGATATTAGGTCCCATAGTGCTCAGAGCCATTTGAACATCTTTTTTTTTTTTTGTTAATCGAATGGTAAGCACACTTGGCACGATCAACATTTGAAAATGTTAAATCGATGTATTAGCGCTGCGATAGTCCAATATTAAACTCAGAGTGATCACATTATTAAATCTTTGCCACGGACTGTTTCATTTCATCGTGTTTTAAAAACTTCACTGAAACCGCCCACTTTCTCTTCAAAACCTAATAAGAAAGGACACAGCAATTTCTCTTTTAGGAAATATAACTTTAAGTACTGCACGTGTTAAAATATATTGTTTCAGGTTAATGTTTAGTTTTTTGCCTAAGAATATGACGATTATGACACTTGTGAAACCGCTGGTTCCAATTATCTGTTCCTCAGTAGTCTTAGATCAGTTAAACTGCAAAAATCGATTATTCACACAAGTAGAGTCTTACAGATAAATGAATATGATGGGTCGTACAACAGACCTCTTCTTTCAAAATTTTTATTCGGTTTTAGCAGTTGGAGTTCGTGTTCTTCTCTTGTTAATGCCAGACGTGTAACTGTGTAGCGCGTGCGACTATGATGAGTGCTTGCAGAATACCGTCCTGTTAGCGTTGTTGCTGTTGCACTTCTTGATAATGAGGGTCATGGCACGGTAAAGAAGATGAAACAGGCTGTTGGTACACAGCCTATGTCTGTCTGAAGGGCCACCGAGCTTAACGTCATCATTAGACGGACAAATCATCAGCAAGTATAACATGTTCTTGCCCCATAAGACACTGTGCAAATGTTTGTAATGTAATCTTAGAAATTATGTATTATCTGATGATCAAGAACTTTACGCCTCCATCATACACATCCTTCTTAGTTAAATACTGCCATTATCGGGATTCGAAGCGGCTACCACAGGGTCGAGTGACAGCGCAATATAGTATGCTAGCGACATATGTGTGATGGTGTATCATGTCAGCAGGCTGCGACGAGAGCGAGCGCCACCATTCTATTTCTGCTTGAGAATCGGAAAAAAGCGTCCGAAAAAAAAACTGAATCTCTACGAAAGACATGGCAATGATTGACCAAAAACCTTAAGTTGGTCGGGAGACATCAGAAGGCAAGTGTGAGGAGCAGAATTCGAGATAAACGCAAGTGATTGCTTGCGACATGTGCAGCAAAACTGCTGAAGTGATAAATATGGATGTTGGAAGAGTCTTCGCACCATTATCTCATAATGGCTTTTTTAGATTTTCTTTCCTTAACTTGAGCATCTTTTCTACGTAACAATTGTTACTTTACGGACACACAATATTCACTTTTTTCCATTTCAGTAAACAATTACAATCTCGCTTGCTTCTTGACACTCTGAACGAAGTTATGAAGTACAGACTGTGATATTACATGCATTTTAATATCAAATTAATATAAAAATTAAATCCCGATCTTCTTTGTGTCACGGAGACCAGAGAGAGGCAGACAGTACTTAACGTTATTATGTCTGTACAGAGATAAATTTGGGCCAGCTTGATGGTAAGGCATTTATTGGTGACCACCAAGATGGTGGTGACAGTTATAAAAGCTCCTCAGTTTGAAGAAGGACGCCAGAATCGCAGACGTACATTCCTCGGATGTAGTTGACGTTTTGGACCAGCCAGGTAATGGCAACACTACAGATCTTGGGAGTTTGCTCAGAACTCGCCGGAAAAACATACAGCTTTTTGTAGGAACGGATTTAGGGTGGCAGTAGAGAGTAGTGCTTACCTTGACAGTCTGTTGTTTTCTTGCTGGAACCGAGTTTTTAAATTGGGCCCAGCAGGGTCACTCAGTCTCACTTTTTGCCGGTGTTCTGGAGCAGCCAACACGTAGCGTCCAGGTCCATCACAGAGGACTATGTGCATTATCGTCAGACGCCGGCACCACAAACGGCGAGATGCTACGGCCTAAAGGATCGCTAACAGGTCATCATGCTCCATTGTTGCTCCTTATTCCTAGCGTTTCCCTCTCTCTAGCTCGTCTCAATCTTATAGGAGATTCGTTGATTCTAACTGATGCTCGATAATCTAGGAGCTTGATACTGATTACGACTTTCTGATACTGAATACTCTTTCCTCCCGGTTCCAGGGCTTAATATTCGTTTTACACTACCATGTAAATCTGGAATGTAAAATAATTTTCAGTTCTGGAGTCGCATTTGTGCTCCTCCCATCCTTATGATTAAAGTACTGCCCTTCCTGTTCACCTAAATCCCCATGCCCAGCTTCGATTCATCCATATTCAAAGCGACTGCTTCATTTACGCCTGTAAGTACAAGTAGGATCGCGTCAGATCTTTCCAGGGCGCCGTATTACGTCATCGCCTTGTTAATGGAAGCTGTGGGCAGGCGAGGTGTAACACCATTAGATGAAGACACAGCTTTTGAAGTATATGCAGAACGTATACTTGATATGAGCGATAAAATGAATAATTATTTTACCTACGAACCTAGCAGGACCAGCTTATTATTAATTGGAAAACTAGATGAAACAAGCATCGTACAAAAAAAGAAAAAACGAGAAGTTGATACTTTAACGTAAAGAAGAGGAAAGAGAAGAAAGAGAAATATGTAAAGGCACTGAGAAGGAGGGAAATCCAGTGCTTTCCAGAGAGAACATTACCAGGAACTTCATGACGTCAGTACCTACTAGAGTTGGGAAGGGTCGTTGAGTACACGGGTAAGGGCTCTCATGAAAGTACGCGCCAAGAACACTCGAGTACGTGTCACGTCAGACACACGTTAGCCGAGCGAGCGGGGACACCCGTTACGTGTCCACAAGATACCGTTCCTGCTGGATATCCTTCCGGTTACCTAGTTCTGTTAGGCCAGTGTCAAAAGAATTACAGTGAGCACAAGTTGATTTGGAAGTTCCAGGGAGTAGTCAAAGTGTTTGTTTGTGTGCTAGTTACCAGGTCAAATACGATTCCGAACACTGAACGCAGACAACAAACTGTATAACGGATACATTCAGAATCAAGTGTTCAATTTTTTTCTTGTGTGTAAGAAGAAGCATTCGCTGAACCACATAGGGTCTTGGCTAAGGACCCTCATTTTGGTTTATTTGCATGTCCATTGCTCACACGATATCCTCTCCAGTTTTTCAGCGAAGGCCTGCACAGAGTTGACAATAAATGTCCAAATCGGTCATCCACTGTGGGTTTACAGTGTATCGGAGTACCTGACATTTTTAAATGGTTCAAATGGCTCCGAGCACTATGGGACTTAACATCTCAGGTCATCAGTCCCTCCGAACTTAGAACTACTTAAACCTAACTAACCTAAGAACATCACACACATCCATGCCCGAGGCAAGATTCGAACCTGCTACCGTAGCGGTCGCGTGGTTCCAGACTGTAGCGCTTAGAACCGCTCCGCCACAGTGGCCGGCCCTGACATTTTCAGAAAATATTGTTAACAGCCCAAAGATTATTAAGAAAAGGCAGTATATCTTACTTTACAGTTACAATTAATCACGACCTCTGTAATCTACAAAAAGTTTCGAAAAGACTCAGTACCATCTACCACACTGTGTCCCGAAACTTTACGATCCTAAAAAGGATATTTTTTGAGGTAATGAACTAATAACAGGACACGAAATTTTAATTTTTTATTATCATTAACAATTTGAACCTTATAGCACTGTTTGAGCTCAAGAGTGTATAAGGCGTTACTTGGTAATGTTAACAAAAAAAATTAATTTTCGTCTCCGACTACTAGTTCCTTATCTCAAAAAGTACTTAGTTTAGGAAAGTCAAATTTTGGAAAAGTTGGGGGCAAGAAATAAAAACTTTGCGATGGTAACTTGTGAGAGAAGCAAAGGACTTGGAGCACATGAACGGAATCATAGTGTCTTCAAAAGAATTTATAAGATAAATGGCAACAAGACTAAAGCCAGGGTAATCGGACGTAGTCGAATTACATCACGCGACGTGAAAGGATTAAAAACAAAACTTCAATTGGTATATGTGATGTACATATACAGACATCAATTTCAGGAAAATAACATGATTTATTCAAGAGAATGAGCTTCACAAATTGAGCAGGTCACCTCTGGCCCTGTCCGATTGGCAGCCTCAGATCGCCAAAATCCCGAGATGGGTGGAGGACTCTGCCCATAATGCTCTAAATGTTTCCAATTAGGGAGAGATACGGCGACCTCGCTGCCCAAGGTAGTGTTTGGCAAGCACGGAGACAAGCAGCAGAAACTCTCGCCATGTGCGGGCCGGCATTATCGTGCTGAAATGTAAGTCCACGACGGATCGCCATCAGGAGCAACAAAACTGGGCGTAGAATATCGTGGACGTACCACTGTGCTGTAAGGGTGCCGCGGGTGACAACCAAAGGGGTCCTGCTATGAAAAGAAATGGCACCCCAGACCATCACTCCTTGTTGTTGGGCCGTATGGCGGCCGACACTCAGGTAAGTATCTCACCGCTGTTCGGGGCGTCTCCAGGCACATCTTCGTTGGTCATCGGGGGTTATTCCGAAGCGGAACTAATCACTGAAGACAATTCTACTCCAATCAACGAGATTCCAGGCCGAATGTGCCCGACACCACCGGAAACAGGCTTGTTGGTGTACAGAGGTCAATGGCAGTCGGCGCAAGGGGCGCCGTGGGCTCAGCTCGCGTATTATTGATGCTTGTGGTCCTGAAGCTCCAGCTGCACGTTGGATCCGTGTAAGCGTCTCTGATGACTGCTCGGTCCTCCCGTTCTGTCGTCTCTCTAGGCCGACTTAGGCCGACTACTTCCGTCATCACGCTGTGTTCGACCGTGGTTCACCCTTTCCTGCCAACGTAGTGGAATAGTGCCACCGCTCCTATTCAAATGTCGAGCTACTTGCCGATTACTCCAACCGGCTTCTTTGGGCCCAGCTACACGTCCTCTCTCAAATGCTGACATTTGCACATATTATTCACGCGCCTGTCAGCGAGGCATAGTTATGTCCTACTGAGTGCACCGGAAAGTTTTTATGTCTTGGTATCGACACTGCCAGCTGCGTGGTGAAACAGCGTTGGAGCATCACACATCCGTTCATCGGCTGCCGAAGTTTACAATTTTACATCTTCCGTTGATCAAAATGAGTCAAATCATGTTTGTGAAACGTAAGAATGACGCATTTTTGGTGGGGGACAGCCTGCAAAATGGCTCTGAGCACTATGGGACTCAACTGCTGAGGTCATTAGTCCCCTAGAACTTAGAACTAGTTAAACCTAACTAACCTAAGGACATCACAAACATCCATGCCCGAGGCAGGATTCGAACCTGCGACCGTAGCGGTCTCGCGGCTCCAGACTGCAGCGCCTTTAACCGCACGGCCACTTCGGCCGGCTGGACAGCCTGCAGCCAGCGGAAAAGAAGACAGCAGCGAAACACTATGAGACTCAAGTGGAGACGGATTTCTCGAGTGAAGAGCTCAACGGAGCGATTCTAGACACTTTGCGTCGAGTTCTTGAGGAAGACAGACCTGCCTGAGGCAACATGCGTCATTCGGTCGTACAGGTGTATGATTCTGGGCGCTGAACGGCCGCTACCATACCCTAACTTCTAAAGGGACTTTATTTTTCGAGATATCTGAATGTGGTCCAGAACAGGATTCTTAACTTATTTCGCTTGTATCACGGAAATGAGGACAGAGGGAGTATGAGTTACTGTTCTTCGTGTCTCATGTGGTAATTTGTATATCATCAGGTTGAATTCTGAATATTTCATGTACTGTGATTATGAAGTGGACTGAGTTTTCGAATATATTTGATGAGGTTTTAGCTTGGGGATTTTTCTGCCATTCTCGTAACGCTCTCAACGTAACTTTACTGCATTTCATCAGTGTATTTCTGTCTGTATTACACATTATTCTCATAGAACCTAGAACCTGTTTCCGTTTATCTCAGATGTCCTTTCTTGAATAAACATTATTCATCGTAATTCTCTGTCGTCTACATCCTTGTTATTAAATTATTCACTTATCTTTTAATTTATTTTTCGGTGTATTTTATTTATTCGCGAGTCTAGCCAATGCATAGACTACTGGACTGCAGGATCACAGCTACAGATTATTATTTGCAGCGAGTTAGCTGCGGGGCATGAAAGCAGGCCCGCGCGGCTCGACCCTTTGATTACAATGAGCTGTTCTTTTTAAACAGAGCCGTGCATAGTCCAAGTACATAAAGTAGTGACCGCAGGTAAACGCAACTGGTTTGCTCGCATGGAGTGCTGTTAGAAGAGCAACAAATCAGCAGTAACAGTTAGGTACGTTAGGTACCGTCTCAAAAGGAAGTAAATATATCATTTAGGATTTCGTCTAAGCTGATTTTTAGTTTCGCATGATATCTGTACTACATACACACTCCGTAAGCCACCGTATTGAGTATGCCTTAGGGTACTGTGTACAATCAATATTATTTACCTTTCCTATTCCACTCGCAACTGGACCGAGCGGTAGGCGACTGTCTGTATCCCTCCCTCCGTATGAGCCCTAATTTCTTAATCTATCTACGTTGTACTCGCGCGATATGTACTTTGGCGGGTGTAGAACCGTTCAGAACTCAGCTTTAAATGCCGGTTCTCTAAATTTTCTCAACAGTGCTCCTCGAAAAGAACGTCGCCTTCTTTCCAGTGATTCCCATTTGACTTCTCGAAGCGTATCCGTAATACTTGTGAACTGTTCGAACCCACAGGTAACAAAACTAGCAACAAGCATCTGAGTAGCTTCAGTGTCTTCCTTTAATCCAATCTGGTTGAGATCCCAAACATTCGAGTAGTACTAAAGAATGGGTCGTACCAGCCTTATATACGCGGTCTCTTTTATAGATGCGCTAGACTTTCATAGGATTCTCACAGTACCCACTGTGTCACTATGAATGACAATGGGCTTTGGAATTCACAAAAAAGTAGTTACTAGTCCTATTTGCGTCCGTAAGGTGACTTATATTATAATTGCTTAGTCCGAATAAAATCCACGTACAGCTGTACACAAAGTTTACAGTAGTATTTTCTACGATATCGAGATGGAGCAACAGCTTACTCTGACCGTGCCCTATTTTCGGAAGCATGCCTGAAGCCACAGATATAAATCACTCAAAACACAAATCACCGCACCTACCGAATACTGGTTCAGTATTTTAACCACCGTGTCACGCCACTCGAGGGTGTAGACTTTTAAAACACAGAGAACAACAAGTACTGTAGAAATTCATCACTTGAACCCTACACGACAGCTTCGTGTGTGTGTGTGTGTGTGTGTGTGTGTGTGTGTGTCTGCAACTGCTGTATAATTTGAAAACGTTAGATATTTCACTGAAACAAACACATTTCCATAAGCAAATTAAAAACACACACGCCCACACAAACAGCGACTTGTACGAACTTTATGATCACGGTGTAGTTTCACGCACATTCTTTTGTTCGTGTGTGTGGCAACACACTAGCTGAGGAAAGAAAACGACGAGCCATAGATTCATTAAGAGACACGGCTCGCCGGTTGTTGATATAGTGGAACATACGCCGCAGCGATTCAATTGACGAGAACTAAGTGTCAATTGTTTTGACTTCCTCCAAGGGGACGTCGGGAACAGAATGAATCACTCACGACCAAAACAATGCAGCCGCACGTGGCCTCTCACGGTCTCTTGTCAGCGTACGTTTCAGACTGTCCCTAGTCACGTTGTCCGACGTGCTACTAGACTCGCTTGAATATATAACAAATAGCAACATTTTTAACAAGGCTTAGGGACGACAAAAAAGGAAGACTTTGCGACACGATTAGCTTGATCACTGCATTAAACCGCTGTGTCGTCAAACGAAATTTAACGAAAAAGGTATGTGTCGGAGTGGACTTCAACGTAACCCACTTACAAATATCATATTCGAGTGTGCTGTGCTGTTCAAACGATTGAAACAGAATTTTGTGTTTAACCAACTATCACAGTGACTGTAAAGCTTTTGCTCAAAACAGACAAATGGATACAGACGACAAGGAATTATAATGGTTCAAATGGCTCTAAGCACTATGGGACTTAACATCTGAGGTCACCTTAGAACTACTTAAACCTAATTAACCTAAGGACATCACACACATCCATGCCCGAGGCAGGATTCGAACTTGCGACGGTAGCAGCAGCGCGGTTCCGGACTGAAGCGCCTAGAACCACTCGGCCACAAAGGGCCGGCTAAGGAATTATAACAGAGGTAGCTTGCTAACATACAAATCGAAGAACTAAAGAAGGAAAAAATTTATACTCTTTAACAGTGATCAATCGATGACGCATGTAAGGCATTCTTCTTAATTTTTAAAAAATTCCAAAGCGATGTAGATGATGTTGAGACAAGTAATTTAATACAAGACACATGGGGCGGCAAATGTTGGGAAAACCCTCAAAAGTGGATGACAAATGTTGAACATGTGACTTCCCAGATGATGTACCTCGCCGAACATCCAGTGGTTGAGCCTACCGGTCTGTCGCACCTGATCATTCCAACCCAAGTTAAGTATTCACGTCGGTGTGACGCCATACCTACATGCGGAAATTTAGCACTTGGGGCTCAGGTTTCGAGTCATGCATCTAGCAGGCAACATTTTTCTCATTGCGTGAGTCAATTACGTTTAGAATGAGACATTAATTTATTTGCCGGTCTCGCGTTCTCCGCTGATTTATTGAAAAATACAGTACAATACAAACATACCGTATTGAGTCACTAATAAATGAATGTACGCTGCGTCAGTACCAGCAAATGACCTATGTTTTCTCTATAACATGATGTCTGTAAACAAAAAAGGATAAGAGAAAAGGAAAGAAACACAAAATCAGAACAGCTTTTACATGTTTACAGCGATAACAATAATTTTGTAATTTCTACGTATACAGCAGACCACATTTACAAAAGGTGTGGAATGCAAGCACTGTGGCGCTCAATCATCCCTTCACGCACGCGCTCGAAAATACCTTCTGTATTTTGGATGTGATGTCACATTTTCATCTGTCACCTACTTCTCAGCGTCATCTACGTCGCTGCATGGGTTTTTAAAGGATAAGAAACACCCGCACATAAATTTTCATTTATGTCCAGCAATTCATGCTTCAGTGTACAGCAGTCTATGCTGGCATCACTTGTGATTCCCTGCCTTTCATGGTTCAAATGGCTCTGAGCACTATGGGACTTAACATCTGAGGTCATCAGTCCCCTAGAACTTAGAACTACTTAAACCTAACTAACCTAAGGACATCACACACATCCATGCCCGAGGCAGGATTCGAACCTGCGACCGTAGCGGTCGCGCGGTTCCAGACTGAAGCGCCCAGAACCGCTCGGCCACACTGGCCGGCCTGCCTTTCATGTTTCGGCACCTCACAGAGCGAAAAGACAATGACATTTAATAGTTGTTAAAGGACGTCTTGTAGAAAACATGAACTGCATTTAAAATTTTTAATAGCCAAAACGGTACAGGTATATAACCCATCATCAGTGGGGTATATTACGTATTCTACATCAATGACATACATTTAATTATAAATTAATTTGTGTTGTTCAAATTGAAACCTTACACGGTAATATTATCTGATCACACTGGACACAATTGTCATATAATATAAACAATGTTTACATTATACGACAGTTACGTTCAAAGTAACCAAGTAATGTCACCGTTGAAAGTTTGACAGCAGTAAGATTCACGAAGGCTTGGGTACTATGAGACGAACATCACAAAGAATTTATAATTAACATGTATATCACCAATACAGAGATACTTAACATAAACCAGTGACGATCTGTTCTATCAATTTGGCTATTAAAAATTTCAAATGCAGCTCATGGTGTTTACAAGATGTCCTTTAAGAAATATTTACAAGCTGCCTAGCACTACGCAATCAAGATTTTACAGTCTGAATACGTTAAAATCAAATCCTGCTTCTTGTATTTTTATGGCACTTAGGTGAAATTAATGTGGGACACAAGGGTGTCTTTCTGAAATCCATCCAAAATTATTGCTTTCACAATTCTGTCAGCTACTTTTGAGTAAAGGAAGCCTATTCTTTAACTATTCCCGGAATGAGACCAGTCAGTAGATGCCATACATGCACCAGTTATTGTAAGCAGTCCACACTGGGCTCTTACTCAGGGAACGTAGTAAGGTTGAGCTATCGTCTTGACTTACTGTTCATACTCCTTGGTCTACCTAAATTATTCAAATCAAAGGCCAACATGGTTGTTTCAATATGGCCACCACCGCTGTTTTCCCATTCCTTGTTCAACTGAGCCACTTTATGTCCGTAACGATCCCATTTTGAAGGAACATTATCCATCCTTCTATCCTTAAATTTATTCGGCCTACTTCTTCATTCGGATTAGCATTCTCAAAGAAGAGTTGTATGATATCACTGTATTTGATCCAATCGGCCAATATCGAAGTCTACACCTTGCTTTACCAATGCTCTGGAGCGTACTGTTTCCTTCCCGTAGAATTAACTTCGAGTATTCACTACGCTTCCCATCTAATCGTATAAGTATTTATAGGCGACCAAATGACATTGCTAGACCAAGAGAGGTAACACTGTAGGTTTTATTTTTTTATATCAATGATATTGCGTCACAATGCAATATACCGGGTGATTTTAATTAAACTTTCCATATTTACCACGTTAATGCAATATACCGGGTGGTTATAATTACACTATCCCTATTTACCAAGTTTTAACACCGACACTAATGACCGTACGAGGACCAATCAGGGTAGCATTAATGTCAATGACATGGGGAAGAGAAATAATGCAGAATCAGTTCAGCTGAAACACTTTTAATATGCTGTTACAGTACATCATACTATTACTGCTACAAAAAGGAATCAATGTGGTGCCCTTCAGTTTCCAGAAGACTCTGAAGGAGCAGGATGGCATTCTGCACAGCAGGACGAAGCCTGTCTGTAGGTATGTTGACCACCTCTCTTGATATGCTGCGCTTCAGATCAGCACATTGTAAAATATATATATATATATATATATATATATATATATATATATATATATATATATATATATATATATATATATATAGTGCGTGTGCACTTTATGTCATTTGTTAATGTGTTTTGTACTCATTGCGTATACATTTTGTCAATGCTTGATATGTTCTGTACTCAGTGCATGTGCACTCTATCATTTCATGTTCTGCACTTATATATATATGTATATACTCTGTGACTGTAAACTTAGTTAATTAAGTAGATTTTAGAAAAATTTGTTGCTCATGGCAAGTCCAATTGACTCACCATCGCTGCCAAATTTTTGCCCCTCCAGTGGAGGGTTATGTAAGAGGTCCGAGCAGATGTAATTTCGATGTATTGCTCATGCGCTGCCTGCGATATGCAAGGTATAAGAAAATCTCTGACCAGAGAGCAGTGTTGACTGCAGTAGGAACTGTGTAGCTGTAGCAGTTAAGTTGTTGCTAGTCTGGAGTCTGCTCTGGTCTGGTACGGTGTATCGTGTTGGCTGGCCCGGTCGCGGTGCAGCGATGCCGGAGCCTGAGTATTATTGTATAAGGTAAAAAGCAGCCTCGCGCATATGTAGTAATGTTATCTCAAGTCGCATGTAAATGTTTTAAAACTCTCGTACTAATAATCTTCCTCATAAAAAGTAACTTTTAACAACCATTCATTTTAATTTAAAGAATTTACTAATTTCTCCCATCCATGATCATCCCGATTATTGCAATAGAAAAATCAGTTGCTTCCTTTCATAAATGAGAGATATATCGGCCAGCAGTGCACAGAGTTGTGCCGGAAAAATTTATTGTAAGAGCAGATATATCCGGCGACTTCATTGAGGTAAGAATTTTTCCTTTTTTTATTCAGAATGATCTTTCACGGCCATGACGCAGCACTGCTGTCGCCCAAAATTTACAAGGTTAAATTCACAGTGAATTATTGAAAAGTCATAAGTGAGCGATAGTTTAACTGAGATGTTAGTTACATTGTATTATTACCAGGTTACAGAATTTTTGTTATTTTCGTTGGGACGTTACACTGAATGTGAACGACGTAATTATAATTTTATTGTTGAGAGGTTTAGGAATTTTTCTGTTTTGAGCTTACACTAAACGTGAATATTATTTATGTTAATATTTTCTGTTTTGAGGTTACGCTAAATGTGAATGAATTTTGAGCTTAGATTAAATCAGAAAGTATTTTGTGGGCAGGTTACACTGAATGACGATATTTATTTATATTAATGATTTTAAGTTATTGTGGGGAGGTTACAACATGTCTGAATGTTCCCCTGGTAAACCCTGTCCTTCAGGTATCCCCATAACCAGAAATCACTCGGAGTGAGATCAGGTGATCGTGCCAGCAAACTATTTGGAAACGATCGGCTGATAACTCGATCGTTTCCAAATGTGTTTCGAGAAGCAGGTGAACTTCACGAACGATGTGCGGTGGGGCCCCATCTTGCATGAAAACTGTTGAGTTCAATGCGTCTCTCTTCTGTAGGGCGGGTATAACATGCTGGTGAAGCATATCGCAGTAACGCTGGTCCGTCATACTGCTCGTCTTTGGTCCTTGATCACCAACCTGTTCAAAAAAGAATGGGCCAATGATGTACGTAGCCGTGAAGCCACCCCATACGATGACACGTTCACCATACAGAGGTATTTCATGCACAGTCACTGGAGGTGAAGCTCCCCATACTCGGCAATTCTGTGTGTTCACCTCACCCCTGAAAACGAGCTTCATCTGTCCATAGGATGGTCCACGGCCAACCCTCGTCAACTTCAATCCTTGCGAGAAAGTGGAGAGCGAAGTCAACACGTCGTTGTGCGTCCTGTGGTGCAAGCTGCTGTACGATATGATTCGTGTACGGATACTTTTTGAGAATGGTTCGAAGAACCTTCGGTACAGTGGACCACGGTATGTCCACCTGTCGTGACACAACACGCGCACTACCTGACGGTGGGGAATTGCACGCAGCGTTGTCTTCCATCGAACAGCAATTGAGAGAAAAAAAGTGTTTTAGTGTTTCGGCACCGAAAGGCTATATCGATGATGTTTCGTTCAATGGTTCGCACGCTGACACTTGTTGATGTTCACTGTGTGCCCAGTGAATGCAATGAAGCCTTTTTTAAGCAAAAGAGAGAAAAAAGTGTTTTAGTGTTTAACGTTCCGTAGGTGAGTGTTCATCGGAGACAAGTGTATCGTCAACAGTGCACCAGGAAAGTGTGATAGTACTGTTTTTGTTCTCTGTATACATCAGTAATGATCTGACGAACAGCGTCTATACACTGATAATGCTGTAGTGTAAGGGAAAATGTCATCTCTTAGTGACTGAAGGAGGATACAAGGTGCCTTGGAAACAAATTTTTTTTGGTGTGATAAATGACACCTTGCTCTAAGTGCGACGATGAACACAAAAAACACCCCCGTGATGTTCGAATACAGTATTAATGGCGTGCTGTTTGACACAATCATAGCGATTAAATATCTAGTAAGAATGTTGCAAAACCATATTAAATGGAACGAGCATGTAAGGGCTGTTGTAGGGAAGGCAATTTTTCCAGCTATGACATTTATCACTGTACTCGATAATGCCATAAAAGCCGAAATTTAGATAGTACAGAACAAAAATACTGTAATATACAGTCAAACGGCAGTTTATTCTTTCAGAAAATTTCTTTGAATAGTTTTAAAAAATGTTTAAATGAGTATGAAATCTTACGGGACTTAACTGCTAAGGTCAGCAGTCCCTAAGCTTACACACTACTTAACCGAAAGTATCCTAAGGACAAACACACACACCCATGCCCGAGGGAGGACTCGAACCTCCGCCGGGACCAGCCGCACCGTCCATGACTGCCGCGCCCTAGACCGCTCGGCTAATCCCGCGCGGCTGAATAGTTTTAAATGTCTGCAATAGGCTGCAGAGAATAAAACGAAGTGGCCACTATACCCGCCCTGGTCACACTACGTGAGTCGAACTTGCGAATTTTGCTTAAAAATTGTGTAATATCACATTTATGAACCAGGCCCCGTTGAATACCGCAACTGGTTGCTGAGTATGTGTGTAAATGTAGATGACACCAAACACCCGGGAATTTTTTAAAGGAACTGCACTGACCTTCACCCATATGTGATCTAGGAAAGCCACTGAACATTTAAACTTGGATGGCCGTACCATTGCCCTAAATTTGGTCCTCCGGAATGAGTCAGTTAACTTCACGACCGCATTAACTCGTACTGCGCAAATAGGAAGAGCCTGAAACTGCAGTGGGAATGTGCTCTTGCGCGTCAGTTGAATTCTGCCGCATAAAACCTTCCTTCCAGTAAAAGAACTTGGGTACCTCTTAAGTCTAAACTGAGAATACAAGTGCGGGTAAACCACAGTTGTTTATGATATGCAGCCCAGTATCTCGTGCCATTGTAACCGTACTAGTTAAACAATCGGCCTTAGTTAAACAATCGGCCTGAGTGATTCGGGGTGGAAGTAACAATCAGATTACTGTAAATCAAACTCAGTCGAAATAAATAAATAAATAAAAATAAAAAAATAAAATAAAATAATAATTCTACATTTTCAGACTGACTGTTTGAAGAACTGAAGACCCACAGAAACTGGTACACCTGTCAAATATCCTGTAGGACCCCCGTGAGCACGCTGAAGTGCTGCAACATGACGTGACATGGACTCGATTAATATCCGAAGTAGTGCTGGAGGGAACTGATACCATGAATCCTGCAGGGCTGTCCGTAAATCCGTAAGAGTACGAGCGGGTGGAGAACCCTTGTGAATATCCCGTTGTAAGGCATCCCAGACATGTTCAACAGTGTTCATATCTCAGGAGTTTGGTGGCCAGCGGAAGTGTTTAAACTCAGAAGACTGTTCCTGGAGCCACTTTGCAGCAATTCTGGACGTGTGGGATGTTGCATTGTCCTGCTGGAATTGGCCAAGTCCGTCGGAATGCACAATGGACATCAATGGATGCAGGTAATCAGACAGGATGCTTACGTACGTCTCACCTGTCAGAGTCGTATCTACACGTTTCAGGGGTCCCATGTCACTCCAACTGCACATGCCCCATACCATCACAGAGTCTCCACCAGCTTGAACAGTCCCCTGGTGATTCATGTGGTTGTCTCCTTACCCGTACACATTCACCCGCTCGATACAATTTGAAACGACGCTCGTCCGATCAGGCAACATGCTCCCAGTCATTTTTTAACAGTCCAATGTCGATGTTGACGGGCCAAGCCGAAGTATAAAGCTTTGTGTCGCGCAGTCATCAAGGATACACGAGTGGGTCTTCGGCCCCGAAAGGCCATATCAATGATGTTTCGTTCAATGGTTCGCACGCTGATACTTGTTGTTATGTCAGCTTTGAAATCTGCAGGCGTCGTTGGTCCCGTTCTTGCAAGATCTTTGCCCGCATCTCGTGGTCGTGCGGTAGCGTTCTCGCTTCCCACGCCCGGGTTCCCGGGTTCGATTCCCGGCGGGGTCAGGGATTTTCTCTGCCTCGTGATGGCTGGGTGTTGTGTGATGTCCTTAGGTTAGTTAGGTTTAAGTAGTTCTAAGTTCTAGGGGACTGATGACCATCGATGTTAAGTCCCATAGTGCTCAGAGCCATTTGAACCATTTGCAAGATCTTTTGCCAGCCGCAGCGATGTCGGAGATTTGATGTTTTACCAGATTCCTGATATTCACGCTACACTCATCAAATGGACGTACTGGAAAATTCCCACTTCATCGCTACCTCGGAGATGCTGTGTGCTATCGCTCGTACACCGACTGTAACACGACGTTCAAACTCACTAAAATCTTGATAACCTGCCATCGTAGCAGCAGTAACCGATCTACCAACTGCGCTAGACACTTGTCTTATATAGGCGTTGCCGACTGCAGCATGGTATTCTGCATGTTTACATATCTCTGTATTTGAATAAGCATTCCTATACTACAGTACTGGGCATTAAAATTGCTACACCACGAAGATGACGTGCTACAGACGCGAAATTTAACCGACAGGAAGAAGATGCTGTGATACGCAAATGATTAGCTTTTCAGAGCATTCACACAAGGTTGGCGCCGGTGGTGACACCTACAACGTGCTGACATGAGGAAAGTTTCCAACCGATTTCTCATACACAAACAGCAGTTCACCGGCGTTGCCTGGTGAAACGTTGTTGTGATGCCTCGTGTAAGGAGGAGAAATGCGTACCATCACGTTTCAGACTTTGATAAAGGTCGGATTGTAGCCTATCGCGATTGCGGTTTATCGTATCGCGACATTGCTGCTCGCGTTGGTCGAGATCCAATGACTGTTAGCAGAAAATGGAATCTGTGGGTTCAGGAGGATAATACGGAACGCCGTGCTGGATCCCAACGGCCTCGTATCATTAGCAGTCGAGATGACAGGCATCTTATCCGCATGGCTGTAATGGATCGTGTAGCCACGTCTCGATCCCTGAGTCAACAGATGTGGACGTTTGCAAGACAACAACCATATGTGCGAACAGTTCGAAGGCGTTTGCAGCAGCATGGACTATCAGCTCGGAGACCATTGCTGCGGTTGCCCTTGACGCTGCATCACAGACAGGAGCGCCTGCGATGGTGTACTCAACAACGAACCTAGGTGCACGAATGGCAAAACGTCATTTTTTCGGATGAATCCAGGTTCTATTTACAGCATCATGATGGTCGCATCCGTGTTTGGCGACATCGCGGTAAACGCACATAGGAAGCGTGTATTCGTCATCGCCATACTGGCGTATCACCTGGCGTGATGGTATGGGGTACCATTGGTTTCACGTCTCGATCACCTCTTGTTCGCATTGACGGCATTTTGAACAGTGGACGTTACATTTCAGATGTGTTACGACCCGTCTCTCTACCCTCCATTCGATCCCTGCGAAACGCTACATTTCAGCAGGATAATTCACCACCGCCTGTTGCAGGTCCTGTACGGGCCTTTCTGGATACAGAAAATGTTCGACTGCTGCCCTGGCCAGCACATTCTCCAGATCTCTCACCAACTGAAAACGTCTGGTCAATGGTGGCCGAGCAACTGGCTCGTCACAATACGCCAGTCACTACTCTTGGTGAACTGTGGTATCGTGCTGAAGCTGCATGGGCAGATGTACCTGTACACTCAATGCCCAGGCGTATCAAGGCCGTTATTACGGCCAGAGGTGGTTGTTCCGGGTACTGATTTCTCAGGATCTATGCACCCAAATCGTGTGAAAATGTAATCACATGTCAGTTGTAGTATAATATGTTTGTCCAACATTTGCATTTCTTCTTGGTGTAGCAATTTTAATGGCCAGTAGTGTAGTTCTGCCGCGCGGAGTGGCCGCTTAGTTTGAGGTGCCATGTCATGGATTGCGCGGCCCTTCCCGCCGGAGGTTCGAGTCCTCCCTCGGGCATAGGTGTGTGTGTTGTTCTTTGCATAAGTTAGTTAAGTAGTGTGTAAGTCTAGGGACCGATGACCTCAGCAGTTTGATCCCCTAGGAATTTACACATTAGTTCTTTTGGCCTTCAGTGAATTATAAGTGAGAAATATCTCCCAAAAGTACGATCAGACATTTGACGTTCGTTATTAGCATTGGCGATCATCCATACCACGAAACAGTTGGAGCGAGTATTTATTCGGAGGAAGTGTGCATACTTTGAAGTGCACACCGCAAAGACGGAAGTAAGAGACCTGCGACGTAGGAGAACGCGTATCTCGCTGATAAAGCCAGGCTAACGGACGTTTTGTCTGGCACCAGGCGCCCTCGGTGAAATGATAACGAGCTGGATACGGAAGGTCTAACGTGGCTTGTGCTGCAAAGAGTACCGCTACCACGCGCTGGCCTGAATGGTAAGAGCGCTTCTATAGGGGCAACTAAAGCGGGGCGATATGGCGTTGCTGTAAATGCAAACCAGTGCTAAATTTTTTTTAATGCCGCGTTTGAGACCAAAAGAGTACGGTATCACCGACGACGGATGTTTCAACGTTCAAACAGCATACTGTCAGTTTCCTCTACTGGACGTGACTGTCGAATGCTAGCTAATCTAGATTTGATAGCCTTCTGTTAACAGATTGATCCTTTCGGAGAACGTCACTTTTGTGAACTTTCGGTGATAGGGCAATATACTGTGAATTGAAAACAGCTGCCCTTTTTCCAATCGTGTTACGCATCCATATTTTCTTCCAACTGGAAAATAGATAGCGGATATCATGAACTATATTCAGGTCCCAGCGAGCCATAGATGCTACAGCTGACATACATCTTTCACCATTGGTGCACTAGCACGCGTATCCGTCTGGTGTGGGCTACAATAAATAATTTTCAATCTGAATTTGGTGAAATATACCGATTTCTAAGAAGAATTTAACTAACACGATACTGAACAAAATAATATTAAACTGGAATGTTCTGCAAAATTGTGGCGCTCAATATCTCATGCCACTATGACCGTACTAGTTACACAATCGGCCTGAATCAGGAGACGGGATGATAAAAACCTCATTAAATCAAACTCACTCGCAATTTTTTTTCTATTTAATATTATTATAATGTTGTGCCTACCACCTACGTAGAATTATGTTAATATCAAATATGAATATTAATAAGTGTTGAGCTGGTCAAGGCACAGGAACACAATCTATTTACAACATTTTCATAATTATGTTGGAAACTATCAGCTAATGTTAGTGTAACTGTTAACATCTTCATGTGAATCTCGAAATTATCTGCTCTTACTGAATCCACTTTGCACACGATATATTCGAGGTTAGTTGTCCTACTGATGAAAGACGCAGTACTAAAACTTAAATCGTAATGTTCTAGCAGATTTTTAGAGTTAGCGTTAACATTAATGGAATTAGATTTAAAAGAAGCTGTTCCGCAGCGACAGTGAAGGAAATATGTCAGACTTTACATACAGTCCCGAGAGAAACAAATAAGATAGACAAAAAAAACCGACTAATGGTAACTGCAGCACTGCAAAAGTAATTCTTGCTGACGTCAGTCACGTGGAATACTTCTGAACCTTACAGTCTAATTCATCAACTTTGTAGTTGCTGTCTCTTTTTCTCCTCAACCATGAGCAAAGCAATATATTATGAAGAGAATGGAAGTGAATTAACAGTATTAAACCCACAACTACTGTTGCTCTTTGTTCTGTACACTGTGACAGAAGAACATATCACTGTATAGTTACATTATTTGGTACAAGAAGTTAAGCAACTCGTCATGGCATCGATCCAAAAATGCACTGAAGATCCCTGCAGATACACTGACTCGTTGTTCAGTGAGGTATACACCGACCGGTTTCCCGATCTATTTTTGATTCGATATTCACCAGTATGAACACGAAAACGACACTCTTAATTTGAATTCTAATCATAAATGCATACTTCACATAGATGAATGTTCGACATACCGTTCAATTTTCAAATATTACAGGCATCAGTGGTAAGCCATGAGAATTACGGCGCATTCATAAACACTATGTTGCTAGTTCAACGTTTTCAGTTCAGCAACATTTCAGTAAATAAAATCTACTGTACATAATTTCATCTTCCAAGATGTCTTTTTCATAAATAATTCTTAAATACATTGACTAATCTCCTTTGTACGTTGTTTGCTTTTTTTTAATTTTCAGTTTATTAATCTATTTTGTACTAAAGCAATAACACATACCACTGTCGCAAATCTGCTGGTTTCTAGATTGTGAACTCGGTATTATGTTCTAGTCACAGCGCGAATCTGATACGAACGAATGTATGGCTTGGAACAACACTTTATTGCAATAAATAGCGTGCCTTCTCATTCAACATAATAACCAGAAGATCCGTTGTATTAGCTAGCACAAAAATGTATGCAATAAAGTTCCATATTCGCTAATCAAGCGAAAGAATAAACACGGAACGATAAAAGCGGCGACAATATTAAAGTCAAGGAACGCCACGCTGCAGCAAGAAGAGGCATTTCACTGCGCTCCTTGCGGCCGAAGCTTGAACCCTGTTGCGATCAGCTGATCATGTATGCCGTGACTGTCGCTTGTCGTCGTTGCATGACAATGCTATTGAAAACTTTTTAGTGTGTGTAACTAAAGCAGAAATAAAGCATTAATGCCTACATTAAACTCAAGAGGACAGAGTAGGAACAACATTGGTACATCATTATCGAGGCTAATGAAAACAGAATTGGTTTAGAGCGGTCTCCGTTAGTCGAGTTCAGCAGTGATAACCAAAGACACTGGATTCAGCCATTTAGTACCATTCCACGAAAGGCCTATTGGAGCTCTTGTGGAATTTCTACTTGTATAGTTGCTATAGTTGCTGTATGAGGTATTTGTGTCTTGGACCTAGAAAATGTTTTGCACAAGTTAATAACTTCCAGTTTCTAGCTTCTACGGTGTTCCCTTGTCAATTTTGAACAGTGCAGGACAGCCTTACACAATTCTAGCATTATGTCAGGCACAAGGAGGGATTTCCATTTGTAGGCTCGTAACTGTAGGAATTATGCGGTTCGCTTCATCGGTATGAATGCGTTTCGTGACTTCCGGTTTTGCTCCGGTGGGCATCTGTTAGACAAAAAAGGTTAGGGCTACTATCCTCAGTAGGCTCTAGGAATTTTTCTGATGCTTATCACTTCTTTCGCCTGTAGCAATGATTTGAATATGTGAAAAATGAAGATTTGAAAAACGTGAAAAATACCTATTTGCCGTGTTGCGGAGTATACGTTAAACTGCAGTCCACCAATAACTGGTTCAGTAAATCAAGTCAAAGATCGGAGGAAAAAAAATGTCCTCCGTTATGTTCATGCCTAGTAAAGCACTGCCGTGCTTAAACTAATCTTCAGAATGATGACAGCTTTAACATTATGTCTGTCCAACCCACAAAATGTATAAGAAAGTTATTCTGAAAGTAAGTTACGATTGGTCGCAAAATGGAGACGACAGTGAAAATCTTATGCCTCTTTGCACAGACGTGTTGAGCAGTGTGTCTAGTACGCCCTTCCGTCGATCGCGTCACGTTGCTCTTTTCAGTTCTGAGCACACCGTGAGCACGCAAAGATGCCTAGGAAATAGTGTCTCCCGCCAAGTATGGGCGCCTGCCGTGAGATTTCGCCTGATTTCATTGCAGCTCGCATTATGTAACTGTCATGCATTTCTTTCTTAATGTCAATTCTCGCCGGCCGCGGTGGTCTAGCGGTTCTAGGCGCTCAGTCCGGAACCGCGCGACTGCTACGGTCGCAGTTTCGAATCCCGTCTCGGGCATGGATGTGTGTGATATCCTTAGGTTAGTTAGGTTTAAGTAGTTCTAAGTTCTAGGGGACTGATGACCATAGTTGTTAAGTCCCATAGTGCTCAGAGCCATTTTTCTGTCAATTCTCAGCAGCACACTGCAGGAGCAACGAAGACTCTCCTACAGCGTTTTCGATGGCAAGTGTTTGATCACCCATACAGCCCGACGTCTCTAATGACCTCGTTGTCGACGGGACGTTAAACACTAACCACCACCATACAGCCCGGATCTGGCTCGCTGCAATTTTCATCTTTGCTCACGTGAACTGCTGGCTTCGGGGACAGCATTTAGGCACAAACAATCAGCCGTAGAGAAGTGGCGGAAAGCACGGATGATTGTATCCTATGACGAGGGTATTGGAAGGGTGGTACAACGAAACGACAGATGTCTAAGCCGGAGTGGAAACTATGTAAAGACTGGAAGTTGTAGCAGACTGTTGCAAATAAAATATTTTTTACTTTCACTGTGGTTTCCACATCGCGACCGATCGGACCTTGCTTTTAGAATAACCCTCGTACAAGTAATACCAATGTAAAACACGACTTTATGCGACTGCCTGACAGCAGGTTAAACGGAATTTCCTGTGCCCTTAACTATGTAAATGCACCGATTTCGAAAAGTGATAATAACGACCGGGAGCGCCCAGAGATGCATCACGCAGAGGATCAAGTAGATATCGGCAGTTATCACACAGCGTCATATCAAATATGATAAGTGACAGTTCAATTGATGTAGAAAGCTCGTGATGGCCGAAATGAAGCTGCTGATTCTATCATGCCCTGAAAACTGGGGAAACGGCAGGATCAAGAACAAGATCAGAGCAGTGGAATCAGGCGGTTGAATAAATTACATTGGCAGTGGAACCCACTGGATGGTAGACTAACAGACCTGCGAATAGCAAGCTAATTAAAGGCAGAGAAGACATTTATTAGAGATCCATTCACAGAAGGCTGTAAGCAAGAACCCCTTGATTGCATTACGACACATGGGTGTTGTGACGGGGGGTCCCATTGCCCTTCGTGTCAGTAGGGTGAGGTAGGGTCTAGACTTAGAGGCATATGGCAAAGTAAACAGCGGGGCAGGAAGCGCACCGCGATGTTATAAATGCACCGGCCATTAAGCTATCACGTGTTGGGCGACCGGAAGCCGCGCCCGGGTCATCGATTCCAAGCGCCACTGGCTCCACCGTGCCGCTGCACGTGCAAGCTACGCGGCTGTCAACCACTGAGAGACGTGTCCTACATCAATCGCAGCTACACATTACAGTCTCCGGTCACTGTCCTGCTCGTGATAATAACGTGACATGTTTTATTCTTAATCGTTATTGAAGGCTATTTCAAGGCGGAAAAATATTGCCTTCTTTTTACAGTGAGATCATCGTAATCTCGACGGCCATAAGCTCTCTTCAGTGCGAATACTCTCTCTCTCCTGAACACTTGCGGGAATTTAGCGAATGCCGACGAGCAACGGATGGGGGCGATACTTTAGTAATTTGTGACAAGATGAGAATTTTGGTCGGACAAAAGTCGTGTTTGATAACCAGTGTGGTCAAGATGACCGTTCGCGAAAAGCGGGAAATCTTCGCGTTCGAGCCCCGGTCAGGTACAGATTAAAAAAAAAGTTCAAATGGCTCTGAGCACTATGGGACTTAACATCTGTGGTCATAAGTCCCCTAGAACTTAGAACTACTTAAACATAACTAGGACAGCACACAACACCCAGCCATCACGAGGCAGAGAAAATCCCTGACCCCGCCGGGAATCGAACCCGGGAACCCGGGCGTGGGAAGCGAGAACGCTACCGCACGACCACGAGATGCGGGCTCACGTGGGGAGAGATCACTACTGTACGTAGGATGTGTAAGGGCTTCCCAGCGAATCGATAGTGGGCAGCAACATGTGGGCGGATCCACATCCCCCGTACAGCCCAGTTCTCTTCTAATGCTACTTCCATATTTTCGGAGCCCTGAAGAAAAGTATTCATGGCCGTCTGTTTGCTTCAGGCGAAGACCTACGTACCATCGTGGTGCCGTAAGGCAATTGCAGACATTTTTCCGTGAAGGCGTTCAAATGGTTCAAATGGCTCTGAGCACTATGGGACTTAACATCTGTGGTCATCAGTCCCCTAGAACTTAGAACTACTTAAACCTAACTAACCTAAGGACATCACACACATCCATGCCCGAGGCAGGATTCGAACCTGCGACCGTAGCAGCCGTGCGGTTCCGGACTGTGCGCCTAGAACCGCTAGGCCATCGCGGCCGTTGTGAAGGCGTCGAACGTATTGTCTCACAGTGGGGTAAATGCATTAATAATTATGGCTATTACTTTCGAAATAATAAACAGTTTACTTTCTTTTTTTTCCTTCTGTCTCGTTTTCATTTGACTGCTCCTTATACATCAGCTAGAAAGTGGTATGTACAAATCTTATACCTGTGTGAAACTGACGCCCTTAGGGTTCTGAATGTGCATGATGTTCTCACAGGCTGGAGCATTTAGTATCCGACAGCGATTCGGTTTCCCCGCCCCGCCTGAGTAACGATTTGGAGGAAAATTCAGAGATACTCAGGCTTCGTAGCACGGTTGCAGGTGTCTGCCACGGTAGGCGCCGCTGCTATGGGTGTGCCCCGTGGGCCCGTCCACTGACGTGTGAGCGCCAGTAAATGCCGCGGCCCGCACTTGTCCCTCAGTTCTTCGCCATTCTCTGAGGCCTTCGGTTCGCGCTAGTGCCTGCGTTTATATTTTTCGAATCGTACTGCTTTGCGCACGCTTATGACGACTAACGCTACTCTCTGTATGCTGCCTCTGGCTAGTCGCTCACTTTGTGAACTCTGCCGTCATCAACCGCAGGAACCGTTCCCTCGATCTCCTGTGTCACTGACAGTGCGAGTGGTCATTAACTGTGTGCTGCCTACGAAGAGTATAATAGAAAAGAGCACAAGTGCATTACAATCGAAACCGATTCGTTATAAGGCTCTGTACTTTGTCGAAGAATAAGCTGATAGTAATATCCATCTTTACCATCCATGAACCTTTCCAGATGTTAAAGTTTTTCTTATCGAATGGATGAAAGGCAAAACTTACGAAGAAAGAGTATACACAAATGATGTGTTAGAAGCAAATTTGTTTGTAAAAGCAAAAACTCTAATATAATTTCCAACTACCTGCGTTGATGGAAGGATTATAATGACTCCAATTAATTACAAATAATGCAAAGTATTTGCACAGCAATAATTACGCTGAATATTTTTCTCTTTGCAGATCTCTCTCAAGTCTCGAAACATGTTAGCAGTCAAACCATGACACTAATGTGAACTATTGCCTCCATAATATCATGTACTCAACACTATTATTTGAAGTACTTGCTTTACACTCCTGAAACAATATTTTGTAAGTCTTACTTGCATTAATATAGTGTTCTTCGTCGCCTTATGTACACTAGAATTGTAAGTGGATGCAGATTTAGTGTTACCCAGCTGGAGAATATCGTCTATGCCCCGCGGCTCGTATTCTTAATGCAACAGCGAACACATCTGCTGTCTCCAGGGAAGTTCTCTCAAATGGTTCAAATGGCTCTGAGCACTATGGGACTCAACATCTTAGGTCATAAGTCCCCTAGAACTTAGAACTACTTAAACCTAACTAACCTAAGGACATCACACACACCCATGCCCGAGGCAGGATTCGAACCTGCGACCGTAGCAGTCCCGCGGTTCCGGACTGCAGCGCCAGGACCGCTAGACCACCGCGGCCGGCCGAAGTGCTAGACGGAGTGAGTGGCACTAACAACTGCTGCTCCGTACTGCAAGACAAATATACAATATTTTACGTATTACGCAAGTTCACCGGTTGAGAATAGGTTCACTCACAGAGTATAGATATTTTATGCGATGTTAAGTAGCGTAATATAAGCTCATACCGTTATCTTATTTTGTGTGCTGTGTTTTCAGCACCTCAGCCACTTGAAAAAAAATTTACATTTTGATATTTCTTGGAAATTATAATATATAGTGCAAGTGGCGAACATGTGGTTGTTCAAAAATGATGGCTAGTATCATATGACTGCGCATTACTGCAAATTTATTAACGTTGGCGATGCGTCCTTTCACCAAACGCTTATATCCTTTAAGTCTTCATATATTCATAGAAATTTTGTGAAGTGCTGACCTCTCTATGTCTAACAAAATCGTTTTGCGAACAGCCTCGGAGAGCCAAAAACGTTGCCCGCCCAGTCATGCACATATATCGTGGATAGTAGCAGTCCTATCTGATTGCCTTGGCTACTGTTATGCTTAGCAGTAATCTGTACTGAGTAGCCACTTAAAATAGGTATACTTAAGGTGTTATGAGACTGACATGAACCATATGTTGCTAGTAATATGCAGAATTATTTAAGGAATACCTTCATTGTGTGTCTTGAAAGGAGGATATAAGATGAACATCAACAAAAGCAAAACGAGGATAATGGAATGTAGTCGAATTAAATCGGGTGATGCTGAGGGAATTAGATTAGGAAATGAGACACTTAAAGTAGTAAAGGAGTTTTGCTATTTGGGGAGCAAAATAACTGATGATGGTCGAAGTAGAGAGGATATAAAATGTAGACTGGCAATGGCAAGGAAAGCTTTTCTGAAGAAGAGAAATTTGTTAACATCGAGTATAGATTTAAGTGTCAGGAATCGTTTCTGAAAATATTTGTATGGAGTGTAGCCATGTATGGAAGTGAAACATGGACGATAACCAGTTTGGACAAGAAGAGAATAGAAGCTTTCGAAATGTGGTGCTACAGAAGAATGATGAAGATTAGATGGGTAGATCATATCACTAATGAGGAGGTATTAAACAGAATTGGGGAGAAGAGGGGTTTGTGGCACAACTTGACAAGAAGAAGGGACCCGTTGGCAGGACATGTTCTGAGGCATCAGATGTGCTACAGAAGAATGATGAAGATTAGATGGGTAGATCATATCACTAATGAGGAGGTATTAAACAGAATTGGGGAGAAGAGGGGTTTGTGGCACAACTTGACAAGAAGAAGGGACCCGTTGGCAGGACATGTTCTAAGGCATCAGGTGATCACAAATTTAGCACTGGAGGGCAGCGTGGAGGGTAAAAATCGTAGAGGGAGACCAAGAGATGAATACACTAAGCAGATTCAGAAGGATGTAGGTTGCAGTAGGTACTGGGAGATAAAGAAGCTTGCACAGGATAGAGTAGCATGGAGAGGTGCATCAAACCAATCTCAGGACTGAAGACCACAACAACAACAACACCTTCATCGTTATGGGATCAGACACATCATTTAAATTACGGTACTTTACGTCATTTTGTTGCATTCAACGTTCATGTTATCTTATATTCCCAATTGTCAGAGCATTTCGTAATAATAGGAAGGGTGCTGAATTAGTCGATCACCCGTTAAGCTAGTAGGAATGCCACACTTTACCGTTTGGCTGTCTAAATTACACATGGAATGATTATGAAGAACTCAGCTACAGATCTGATGCTATATGCAAATGATACTGGTAAGATAACCACTCGTTAATGCAAAGACATATTAAATGTGACATAATTGTAGCCTTTGTTTACAATATAGAACGGTTCCAACTGGAGCCCTTCGTGTCACAAAAATACTTCGGACTGTCAATGCAACATACATTTGGACGTCACACAAGTACATTGATGAATAAAGCAAGTGACACGGTGCAGTTCATTAAATGAAGAGAAAAGGGTATCAGTGCGGATGACGTTTGCCTGAATCACGGGGAGTGAAAAATCTGATCTACAAGACACTGAAAAACAAAAAATGTGCCTAACGACTGGTGACAAGCTACTCAGAAAATCCAGGGAACATTTCCAGCCTGGGAGCCACCAATACTCTTTCGCCTCCAATACACTGCTCCTGCATGCACTATAAAGATACAATACAAAGCTTTTTCAAAGCTGTAACGGTAGTGTATGGTATTGTAAAAGTGTCACCTGTCACATACTTTTATTTTCTGTGGTTCATTTCCATGTCAATTGCAATGTGCACTAATTAGGCGAAATGTGCTATCCGCCAGATTAATAGAGTGTTGGTCCACCATTCGAAGGTAATGCTGCAGCAGTTCTGTGTGGAATGAATTCGACAAGTCCTTGGTAGATTTTCGGAGGTATTTGGTATCAGATTCGTACGCACAGTGCATGTGGATTTCCCATAAATTACGGGGCGATGATTTGTGGGCACTGAGCTGCCGCCCGTCAGCGTCCCAGAAGAAATCCAAAGGGTTCGCATCAAACTAATTTGGTGGCCAATATGTCAACGTGAGTTCACTATGATGCGCCGCACAGCGCCGTTGCACGGTTCTGGCCCTGTGACATGGAGAGTTATCCTGTTGGAAGATACCATCGTCGTTGGCGAAGAAATCAAGCGTGATGGAAAGCAGATGGACTGTAATAAAGTCCACGTATTCCACAACTGTCGTGGTGCCTTCGACTACTACCACACTTCCCTTAGAACTCCAGATGGGTGTACCCCATAGCATAATACTGCCTCCATCGACCTGTGCCCGTACCGCCGTCATGTTTCGAGCAATCGTTCGCCTGGATGGCTGCGTACTGCATGACCTGGTGTAGCAAGGAAAGTGATTAATCAGACCAGGCGACATGTTTCCGCTGATCAAGGGTCCAATCTAAATGATACCGTGCTCACTCCAACTGTAACTGACCATTTCGTTGGGGCAACATGGGGAAACGTAGGAGTCGTCTGCTGCGGAACCGTTTTTCAGTACTGTTGTGAGGATCCTGTATTCTCTCGCAATTTTTTTTTGGTAAGATTACTGTTTACCGTTATTGCACATTCAATAAATTATTGTTGTCGTGTCTTGCGCACCTTTGCGTACAACGGCGGTCCACTATCGCCAACAGTAGCGAAATTCCGCTACGCCTAACCGAGATTTTTTATATTCGCGATGTGGTGGCGGAATTCGAAAATTGTTAAAAATACAGCGTAATTTAACTTCTTTGCCTGAAAGTGAAACACCCGTAATTCTCCATTCCAAAGTACGAAAAACATTTAATTCAGTATTAAGCACTCTATGTCTTACCTAACCCAACCTAATCTAACCCCACAAGTGGCCCATTGGGACCATCCGACCGCCAGGTCATCCTCAGCTGAAGATGCGAACTGGCATGTGGTCAGCACTCCGGTCTCCCGGTCGTGACGATGGTTTTCTGTGACCGGAGCCGATACTATGCGGTCGAGTAGCTCCTCAATTGGCGTCACGAGGCTGAGTGCACCCCAAAAAATGGCAACAGTGCGTGGCGGCCCAGATGGTCACCCATCCAAAAACTGCTGGCCACACCCGACAGCGCTTAACTTCGGTGATCTGATGGGAACCGGTGTATCCACTGCGGCACGGCCGTTGCCTCAATTCAATATTACGTTAATTTTAAAACGTTGGTAGGTTACAGAATAATACAGATTTATGATATACTGCGCATGTTGCGCACAGTTTCATCTGCACGCTTTCATATTCATTTTGATAACACTATGTGTTCTCAAGGATTGCAAAACCAGCAAAAATAATACTAGTCTTCCGCATGGGAATCCAGATTCTGAACGGTCCTTCTCCATGATGACAGACATTATAACTAAAGAAACTTAATAGGCTAAACCCTGAAACACTAAGTGACTTCTTAAGAGTACGACGTGACACGCAAAACAAGCACAATTGTTGCATTTCGTACCCAATTACGGAGAAATATATCCTTAATTTGCAAAATGTGTGTATCAGCTCTCTAACAAAGACCAATAGCTTCCAGAAGGCGAGGAAAGTATTGCTATATTTACAGGCTCGTGTGTTTCACTGCCAGTTTAAGAACAAAAGCTAACAAAACTCCCTTGCGAATGACTACCTTAGACCTCAGCAAGTTTAAACTGCACATAAACAAGAAAGTATCTGTTGCATCAAACTACAATTATTATGCTAACAGCGCCCTTCTGAATGATCCATGATTTTCAAGTTCATCACAGGCATCCCTAGTATGCTGATCATCAAGTGGTTACCTGGAGATGTATAGAATATACTTGTTTATGGTTTAGGTAATTTTTAGGCTATATGTCGTCGGTAATTTGTGTAAGTTATATAAGAAATTTTATTTCATACTGTAGCGAATGTAGCGGAATTTTAATATGCTCGTAGCGGAAATAACTTATTTGTGCCTCGCAGCAGTGCGTTGGTTGGAGTTGGTAGAGCGCGCTCCAGAAGCAGACGCGTTTAATTATGTGTGTTTGGATGTAATAGACAATACGTGCGCTCTAACTAATCGCGCCGCGTTTTCGCTGTATCAATAATTTCAGTCTGAAGGTATTAATTTTGCATTGTAGCATACGGGATGTTACTGAATGTAAGTGGAGTTTGAACTAGTTAAGAAGGAGTAACAATACCAATTATAAATCATAGAACCTGTGATTCATTATTAAATGCAATTACCTGAGCTATTCATAGCCCGCTTCCTAAAATGCAAGCAAAGGAATACGCACAGTCAAATAGTTGGTAGTGGAGACGAGTAATGCACCACTGTTGTTAATATAGCTGTGGAAACGTAACACCGCGCTTTTTTTATTCATTTTGTTCGATATTGCTCGTAGCGTTTGGTCTGGGCGGACGTCACAAGACATCCGTTCAAGTGGATCGTTGATTCTTTGACTCAGTTTTTTTATTACAGAGAGCATGCAGCCCTCTGACCGAACACGCTGAGCTACCGTGCCGGCGCGATGAACGGTGTGCTTCGAAACACTTGTGCCTAGACAACATTGTTCTCCGTCGCCAGATCTGCCAAAGATCACCCCCTATCCTGCTTTAGAGAGCGGGCAAGCTTCCGATCTCCTCGTTCTGTGATGAGGTTGTACATCACCATGTCGCCTACTTCTGCTTTCACCGTCCTTCAACACTCTGCACGAACGTGCACGACATTAGTACGAGAAACAGTGTATCAGCTTCACCCTTTCTGAGATGCACATTCCCGGGCTTAGGGTCTTAACAGACTCAGTTTTCTCAAAGTCGCTCATGTCATGGACTTCCCCATTTGCGGCCCGTATCCTGACTAGAAAGATTCCACATTCATCAGTGCTCCGATTGCATAGTTTGCCTACGGCACCACGACCGCCCCCCCCCCCCCCCCAACGTCACAAGACAGCATTAAATCTCGCAATGGGCGCTTGTCACAATGTTTAGGCTCGTCAGTACATCAGCTGTATAGCGCGCGCACACACACACACACAAACACACACACACACGCACACACACACAAGCACGCATACGCAGTAACGGCAAATTAAAACTCGAAGTCACAGTGGAAGGGGCTGCTTTGCGAAGCAACAGTGTTGCACCAGGGGCTAGCTAATTCTTATTCGCAAGTTAATACAAGATCCACAACTATCATTCTGGAGGGTGCACTAAATATCGATGCATCTATAAAATAAAATAAAATAAAACAAATTTCGCTTGGCTTGGCAGTTCGGTATCGAAGTTCTAAAAACACAACTCTCAGCTTGAAAATCATTGATATTTTTAGGTTTATGATTTCAGTTTCGCAAATATTCATCTTTTTATCTACAGCTGTTTGGGCATGAGGTAGCTTTGTTACTGTCGTGAAATGAGTTGTGCTTCTTTTAAGATCTATGTTATTTCTTGTCTTGGTATCTTGGTAGACGTCCAAGAGCAACTAAGTCCCAAACAAATGGTAGCGGTGTGTCAATGTATTTAGTGTATTTACAGCCTTGATACCTGGCACTTTATCCAGATTTACTGGCAGAATTAGCTGCATAATTAGCAAATGGTCAAGCATCTCCCTGTTAGCGTACTTAAAGAATCTAGCGACAAAGCATTTTTCCACTAAGGTATTTTGACGGGACGGCCAAGAACGCTGACCTACTACAAAGGCAAAAAGCTCGAGATTCACCGCCTATGCGACAACTACAAACTGTTAGAAAGATAATCAATTCAGTATAAACCTGTTTTCAAATCATATGGGCGACTTTTTCTTAAATGTTATTTTTGTGAAACAATCTAAAATTATTTTTCTAAATAAATGTTAACAATCTTTCACTACTTTTATGCTTTAATGGTGCGTGGAGCCCCATTGACGCCTAACAATGTGCTTATGATATTAAGATACAGACACTAATGAAAGGACAGTGGTTTATAACAAAAGCACAACGCTGAGCGGTTCAGCGTATACCCAAAAAACTCCATTTCTTATTCGCGCCTGTTCAGAAATCGTAGTAAATAACTGATAGCACAAATAATTTACGTATATGATAGTTGTATATATTGTAGACACTGCAATCTCTACTGCTTAGAATGTATAATTAAATATTAATAAGTTTTGAAGCCGTTAACTATTTACAGGATAATTTAAATTCTGCATCAAAGAACCGAAGTTTAGTTGAAGCCAGGCTACGGAAAGGGTACACAAATATCTCAAAAAGGTTCCTGAACAAAACTTACTTTTTTATTTTATTAGTAATTGCTAAAGAAAGATTTTTAGTTGGTAATTAATGTTACTTGTTTTTTTTGAAAGTTTCTTCAACATCTATATGTTCCGTCTACATTATTATGAAACGAGTTTAGTTAGGTGACATTTCCACTGAGTTTCTTTCCGGAATGTCATACAACAAGCAAACGATCAGACATAATCTACAATCTAAATGATTAAACAAGAATGTATTATGCTCGCATATAAATTTACACATAAACACACATCGAGTTTTAATAATGTATATTCCCTCTTATTTCTACTTGCCGTTGACGTCTTCTCTATCAATTCAGGCTTATCAGACTGAGCTCACAATGATTTTGGTGCCTGCTTCTGTAGCCGAATTCAGTTGCTGATAAGGTGTAACATGTGCAGTATCAATCTGTGAGTAGTGTAAACTTTTGTTTTGGGCTATGATACAGAGAAAGAAGATGATGGGAAACCTCATAAAGACTGGCCAGTATACCTCACCAACGATCGTCAGTTTGGGGTGCGGATGTCATCCGGGTCTGTCTTGCAATCTAATAGTCTTTGCGTAATCTTAAACAAAAAGGCCACCTATTCTGCGTTATTATGAGGGACGGCGAAAAACTTTACGATTATATATTTCTGATGGACCGGTTATCAGGGGACTGATCCTATTTATGTGTGATGATGCTGAGCAGATTTTGTGTTTATCTACTTACGATGCCACTATGGCCCCATTATATTAGGACATGTTATAAAACAGATCTGAAGATGGGCCCCATTATATTAGGACTTGTTATAAAACAGATCTGAAGATGGTCATTGCCAACCAAACCGGTAGTCTCAAGAACTAATATTTTGCATTCATAGACGGAAATAAAGAAATATATTCTATATTAAAATGTTCTTATACTTCCCATTGTCTAACCAGATGGAGGAGGTCTTCAGGCAACAGGAAGCTGCTAATTGAACTTTAGGTATACAGCCGGCCGAAGTGGCCGTGCGGTTAAAGGCGCTGCAGTCTGGAACCGCAAGACCGCTACGGTCGCAGGTTCGAATCCTGCCTCGGGCATGGATGTTTGTGATGTCCTTAGGTTAGTTAGGTTTAACTAGTTCTAAGTCCTAGGGGACTAATGATCTCAGCAGTTGAGTCCCATAGTGCTCAGAGCCATTTGAACCATTTTTTTAGGTATACAAAGCAAACGTACTGACTTTTTTTTTTGAGAAATTATCGCAAACAGGGCAGATATATTATATTATATATATATATATATATATATATATATATATATATATATATCGATGAAACATATATTCATAGTTCTTTACCGAGCGAGGTGGCGCAGTGGCTAGCACACTGGACTCGCATTCGGGAGGACTAAGGTTCAATCCCGCGTCCGGCCATACTGATTTCGGTTTTCCGTGATTTCCCTAAATCGCTCCAGGCAATTGCCGGGATGGTTCCTTTGAAAGGGCACGGCCGACTTCCTTCCCCGTCCTCCCCTAATCCAACGAGACCCATGACGTCGTTGTCTGGTCTCCTTCCCCAAACAAACCAAACCAACCATAGTTCTTACACTAGGCCCAATGAGTGCTCAAATCAGAAGGTTAAAATGGCTCTGAGCACTATGGGACTTGACTTCTAAGGTCATCAGTCCCCTAGAACTTAGAACTACTTAAACCTAACTAACCTAAGGACATCACACACATCCATGCCCGAGGCAGGATTCGAACCTGCGACCGTAGCGGTCGCGCGGTAGCAGACTGTAGCGCCTACAACCGCTCGGCCACCCCGGCCGGCCAAATCAGAAGGGCAACGTGTTATTTTAGTACACGCATGCAACAAATATATATCATGTGGATGTATAGCTGCGCAGAATTTATTCGTCTCTTGGAAATAAGTGAATGGTCCCCACTACAAGAGAAAACTCTTGTTTTGTTCCAAATACGCATTTAATATTCAAGTCAGAGAGTAAAACCGCAGGTTACCATGAAGAAATGAATACTGTATATTTTTCAACTTGATTATTTGAGCCATTTATCATTCATTTCAAATACATGCCTAAAGCAGTATTGCAGATCGAGTGAATTACTGTTTTTTTTTGTACCATGTGGCAACAACAACAACAAAAATACCCAACTAGCCGAGCAACTCCGTTATTGTGCTTGACAATGCGAGTTATCACAACGTGCTAGAAGGAAAACCATCACCAATGAACAGCGAGAAAGCTGATATGGCAACCTGGTTACATTCTCTTAATATTCAGTTTGACCAAGGAAGCACGAAAGTTGAGGTATAAGCCTTAATAAAAAGCAACGAGCCTGAAAATGAGTTTACTGTCGATTAAGTTCTGGCACGTTGTGGACATTCTGTTCCCTGGTTGCCACATATTACCCAGAGGCAGTAGAAACGATATGATATGGGTACAAGCAAAAAATATCGGGTGTCTAGCAAAAAACGTTCTCTTAAGCTCCAGAGTGTCTGGAAGTTAGCTGAGGAAAAATTTGCCTCTCTTACTGAGCTAGAATGGGAAGCAGTTTGCAGATACGTGGAAGGTGTCGAAAAGAAATGTACTGAGCAGGAAAAAAATGAACGAAATAGAAAACGTGGTTATTGATCTTCATGTTTTTTATCCATTACAATTTTCTGTCTTTTTCTCTTTTTTTTACGAGATTTCCTTCTTGCCATATCTGTTCCGACTTTTATTTTCCTTCGACTGATTCTCCTTTTATGCGAATGACTTTTTATTTTCGGTACTCTAGTCAGATATTATTGATTTTGAACTTGGGTAGAATTATTAGTCACACACGTTCGATACGCATTGGATTGCTAGAGCATTAAACGTTGCGGCGGAGTATTATCGGACGATCTGTAGAAAAAGAGTTAGCGCCTCATCGTGCATAAACCACAGAGATTGCCAGGTACACTGCGGTAGAAAAAGACATGGGAACCTCTTAATATCGAGTGGGACATACTTTTTCCCAGCGTCGTGCAGCAACTCGACCTGGCATGGACTCAACAAGTCCCCTGTAGAAATATTGAGCCAGGCTGCTTCTATACCCATCCGTAACTGCGAAAGTGTTGCCGATGCAGGGTTTTGTGCATGAGTTGACATCTCGATTATGTCCCGTAAAAGTTCGATGGGATTCATGTCGGGTGATCTAGGTGGCTAAATCATTCGCTCAAGTTGTCTAGAAGGTTCTTCAAACCAATTGCGAATAACTGGAGCTCAGTGACATGACATCTTTATTTGGAAATATAATGTCCATGAATGGTTGCAACTGGTCTCCAAGCAAGCGAAAATAACCATTTTCAGTCAATGATCGGTTCAATTGAACCAGAGGACCCTGTCCATTCCATGGAAACAAGCCACCACAATCTTGCACAGAGCCTTGCTGACAGCTTGCGTCCATG
This sequence comes from Schistocerca nitens, assembly GCF_023898315.1. Lineage (NCBI taxonomy): Eukaryota > Metazoa > Arthropoda > Insecta > Orthoptera > Acrididae > Schistocerca > Schistocerca nitens. The sequence goes on along the minus strand of NC_064617.1, from coordinate 673,204,319 downwards.
GCTTCGTGGGGTCTATGCCATACTCGAACCCTCCCATCATCTCTTACCAACTGAAATTGAAACTCGTCTGACCAGGCCACGGTTTTCCAGTCGTCTGGTCACCATCCCACGAGAGGTGCTGCACGCGATGTGCTCTTAGCAAAGTCGCTCGCGTCGGTCGTCTACTGCCATAGCCCATTAACGCCAAATTTCGCCACACTGTCGTCGTATGTCCCACATTGATTTCTGCAGTTACTTCACGCACTGTTGCTTGTCTATTAGCACTGACAACACTACGTAAAATCCGCTGCTCTCAGTCGTTAAGTGAAGGCCGTCTGTCACTGCGTTGTCCATGGTGACAGGTAATTCCTGAAATTTGGAATTCTAAGCAGACTCTTGTCACTTTGGATCTCGGAATATTGAATTCTCCAACGATTTCCGAAATGCAATGTCCCATGCGTCTAGCTCCAACTACCATTCCGCGTTCAAAGTCTATTAATTGTTGTCGTGACTCCATAATCACGTCGAAAACCTTTTCACATGAATTGCTTGAGTAGAAATGACTGCTACACCGATGCACTGCCCTTTTATACCTTGTTACGCGGTACTATGCCATCTGTATATGTGCATCCCACGACTTGTATCGCCTGAGTGAGAGAGACCTGAGGTATCCGGTGGCTTGTTGCAGAGTAATGGCATTTCGTTTGATTCCTTAATCCCATTTATCTTCGTATCTGTTTTTCAGTGAAAATATCTACAGAAAAGAGTAAATGCGGACTGGATGCTCTGTGAGTCTTGTTTGTTTCTAAACTTGTTCCATTAACTCACGGTGCTTACTATTGGCAACTGTAATAGTATTCACTTCTCTCTTCACTCTCAAACTTGCTTTCAGTGCTGATCAGTACTAATCACTTCTGTCTCGACTTCGCTTTTTCCGGCACTGTTGGTTGTACGTTAACACTTACACACATCTCGACGCACAGGTTTACTGACAAAAAGTTGGTAGATACGCTCCTCGTGTACGGATTCACTGAATGGAATGGAAAAGAGGAAAGAGGACGCTACGCTGAGCTGTTTCTGCAGCGACAGCAGCCACATCACAGTCCTGCCGCATCTGTCTGAGGGTTATTGCATTATTCTGTGATTCGTGTTGTGAATTTTAATGATTGCGAGTTACAGGCTTTTTTACGTTGTGAAGGTGATTGGAGCAACAAACCGAATGAACGATAATTACATTATCAGTCCGTAACGAGCCACCTCAGACCACGCCTCCCTTATAGCAAAACACTCAGAAAATCTCCCTGAACAACCTCCGAAATTTTGTCGGTGGAGTTTTGGTTCACCCTGTATAGCATAAACAATATTAATAGTCTACGGGGAGTCCACATATTCCAAATATCCTATAAGGAAGTTACAATTGTGATGAAACGCGTTTGATTTAACAGTATGCACTAGAAGGGAAAATAAAGGACGACACTACACGAATGATTTATCCGAATGGGACGTAAATCGGTACGTGTGATGTACATGTAGAGACAAACAAAGATTAAAGCGGTGCACGGTTCTAGGAGCTTCAGTCCGGAACCGCGCGACTGCTACGGTCGCAGGTTCGAATCCTGCTCGGGCATGGACGTGTGTGATATCCTTAGGTTAGTTAGATTTAAGTATTTCTAAGTCTAAGGGACTGATGACCTCAGATGTTAAGTCCCATAGTGCTCAGAGCCATTTGAATCATTTGAACCAAAGATTAAAACTTTAGAAAAAGTGGGTGATTCATACAAGAGAAAGAGCTTCACAAACTGAGCAAGTCAATAAGCCGTTACTCCATTTCTGGCCCTTATGCAAGCAGTTATTCGGCTTCACATTGATTGACAGAGTTGTTGGATGTCATCTTCAGAGATATCGGTGCCATATCCTGTCCAATTGGCGCGTTAGATCGTCATAATACCGAGCTGTTTCGAGGGCCGTGGAAATAATGCTCCAAACATTTTCAATTGGGAAGAGATACGGCGACATTGTTGGCCAAGGTAGGATTTGGCACGCACGATGGCAAACATTAGAAACACTTGCCAGGTGCGGGCGGGCATTATCTTGCTGAAATGTAAGCCCGGGCTGGCTTGACGTGAAGGGCAATAAAATGGGTTTAAAATATCGTCGAAGTACCTCTGTATTGTGACGGTGCCGCGGATGACATCCAAAAGGCTCCTGCTATGAAAAGAAATGGTACCCTACACCATCATTCCCGGTTGTCGGTCCTTACGGCGGGCTTCAGTCAGGCGAGTATCTCACCGCAGTCTGAGATGTCTCCAGACGCGTCTCCGCTGATCATCGAGGCTCAGTTCTAAGCGGGACTCATCACTGAAGACAATTCTACTCCAGTCAATGAGATCCCAGGTCGAAGTCGTGTCTGGAGACTTCCCAGACAGCAGTGGAATTCCAACCTGACTGTCACCCGCCATACAGTCTGACAACCAGGAGTGATGGTCTGGGGTACTATTTCCTTTCACAGCAGGACCCTCTAGGTGTCATCCGCAGCACCTTTAAAGCACATCGGTACGTCACGTTTTGTTGCCCTTTATAGAAGACGTCCACAGGGTTACATTACAGCAAGATAACGCCCGAACGCACACGAGAGAGTTTCCACTGGCCGTCTTCATCTTGCCAAACTCTACCTTGGCCAACAAGGTCGTCAGATGTCTCCCTAAATGAGAACGTTTGGAGAATTATGGGCAAGGCGCTACAACCGGCTCGGGGCTTTGAAGATCTAACGATCCAACTGGACAGAATTTGGCATGATATCCCTTAGGAGGACATCGAATAACTCTTATCAATCAATGGCAAGCCTAATATTTGAGTGCATAGGGCCAGAAGTGGATCAACGCAATTAATCACATTTCATTGGATTACGGGAATATAGCGAAATCCGGGAAGGAAGTTTACTATCTGTGTAAGAAAATAGTGAATGTAGTCGGTGTTGGAAATTTAAGTTAGTACGAGTTGCGTAATAAGATAACTTAATGGGCGGTCTAACATTGTCCAGACGGTTTTTTAAATTGTGCACTGTGCTTGCATTGATTGAAATGGATAAAAATGAATACTGTGTCGACAAAAAATTCTTTATTTTGGACGGTTTATCGCCAAAGGAAATAAATTTCTGAATTTATACGTGATCACGTTTCTCTTGAAGAGAATCTACGCTCAAATTATACAAAGGGAGGATCAGCGTCAAACAACCCGTAAACGGCGAGATTATAAGAGACGGAGCACAAGCTTGGATTAGGGAAGGATATCAGCCGTGCCCTTTGAAGAGAATCATCCCGCCATTTATCTTAAGCGATCTAGGTAAATCACGGAAAATGTAACTCTAAATGGCCAGAGGGGTATTTCAACCGCCCTCCTCTACATTGCGAAAGATAAAATAAATGCTGGCGAATATTACGCAAGCATTCTGGTCCACCCCAATAAAACACATTTGAGACGGTACCTGAATCACAGAAGAAAAGGAAAATGACATCTTTTTTCTGGACCATACACTTGCCCCGCCCCCACCCCTCGTTCCACCATTCACCAGCAGCCACAGTTACACTGACTGGACCCGCTGTGGAGAAAGTGCATTGATCTAAGAAGGAATTTCGTCGAAGAATGAGTCTATTTTTGACCTGAAATACATCGTAGATCACTGCCAGATTGGGAACCTTAAAACTTACCTCGCGATGAACTCAGCAGAATGATGCAGGTTCGCCGCTTTACGGCAGCGAGCGTGGCCGATAACGCGAGACATGGTCGCTGTCCACAGTTTACGCCGCCGCGCACGTAAATACATTGTGCCGGTCGCCAGCCTGCTGTCAGACACATGTCTTGCACGTGCAGCCCCGGGGACGTGAGGGCGTGTTTCATCGCCTGTACATGCGGTCCTCCTCCCGACAGAGTGTAGTGGCCACCATTTGTTAGTTCCCTGTACAGCTGGCGCGTTCAGCGTCCTGGCATAATGATAACTGACACACAACTGCAGCCTTCTTTTTCACGTTAATCGAAATACTGAACAAAGTAGTCTATATTTTCTGCTGCTATTACAGAGCCGTATCTTCAGGTTTAGCCACTGAATTACGGATATTTTAAAGCTCTGTTCCTCAAGGATATGATTCGAAACATGAATTGAAAAGAGGTTGTTCTAGTTTTGTTTTAGAGACAAGACCGTAGCAAAATGGGTACATTATGAAGTATAATGATTGTTTACTTTACATTTGGCTAGAGCTTAATCAACCATACATCTGCTCTACGAGCCTCTTCCATTTCTTTTTGTCGAGTCCACTTTTCATCCTTTTCGTGTTGATGTTCATCGTAACTGTGTTCTCCCGTGTGTTACCTCGCCATCTAATTCTGCTTCTTCCTCTTCCTCTCGTTCCATCTATTGTTTTGGAGAATGCTAGGCAGTCTATTCTCCGTCATTCTCGCTACATGGTCTGCCCAGTTCAACCTTGTCTTCTTTAGATATCGACGATATTACGGCGTTCGTAGGCTACAGCTCTGTTAATTCTTCACTTTTTCTTATCCTCCAGTCCAACATAATTTCGTTATATAATATCCGACCACGATATTATTGCACTTGGCCTCCCATGGCCATTTTCAGAAATATGCGGTGACATTACAGTGAATAATTACAGTGACAACTAAGGAAAGCACATCGCACTGTAAATGATTTCAGGATAGTTGTGCATGTACTGTAAGGTGGTTCAGCGTGTCCTGAAATATCAGGAAAAAAACTCACGATAAGCCGACCGAAGCGTCCTCACTTCCAGGTACAATAATATTGTGATCGACTAATAGAGATCCACAAATGTTCCTCTGTACATTTCTTCCGAATATTGAGTTATTCTTACTCTATATTTCTAAATATTAACGCTTCACATCCGCATAATGTTCCCGATATACTTGACGAATGATACAAACTGATTTTGAAGTTAATACTAATTATTATTTTCTTTAAAATTATGCAAAAATCTGAAACCGTTTTGTTCGCTGTTGTTAGACGGGCATCTGTTTCTACACTCCTGGAAATTGAAAAAAGAACACCGTGAATTCATTGTCCCAGGAAGGGGAAACTTTATTGACACATTCCTGGGGTCAGATACATCACATGATGACACTGACAGAACCACAGGCACATAGACATAGGCAACAGAGCATGCACAATGTCGGCACTAGTACAGTGTATATCCACCTTTCGCAGCAATGCACGCTGCTATTCTCCCATGGAGACGATCGTAGAGATGCTGGATGTAGTCCTGTGGAACGGCTTGCCATGCCATTTCCACCTGGCGCCTCAGTTGGACCAGCGTTCGTGCTGGACGTGCAGACCGCGTGAGACGACGCTTCATCCAGTCCCAAACATGCTCAATGGGGGACAGATCCGGAGATCTTGCTGGCCAGGGTAGTTGACTTACACCTTCTAGAGCACGTTGGGTGGCACGGGATACATGCGGACGTGCATTGTCCTGTTGGAACAGCAAGTTCCCTTGCCGGTCAAGGAATGGTAGAACGATGGGTTCGATGACGGTTTGGATGTACCGTGCACTATTCAGTGTCCCCTCGACGATCACCAGTGGTGTACGGCCAGTGTAGGAGATCGCTCCCCACACCATGATGCCGGGTGTTGGCCCTGTGTGCCTCGGTCGTATGCAGTCCTGATTGTGGCGCTCACCTGCACGGCGCCAAACACGCATACGACCATCATTGGCACCAAGGCAGAAGCGACTCTCATCGCTGAAGACGACACGTCTCCATTCGTCCCTCCATTCACGCCTGTCGCGACACCACTGGAGGCGGGCTGCACGATGTTGGGGCGTGAGCGGAAGACGGCCTAACGGTGTGCGGGACCGTAGCCCAGCTTCATGGAGACGGTTGCGAATGGTCCTCGCCGATACCCCAGGAGCAACAGTGTCCCTAATTTGCTGGGAAGTGGCGGTGCGGTCCCCTACGGCACTGCGTAGGATCCTACGGTCTTGGCGTCCATCCGTGCGTCGCTGCGGTCCGGTCCCAGGTCGACGGGCACGTGCACCTTCCGCCGACCACTGGCGACAACATCGGTGTACTGTGGAGACCTCACGCCCCACGTGTTGAGCAATTCGGCGGTACGTCCACCCGGCCTCCCGCATGCCCACTATACGCCCTCGCTCAAAGTCCGTCAACTGCACATACGGTTCACGTCCACGCTGTCGCGGCATGCTACCAGTGTTAAAGACTGCGATGGAGCTCCGTATGCCACGGCAAACTGGCTGACACTGACGGCGGCGGTGCACAAATGCTGCGCAGCTAGCGCCATTCGACGGCCAACACCGCGGTTCCTGGTGTGTCCGCTGTGCCGTGCGTGTGATCATTGCTTGTACAGCCCTCTCGCAGTGTTCGGAGCAAGTATGGTGGGTCTGACACACCGGTGTCAATGTGTTCTTTTTTCCATTTCCAGGAGTGTATACTCCTTCTATTGTTGTTACTAAAGAGACGCATTAAATATTTGAAGACATCGGCTATCTTGAGAGTGAATCCACCTACAACCAAAGTCGCATCACTTCGGACTTTCTTACTTATGGTCAGATATTCTGTCGTTTCTTCCTACTCCGTAGCTGAGCATTCAACGTAGATGTCTGCCATGCAGAGGATCTGGGTTCGATTACTGGTACCGTCAAGGATTTTTTCCTTGGTTGGAGGTCAGGTATGGGGTGCATTCAGCCTCGTGATCCCAACTGAGGAGCTGTTTCACCAAACAGTAGTGGCTCCACGGTATGGTAAGTCTGCAAAACGTGCGGACGGGCGGAGTGCTGACCACATGCCACTCCATACAGCATCCGCATGACACTGCAAGGCAGATGATAACACGGCAGCCTGAACGAAGAGCTCTTTTTTATTCTGTCTTTTCATCAATAACAAATAATCCTGTTTTCAGAGATATTTTGCAGTAACTTTGCATCAATTTTGCATCATTTGGCTTAATTCTGTTTTGGAACTACTTATTAATGTTATATCTTCTGCATAGGCAAGGTTACTAATGTTCATCTCTTTCACTTGGATCCCTTATGGATTAATTCTAGTAAACTCTCTATCTGTCTTCTCTAAGATACAGCCGAATAAGATAGGTGTTCTCCAGCAGTTGCGTCCCTTGTGGAGTAAATTCCAAATTTTTGAAAAAGCATGCAATCAGTCTTTCGCAATTAATGTCCTGTTATTTGCGCGTCAGAAGTGAAATTGCCAAAGGTACGAAAAAAATATTTGCATCACAGAGTCTTGTCATTTAAGTAACAGTGGTATTAGATATGCGATATTCTCTCGTATTTCTCTTAAGAAGTCGTACAACTGCCCATTACGTTTCAATTTACGTCAACACCAGACAGTTCCGTACTTAAATGTTTGTGGCTAATAATTTAGTTTTGTTGTGTACATAGTTCCGCGTAGTCAGCGCGTACACAACTTTCCCACTAGAGCGCGCCCAGCTAAGCGCAACAGCGCAGGCGCATCGCTCGTCCGTCTCCGCACTACGAGATGGCGCTGTCTTAGAGACGGACCAAATTCTGCTTCCGCCGATCCGCGTAGTAATATGTAACGCAGCCAATGAGATCGCTGCTAACGTAGAACCTTTTCTCCTCGCGGAGCTCACTCGCGCTGTGATGATAACGAGTGTATAGACCTCCGATTAATCAGTCTGCATTAGTCTGCACCAGTCTATAGTCAAGTTTCAGTCTGCGCCTAATAAGATTATCATATTCCTGTACATAGCCATCAAGTGTCAGAGATATGTGAGAATAAGATTAACATACCAAGACCAAAGGAACTTCAGATTGTCAATTGTAAACAGCATCCAGAATCAAGTTACGTAATATCTATGATTTTTATTATTTTAATAAATGTGTGTGAAAATTAATCAAGTTCTGTTTAAAGTTGGTCACCGTCAATCTGCTACTCTAAGCGTGCAAGTGGCATTTCTATCATCTGACCTAACGGCAGAAGATAAAGACGCCACGATAAAACCACGACACATATTGCTGACAATCGCCTACTCCGTTAGAGCGACGAGTCAAATAATCTGATGGTGTGTGTACCGAAGGTCTTACAGTACGCAAACCACAAGTTTCAAATAGGTAACTACAATACGCAACTTTTTCTGCCGTTTCACAGATAAAAAAATAAATGAATAGGAGCCAAAAAAAAAGACAAGAGCAAATATCAACCAGTGCTGTCAGAAATTTTCTTCTTCCGTATAAGTTTCGAGAAAATTAACGTAGGTAAAGACGGGACACATTTGTTCGCAACTAGATTGGCACGGCATATGGTGGGAGGAGTACAAGGTACCAGTAACATCTTTGCCTTTCTCTGTTTCATTCATGTACAATGTACGGGAACAAGAAAAGAAACATTATTTCACCTGGTTCCTAACTTCTCTTATTTTACTGCAGAGATCCTTACGTGGCAGGCAATTAGTAAAAATAAGTTATACGTCTCTTCTCTGAAGACTCTTGTTAAACTAACACTATCATAACTGCTAGACACTGGATCCTCACCCTATCCCAGTAGTTTTAGAGTTTTAATATGCTTTTTTTTTTAATGTTTAGCATATTAAAGTTAAGCAGGGGTGCCGCGCGGATGAAAAAAATGCGGATCAGGCAACACATACTTCGTATATTTCCATTCATCGATTGGTGGTACAGACAATAAACAAGCAGTAATTTCAGCATTTTAATATAAGAACAATTTTTAAATATTTAGTATATTAAAGAGACCAAAAATTAATTTTGCCTCTCTCACGAGCAACAATGCGGGTGCTCTATGGATAAAAATAAATGCAAATAATAATTATCCGTAATAAGCATCAGGTGCCATGTTCTCCGTTTATTTCTGTACTTCGACTGAAGGTACAACACTATTTTTTTCTGCTACTTTGTCATGGTAGCAACAACTTAGTCCTTTCTAAGCGTTTGGACATTAGGAATTCACTGTGCAACATACACGTCCTCCTTTTCAAACTACAAAAGCACAGATTAGCTTTTGCAAACATTTTCATTGGTACATTTTAAATCTCTGCTGTAGAGGAATAGAATTTATGGAAACTGCCTCACATGTGGCGTCAATTTTCTACATTATCAATTCGCACAAGCGTCGTTGAGAAACTCTGACAGTATTACTCCATTTCGAAACAGAAAGCAAAATAAGAAACATGCGCAGAATTGGCGTCTTACTTCTCCTCAGAGGAAAATAGCATAAAGGACATTTTCGCATTAAACATCGATCTGTGGTTATTTGGAGACTTTGTCAGAGCGGGTATAAAGGGCAATTTGCGTGACTCCGTCAGCGCTCCATCGAACGGTGAGTCGAATAGAAGCGAAGGTTTTCGATATCTGAAGCGTTCTCTGCCATAGCATCCAGAGATAGGTATCGCAAAGTAATGGTTAAAACATACTGCACGGAAGTAGTCAGCTGAACACTGACGAAAGCAACTTACGATAGCTTGCTAAGCGAGAAAGTGTCAGACTGACTTAAGAATACAGGTTCAGAGTAGTAGTCATAATGAATGCGAGTTTTTTGACCATTTCATTACTCACCCTATAGGATTTCTTCCACTCTTTCACCCATGTTAAGAACAGTGAATATCATTCGTCCGCGTAGGTAAGCATAGAAATATATTAATTTGTGGACATGGGGTACTGTTCAAACGACTTCCTGTTCACCTCCTGCTACAAGTCGTAGTAATTTGCAAAGGAAAGTGTAAGATATCATGTAGATCTACATTATATTAAAAGATCATTTCCAGAAAGACTGAAATGTGTTCGATACAGTTCCCCACAGTCGTTTAATGAACAAAGTAAGAGCATATGGACTATCACACCAACTGTGTGATTGGATTGAAGAGTTCCTAGATAACAGAACGCAGCATGTCATTCTCAATGGAGAGAAGTCTTCCGAAGTAAGAGTGATTTCAGGTGTGCCGCAGGGGAGTGTCGTGGGACCGTTGCTATTCACAATATATATAAATGGCCTTGTGGGTAACATCGGAAGTTCACTGAGGCTTTTTGCGGATGATGCTGTAGTATATCGAGAGGTTGTAGCAATGGAAAATTGTACTGAAATGCAGGAGGATCTGCAACGAATTGACGCATGGTACAGGGAATGGCAATTGAATCTCAATGTAGACAAGTGTAATGTGTTGCGAATATACAGAAAGAAAGATCCCTTATCATTTAGCTACAATATAGCAGGTCAGCAACTGCAAGCAGTTAATTCCGTAAATTATCTGGGAGTAGGCATTAGGAGTGTTTTAAAATGGAATGAGCACATAAAATGAATCGTCGGTAAAGCAGAAGCCACACTGAGATTTATTGGATGAATCCTAAGGAAATGCAATCCGAAAACAAAGGAAGTAGGTTGCAGTACACTTGTTAGCCCACTGCTTGAATATTGCTCGCCAGTGTGGTATCCGTACCAGATAGGGTTGATAGAAGAGAGAGAAGATCCAACGGAGAGCAGCGCGCTTCGTTACAGGATCATTCAGTAATCGCGAAAGCTTTACGGAGATGATAGATAAACTCCAGTGGAAGACTTTGCAGGTGAGACGCTCAGTAGCTCGGTACGGCCTTTTGTTGAAGTTTCGAGAACATGCCTTCACCGAGGAGTCAAGCAGTATACTGCTCCCTCCTACGTATATCTCGCGAAGAGACCATGAGGATAAAATCAGAGAGATTAGAGCCCACACAGAGGCATACAGACAATCTTTCTTTCCACGAACAATACGAGACTGGAATAGAAGGGGGAACCGATAGAGGTACCCAAAGTACGCTCCGTCACACACCGTCAGGTGGCTCGCGGAGTATGGATGTAGGTGTAGATGTAGAAATGTAAACCATGAAGATAAGGTCGGCACTCATGCCACTTACATGATAAAGTGCTGCACAACAGATGTTTATAGAGCATTTAGATTTCCAAGTTTAGCTTTGAATTTCAATATTTAGAATGAGCCAGACATTAGAAAATCTGCCGGCACTATGTGCGGATTGAGGTGTGGATGCTGCACTATTTACCACTGTTTTATTTGGACCAAAGTTTTGTTTTGCTGAAAGAAGTCTGGCTCCATCACGTAGTTTCTCACACTTGCGCTTAGTCGTCCTGGCCTCCTCTACTCAATCTTTGGACGTAATCCGCCGGGAGTCGCTGCCTACGATTGATGTTTTCCAGCTCAGTCAGCTGTCTGTCACACAGTCACCACAGATTTAGTTGCAGACATTTTAAGTCTGAATGTCTTTAGAGGCAGCGACTCTGATTTTTCGAAGACATGAAATGTTATCTTGAAATGCATTTGGAAACTTAAGTTCCACCACATGTGATGATGCCTTCCAATAAATAACTTCTCTCTTTCAGTAGCGGCAGGACTCTCCAAATCGAAAGCTATTCTTTTACTTCTGTGTCGTTCTCGCTTCGTTTTCGAAGCTCCTCGTACACTAACTTCACGGAGCGTTGAAACTGAGATTATTTAATGAATACCCTTCCTTAAAATGTCAGATTTTCAGTGATTCTGCATGTTATCGAGCTTTGGCGTGGGGTCACATAAGTCTATTAGCGGTGACAGCAAGCTGCGAAACTAGATGAAACAGACCAGTCTGTCAAACGACCGCTTAAGGGGGCTTCATTACGAGATCAAGGATACGCATCGCCTAAATCGGAATGGATGTTTTTAATCATAATATGATACCGCTCACTGATATTTCTCACAACATGTGCGGTAAGGAGTATACAGAGAAACGGAAAACATAACCCATCTTCATAATGCACAAAATCGAAGTCTTTGCACAGTTATAAAGTGTTAACACCTTTGCTGAGACTGGGCTTAAAAGTGTTCGTTCGACTTCAGTACGCCACGTTGTCAGTTGATGTCTCCGGACACTGAATGTGCTGTGTGTGACGTCAGAATGTGCATCGAATGCTCTACAAGATCACGACGAGTGTTCAGTTATCAAGTGCGTGTTTTCTGTCATAATAAGTAAACGGAGAGATCTAAATTAATCTAGTTCTAGGGCCGCATACGAGAACTTTCCATTAGAGACATCTGACACATAATACGCTACCCATCTCTCCTTTTCAGTACGGTAATGTTTAATGCAAATGTCAGCGAAGCACAAAGCCCAAGCATTGCTTAGGAACCCAAAGTAATAAGCTGGTAAAGACCACCGAACCATTGGCGATACAATCTTCAGAAGGTCGTGTTATCAACTGTACTTTCGTTTCAGGTCACGTACCGAGGTGAGTCACAGAGCTAACCTTCGCAACGTGGTCTGCATTTTAGTGTGTCGACTAAGAAGCTATTAATCACAAGAAAGAATATATGACGTCAGACAACAATGCCGTGGATGCGCTATGAAACACTTGTAAAATAAACTTCAGAATTTGCACTCTTAGTCACATTTTAATTTATTTGAACAGTTAATCAGTTTCGGCTTTGCAGCCATCATCAAATATTAAAAAAACGAGGCGATGCAGAGACAGGTACTCTTCCTGGATGGCAAATTTAACGCAGGTATTTGTGAAGACATTTGGGAAACGCTCCCGTTACCCAAACTTTGAGAATGGTTTGGAACAGAAAATTTTTCATACCAGCATGACAATAATCACGTACACAAAATAAAGACAACTTCTTCGTGATCTGGATAAAATTGCGTTTTTGTTTGGTTACCCTGTTCTAGAACACGACATAGATCCCATCGAGCATCGGTTGCGTGCCGTACCACACATCCAAAAATTATTCTTCATGAAGAATCGTCCCAAACAATTGGACGTTGTAATATTAGTAAAAGGGTAATATACTTGCTGTTCGTTACATGGTTAACGGCTTTGCTACTAATGTGAATGGTCACACAACGTATCGACAGATCGTACAGTACAACATGAATTTTCAAACCTTGATAATTATGATCAATACTCTGAACAAAGTTGGCTATGAAAAAGAATGACTAACGTGAACACCTTATTTAGCGACCTTCTCTTCCCTTCACCCTTCCATTTCGTACACATTGCTGCAATGATTGTTGCGCACGATAATCTACTTACATTGGCAGACCTTTTAAACTGTTAAAGTTGAACTTAAACATAATAATAGAATTACAAAAAATGAATAATTAACGTCATAATTAAATTCTATCACTGCCTTCAGTAGCTGTAAATTGTAAAGGAGACGACAGATGTCGTTCCCCTTCTTGTCCAACCCGAACTTGTGCTCTGTATCAAGTGCCCTTGTCGTCGAAGGGACACGAAACTATTATCTTCCTTCCTTTCTTGGTCGCAAATTTGACTGGATGGGAAGTGGTAGTCGATACACTCACAGAAACATTATAGGTCGAAACGTATTTGGTGATGATGGTGTCTTCGTGAGAAGAGACAGTAAGTTGGATGGACTACGGAGTTTCGCAATTTCGTTGGTGGCTGGAGGCGCACCGAGAGGTACGCCGACAAGGTACTGCAATAACATGTGCGACTTGTAACTGTCCCTAAATCTTTTTCAGGAATGATACTTCTCGTCCACGTTGAGTTACAGTGGTCGATAAATTTGCTATGGGTGAATAGATGCACCACGTAGACCCTTGAGGAAGGTTTCAGGACTTGAATCCCGAACCTGTGTGGCACGTATTGGGATGGCAAACCACAGCCGGGTGCAAGGATTCTTCGGCCCTGGCATAGCTCATTTTAAGAACAAGATTGTCTGTCAATGACGCTCTTGAATCTCGTAGATACCATTCCCCGTTGCTGCAAAACATGTGCTGTGGAAAAGATTTTTCCGATTTTGTGACTTTTTCGAGGTGTATCTCCGGTTTCAGAGCTTTTCCAGTTATATGTTTTGAACATCATTGTGCCATATTTTCTTGTGTGTGAACCTCAACGTCGTTGTGTAACCGTTCTGACATCTCATTATAGATATTTGCATAAATTACTTGACAACGCTTCGCTTTTAGGTAGTAGCGTACATGAAAATTTAAACAATCACTTTTGCCATATTGACATGGCTAAATAGTCGTTGTTTTTCTTAGTATTTGTATCCGTAAGTGACAAAGTTTTTTAGATCAGAGTTACTCTGTTTCGATAACTACAACAATTATATACAACGCACAAAATATGATGATAAAAGCCGCAAAGTAGATTGTGCTGAAGGCTCCCGTCAGTGCGACAGGCACTTTGTCAATGCGCCACAGAAAGCTTATTATTTTGGATTGGAATATATGCCAGGTATGTTTATTTATCAGTTACGCGTGAATTTATTTTCATAAAACGAATAGGATTGTTTAGCAGCCAGAGATGTGATTTAGGCAACAGTTTGTTTTCTGAATGCGAAGAACGTAATAAACGTTTACAGCCATTTGGTGTGTCAGTGGCTCGCAGATGGGTACGATGTTTACTTTACGCCACGATTGGGCTGAAAATGTTTTACATCGACGAAAATGGAAAATCCTTCGACGATAGCACACAAAACTCGATTCCAAGAAACGATAAATATCTTTAAAATGCAGGCAATTCCATATAAAAGTAGTAAACGTCTTTTCCAGATTACATTCATATTAATACAGGTATGGACCGGGCAACTATCGTCAGCCCTGTCCCAACACAAAAAGCAGTGGCATAGAATAAACAAAGAGAGTTTAAGATCCTCTGCATTTATCGTTAAGACCTGTAATCCTGTGACAGGTTTTATGTTCCGAGAGATGTGAAGAAGACTTAAAACCTGGAACATGATTTAGTACTTAGCATAGAACGTTAACTCGACTTAAAAATAAAAAAAAAATAAAGCGCGTTTCAAACGGTTACAAACACGATCTTACAATACTTGCAAAATGTTCGATGCCGAACAGTAAAGGGGGCCGACTAATTCGCCATCATGTTAACGATTTCTGTTTCGCCATGCTTGAGTCAAATAAAAACAAGCGGCGGTTCATGTGGAGCAGCACGGCCCTGAGACTGGTATCCTGTCTGACTCACTCTCCTCTTTCGTCTTAGGCGTTCCATGATGATGGAATTCTCCAGTGCCCAGACGAGCTAGCCCGCGGAAAACCCGCAGCCAAGCTGCAAACGGTCCTGTGGCAATTCGAGGCAAGCACCCGTGTAACGCGAGTAACTGCCACGCGACAGCCTTTGTGCTTGGTCAGTGAGATTTAGAGTGGCAGAAAGAAGATCCTGAAAATAAGTCACAGTTTCAAATCTCAAACAGTGTAACCTAGCATAAATAGTTAATTCGTGGTACAATGTAGAACTCTTTGATAAGGTACGTCTCCTGAACGTTTGTGAGTGCACATCCCCGGACCGCAGATAACATGATTTGCATTTTTCTTTTTACTTTTTAGTGCAAATTAAAAAGGATTTTCTCCATAAATTTATGAAACAGAACAAATGTCCAGTCTCTAATGGCTTCGACACCGAAGATACATTGAGCTTTAAACTTCACAGAAACGAAGATTTGTCTACCTCAGCGAAGCGAAACAGAGCGATGGAATTGTAAAATCGATTGAAGAGTTAATAATACAGAGTTATTTCTGGATGGTTTCGTAACCTGTCTTTTCCGCTAACTCTGAATATAAAGGCATAATCGTACTATCATTTTAAAGAGGGAAGTTTTAAAGTCGGGTAACTGATTTAATATGTTCATATGGCAAGAAAAGTGAATACTTTTGTTGCCGGAGAAAGTGACGTTTAGGAGGCAGGAAACACCTCCCGTACATGATAAAAACCTGTTAATTCTTCCTTTTGAGGTAATACTTTCCATCCTGCCATTTCCAACAACGTTTGGGAGAACTGAGAAAGCACATTATCACACTCAACGATAATATAACTCCAGTACTGTATGAGTAGATCTGGCGAAACACCTGTCGTTTCTACATGGAGCTGACATAAGAGACGGTGTATAGTTCGCAGTACAGATTATTTGTTGCACACAGGAACCGTTCTGTCAGATGCCCTGAAATTTACAAAAATGGCTCAAATGGCTCTGAGCACTATAGGACTTAACATCTGAGGTCATCAGTCCCCTAGAACTTAGAACTACCTGAACCTAACTAACCTAAGGACATCACACACATCCATGCCCAAGGCAGGATTCGAACCTGCGACCATAGCGGTCGCGCGGTTCCAGACTGCAGCGCCTAGAACCGCTCGGCCACACCGGCCGGCTGAAATTTACACTTTTAGGCGGATGTTTATGAAAGAATTAAGTTTTGAGTCATTTCCTGGTTAAGTATATTTAGAAACAAACCATCAACTCCAACCTCCAGCGAACTAAGACGGTCATATATACTGCAATCACCCCTGAAGCTATGTTTGTGTTATGGATGTGAGGTTTGCCTGTTACGCAAACAATAGTTTTTTCATATTTAACCCAAACACGTTTCAGCACCTTTGTACCGCCGTCTGTGGAAATTCTTTCTTCAGTTCCTAATTTTTACATTATTGCGTTGTGTAAGGACCCTCTGTACATTTTTGGATATTGCTGGCTTGTCATAGTTAGCTTCCGAAAATCGTTTCTCATCTGGATTCTCATGGTTCAAATGGCTCTGAGCACTATGGGACTTAACATCTATGGTAATTAGTCCCCTAGAACTTAGAACTACTTAAACCTAACTAACCTAAGGACATCACACAACACCCAGTCATCACGAGGCAGAGAAAATCCCTGACCCCGCCGGGAATCGAACCAGGGAACCCGGGCGTGGGAAGCGAGAACGCTACCGCACGACCACGAGCTGCGGACGGATTCTCATGTGTTGTTGAAGTGTACGGACAAACACTACACGTATTTGCTGAAGTTCAATTTTAAAACAACAATTTTACTCTTTGCACGTTAAAATTCTGAGGACTTACGAAAGCTGACAAGCAATCAATCAGACACTTAAGTGGAATGATCACATAAAAACTCAGCAGGAAAAGCAGATGCCAGAATGAGATTCATGAGAAGAATCTTGTAACTCATCCACGAAGATAGACTCTTACAAAGCACTTGTTCGATCGATTGTTGAGTACCGTTCATCAATCTGGTGTCCTTACAGATAGGACTGATAGAGGAGATTCAACGAAGAGCGGTGTGTTACCTCACGGGATGGTTTAGTCAGGGCGAGGACGTTACAGAGACGCTCAACAAGCTCCAGTGGCAGACGCTACAAGAGAGGCGTTGTGCATCACGAAGAGGTTTATCATTGAAATTTCGAGAGAGCAGTTTACGGAAAGAGCCTGACAACACTTTACTTAGTCCCACACGTATCTTAGAAAAATGACCACAACAAGAAAATCGAGAAATTAGAGCTGATATAGAGGCTTACCGAAAATCATTCTTCCCATACGCTATTCGCGAGTAGAACAGGGATCAAACGGTTCAAATGGCTCTAAACACTACGGGACTTATCATCCGAGGTCATCAGTCACCAAGACTTAGAACTACGTAGACCTAACAAACCTAAGGACATCACACACATCCATGCCCGAGGCAGGATTCGAACCTGCGACCGTAGCAGCAGCGCGGTTCCGGTCTGAAGTGCCTAGAACCGCTCGGCCACAGATGCCGGCGTAGAGTAGGGAAAGGGCGATCAACTGGTGGTACCAGAAGTACCGTCGGCTTGCGGAGTATGATGTAAATGAATATCCGATAATGTACTGAGGATACTACATAACCAAATAATGTAAAAATAAAAACTTGATATAGAATAACTACTGGCAATGGAACATAGGTGCTGAAACCTGTTTGGGTTTTACACGAGAGGAAAAGAATAGTTGTTTTGATAACAGGCGGACCTTATACTCATAATTTTGTCAGCAAATACGGCTACTGCAAGAGCTACATAATCAAATGATGAGTGTGATGCATACTCTTTGTTGCTTGTTTTTAACATGTCACTGAGTTAAAATTACGCCATTTATTTTGAAAAACTGTAAGAATAGCAGTATAGGTACGCCTGCGAATAACCCTGTAATGCCAGGGGAGAGCGACATTTGCTGCAAGAGCTATGGAGCACCCTCTGGATAGGAGTGCGAAGGCTATATGAAAAGGGCTATAGACTTGAGTTTAACTTGTGTTATTTTCCTCTGTCAACAGTGAGAAACATCAGTGTGAAAGAGGGCCCTGACAATTTACGTATTATGAACGTAGCGAAATGTCGATCTCCACTGATTAGGTCTGTCGTACAGCGAAATAGCAAGCCACACAGATCCTAATTCCACTACAGTCGGCGCGCGTGCGCAACGCGTGGGTCGACGAGAGCTAGATGAGTCGTAAGTCCCGCAGTATACCACGAAGTACGGCCTCAGCAAGGAACGACAGACAGATCATCCCCACTGCAGTCTCGAACCGTTAATCTGCCTCTCAGTGTTGGTACAAGGTTAATGCACCGCAGCAAGGGAGAAGGCCACTGTCTGGCTTCCACTTCGCCAGTGTCTGTTGAGCTACTAACAGCGTGCATGTAATCCTTTCCGAAATACACTTGATCCTAAACCGACTAAACCGAAGGTACCTGGAGCTACAGTGGTGTTCTCAACGTATATAGCAGCGTGGTGACTGCCGACAATTCATTATCCCCAAGTCCCGCTTAAATCTGTAGCACAGTGATACAATGTGTGTTTTTTAAGTAAGTACCGTTTTGAAATAAAAACAAAAACAGATTTTTCTAATCAGTTCATTTTCGCATGAAATCCTGCACTTTAATCTACTTTGCTACATAATTCCCACCAATATTAAGGCACTTATTGTATCGTACAACCAGCTTTTGAATACCAAAACTCGTAAACATCTGTCGCCTGAACATCACCTTCGATAATTTAAACTATCTGAAACAACTGCACAAAGCGCATTCTTGACTCTTGAGGAAACTCATTACATAACGTCGAAATCGTTAAGTGTCTGTTCTCTCCCACTTTTTGCGCCAAATCGTCAGTGTCAAATGTCAGACAAAGAGTGTTCTGTATCTAACTTTTAACAGAACATTTAAATTACCGAAAGTATTATTCAGGTCCCAGATTTCTAAGAGAGTGGTATTCAAAAGCTGGTTGTACGATAAGTGCCTTATGTTGTTGTTGTTGTGGTCTTCAGTCCAAAGACTGGTTTGATGCAGTTCTTCATGCTACTCTATCCTGAGCAAGCTTCTTCATCACCCAGTACCTACTGCAACCTACATCCTCCTGAACCTGCTTAGTTATTCATCTCTTGATCTGCCTCTACGATTTTACTCTCCACGCTTCCCTCCAGTACTAAATTGGTGACCCCTTGACTCCTCAGAACGGCCCTACCGCTTCTTCTAGTCACGTTGTGCCCCAAATTCCTCTTCTCCCCTGTTCCATTCAGTACCTCCTCATTAGTTACGTGATCTACTCAAGTAATCTTCAGTATTCTTCTGTAGCACCACATTTCAAATGCTTTTATTCTCTTCTTGTTTGATATGTTTATTGTCCAAGTTTCACATCCATGCATGACTACACTCCATACAAATACTTTCACAAAAGACTTCCTAACACTTAAATCTATACTCGATGTTAACAACTTTCTCTTCTTGAGAAACGCTTTCCTTGCAATAGTCAGTTTAGCAAGTTTACATTTTATATCCTCCTTGCTTCGACCATCCTCAGTTATTTTACTGCCCAAATAGCAAAACTGCTACTTTAAGTGTCTCATTTCTTAATTTTATTCCCTCAGCACCATCTGATTTAATTCGACTACATTCCATTATCCTCGTTTTGCTTTTGTTGATGTTCCTTTATATTGATGGGAATTCTGTATAACAGTAGATTAAAGTACAGGATTTCAAGTAAAAATAAAATTGCTAAGGGGAGTCCACCTTTTTTATGTGTGTTGCAAAACGGTAATTACTTAAAAAAAACATGGATCCTAGTTACATATGAGTGAGACCCTAAAGAGGTGAATGTCGTCTACCCAGGTGCATTATCCAGCCTCATACTGGTCGAACACACGGCGTCATAGCTGGGACGGCGTATGATATTAAAAGCGAAGCAGATAAGAATTGTGGACAGCGGTCGCTGCAGAATGAGAGCTGTAAAGCTTAAAAGTGGTATCATTCCGTCAAGACATTTACGGAAAAGTCATCCATTTTGCAAGATATGTTCAAATGCTCTTCTCCAGGCCTATTACTTATTTCCTGGCCTGACCATTCACCTAACACGTCGTCTGGAATTTCCTCAATCGGCGACGCACTTGATGTGATAGCTGGAGGCATACACAGTGGGATTTCGGCTTAGGCAGGAGCCACCTGAAACGCTAATACTAGAAAAATTCAATGCTTGTCTGGTTCAACGCTACGGCCTTCAAGGAGGTTCATATTGTTGCACGTGCGCTTCCAAAATACTGATTACTAGCACCTAATAATCTTTTACTGCTCTATCAACTTTATAGTTCTATCATACCGCTTTAAGTCAGATATGTGCTTCATTTAGCTACTTCCTAAGTATACTTGTTTAGAATGCAAAATTTCACAAATAGCCATTTGCAGGTGATTACTGACAACGATAATGCCACGGCCAAGGTTTAATCAATAAAAGACAATAATAGGTATCGTTTCGCTGTATATCGTTACTCATTCTCCTCTGATATGAGACTACTATAACATTCCATACACCAAAAGTTGGCGTTTCAGTGATCCATTACTCCCGACGAGGGACGGCTTTGTTGGCAGATAATACCCATTATTACAGGAATCTTCATAAGTTTCCGATGCAAGCATAAAGTGAATTCATAATATTTACGATTGTGATGCGCTTAGAGGCGTTTCCAACGCTGGTGGTAACTGGTCCAGATCTTGTTAGGATGAAATATTTAGGGCTGTGGCTAGAGAGGCTGTTTTATCTTTGTTCACAATGAGGAATCGTGACATCAGTTGTGACGTGCTGCCATGTGTTCTGGTAAACGGATGTCCGGTACATTAAGCTGGGTTTGTTCTGAGGGTCGCAGAAGAAACTAGTCGTAGTTATGATTCAGAGGCAGTGCTGTAAATACTACAAGTAAATGATGTCAGAATTATGATTCAGCTATTGAATCACGGCGCAGTTTTGACAAAACTGTTCTCAGATTTGCCACGCAATATATAAGGCATTATTGTAGTAATTATGTGAATCAAGGGAGTATTTTTGCCAAAGCTTCTAGACAGTACAATGAAACAAGAAATTTCGAAAGCAAGCAATTTCACGACGCTTTCTATTAAATTATTATTCTACACTGTCAGTTCTGTAGCACATTAGAAACATTTGACTTACTAAAGATTATACAAAACTGTCTGAAACAGAGTCGATGATTAATGTCAGTAATTATGGATAACCAAATGCTTGACAACTTGCAATTACGTTACATGCAATTGGGACTGAACAGATTCTATGATCTTGTTATTGGATAATCTTTAAATATTATGTCCCGAAATAAGGAAACACATAGGAGGAAAAATTCACATAGAAAGGGCTAATGCCTTGAAATAAATTTTGGGAGTTACGTATCTTTGCGCAGTTACACAAAAGATAATATCACATCGTTAAGGATATTAATCTCAAATTAGCTGCTCTTTTCCAGGATTTTTTTCAGGCAAGCCTGTGACAAAGATCTGGCAGATTTATTTGACAAACTAGTTCGTGCTGCAAGGGCGCACTAAATCATAAAGAAGATGTAAATGAATAAATCAGAAGAGAAGGGGTAAAAGAAGAGAAGGGATAAAAACGCTACGAGTTTTACAACAAAACCTACAAGTAAATCACGTTGATATTCGAGGTAACTGTGTGGAACATTAACACATAGGGGGAAAAGGATCACACTGACTTCAGCTAAATCACTTTTTCAAAGTTTGTAAATTTTTACTGGTCAGCAGTTTCCATCCAGGAACTGTAATTCGAAAATGACGATTAGCTCGCTCACAGGTAGACCGTTCGCCGGGTACAAGTCTTCCTATCTGATGCCACTTCTGCGAATTGCGCGTCGATGGGGATGCGATGATGATGATTAGGACAACACAACACCACAACACCCAGTTCCTGAGCGGAGAAAATCTCCGATCCAGCAGGGAATCGAACCGGGGCCCTTAGGAGTGACATTCCGTCGCGCTGACAACTTTTTTTTTTTTAATTTTGTTCGTTATGGTTCGTTGTGTTTCGTCGTTGCGGACGTCACATGACATCCGTTGATGTTCGTTGTTGATCTGTTCACTCAGTTTCTTGTTACAGATACTAGCCAACTCTCTGACCGAACACGCTGAGCTACCGTGCCGGCACCACTCAGCTACCGGGGGCGGAGAGCTCACTCGTCATTAGTTACGAACCATTTTAGTTCTCTTGGTGGGAACTGCATGAACACTTGGAAGCTACTTGTGACTTCACTGAGTGTTACAAAATTTTAATGCATTTCATTTCCGCTTTCATTGGTGATGACCACGGTATATTAAATGCTACAATGAATGGTGTTTTAAAATTTCGAAATTAGATTCTAAACAGGAGTAACAGACTTGAAACCTTGGGGCCGTAATTCATAAGCACGTAACTTCCCCCTACTTATACCTCCCGACGAGATCACGAATGTAAAATTAGAGAGATTCTGCGCGCACGGAGTCTTTCCGGCAGTCGTTCTTCCCGCGAACCATACGCGACTCGAACAGGAAAGGGAGGTAATGACAGTGGCACGTAAAGTGCCCTCCGCCACACACTGTTGGGTGGCTTGCGGAGTATAAATGTAGATGTAGATGAACATGAACTAAAGCAAAACTCATTTACATAACCATCGTTGTGATTCCTGTGCACAGAGCTCTATTGCAGTGTCCGTTTAACAGTAGAACAATTGTTGTCCTAATGAATGTTATCAGGTTGTGCAATGCAGACATAGTGGGTCAGAAAAAAGTGGAAACACCACTAAAATGCATGTTTGAACGTAAATGCAGACGCTTGCCAAGCCTACAGGTTGCGCTGTTGTATTTGACCACGAACGCCACCTGTGGCATTTCCTCGGTGTGTTGCAAGTGTCTGTCGTGGTCAGCACAGTGTTCTGTGTAGTTTCAAGTGGATTACGTCGTAGCTAAGTGAGGTCAAACGTGGGAAAATTGTTGGTGCGCGTATAGCGGGCGCTCCCGTAGTCAAGGTAGGCAAGTGTTTGGTGTTTCAAGATGCACCATATAGACCATTTAAACCGCTTAGACGGAAAGCGGAGAAACAGCATCCGGTAAGTCACAAAGCGGACGAAAGCGTGGGTTGAGTGATCGTGACAGACGATCGTTGAAGATGTGACGAAAAGTGAGAGGACGACAGCTGCAAAAGTCACTGCGGCACTGAATGTCTCACTCGCGAATTCCTGTCAGCACCAAAACAACACGAAGGGTGCCTCATAAGACGAGAAATGCAGGGCGAGCTGGAATTCCATAACCACTCATCAGTGGCAGTTAAAGGAGCCTGTAAAACCTGGACTATGGAGCAATGGAAGAAAGTCGGATGAGTCTTTCCAACTTCTGGTCGAGTTCACGTCCCAATAGTGAAACATGGCAAGGTTTCGGTGATGTTAAGGGCAGCTATATCGTGGTATTCTATGGATCCCCTGGTTAGTCTCAAAGGTCGCATTACTTCCCAAGAATTATACGATCATTTTGCTGATAGGGTCCATTGTACAATGTTTGTTCCCCAGTGGTAATGCTGTGTTCAAAGGCGACTTGTCCACATAGCTCGCACCGTACAGGACTCGTCTTGTGAGCACGAGGATGAATGTTCGCATCTCCCTTACCCACCACGATCACCAGATCGCAATATTATTAAGCCTTTGTGGTCTACTCCCATCATCGTTACCTGAACTTGCCAGTATTTTGCAAAAAGAATGATATAAGATTCCTGGGAAACCACGCAGGACCTGTATTTATTTTCCTGCACCATATTAAGCAAGATAATGTGTTGTGTTTGCAGTGTTTCTATATTTCTGCCCATCCTCTGTAACTGTTTCGTAATCAGAGTAGTTAACAGAGAGAACTTCTACAGTTTAAGTCGAGAAATAGTTAAAATTATTAATTGGGAATCTTTAGAAGAGAGACGATCCGATATTCGAGTTAGACTATGTGGTAGTTTCACTGCCATTGTTATCTACCTTGTGGAGCATGAGATTATGGTATATAGGTGTAGGTGCTTACAGAGCCATACAGACAGTATCTTTTTCTTCATCAATACAAAGATGGAATGGGACAGAAAATCACTGATATTTGTGCCAACTTCCACATAATTTACGGTGGAGTTTTCCTACTGCCTTTACCCCACATTGTGCGCAGGGTTAAGGAAGGATTTGGCATGGGTGATTATAAGGGGTGGTCGGATGCCCTTCCTGTCCCCACCCCATACCCCCTGGGACGGAAGTAGTGTGCCCCAGCTGTCTGCGTCTAGTGTACATCGTGAAATAGAGTGAATGTGCGTCATATGTCTGCGAGTCGTGGACTTAAGGCGGAACGTGGGGACCAGCCCGGTATTCACCTAGTAGGATGTGGAAAACCGCCTAAAAACCACATCCATGTTGGCCGGCACACCGGCCGTCGTCGTTAATCCGCCAGGCGGATTCGATCCGGGGCCGGCGCGCCTACCCGAGTCCAGGAAGCTGCGCGTTAGCGCTCTCGGCTATCATGGCGGGTCATAGTTTACAGTGGAGTAATGTAATTAAAAGCAAAAACTGGCACTGGTGAAAATACACGATAGTACAATCAAAAGCATTGCAGTAAACAATGGACCGCAGGCGAGACGTAAGCTAGATAACTGCGTGAGTATTGTAACAAACTGCCAGTGGGTTCACTATAAAGTACTGTCTCGAGTTAGCAGAAATCAGGCAGTTCTGACGGAAATAGTTTAGAAGACGAGGCACTGAAAGTAGTAGATGAGGTTTGCTTCTTGTACGGTAAAATAATTGGCGATGGCCGAAGCAGAGAGGATACAAAATACAGACTACAATGGCAAGGAAAGAGCTCCTGAAGAAGAGAAGTTTCTTAATATCGAATATATATTTAAGTGCTAGGAAGTCTTCTCTGAATGTCTTTGTCTCGAGCTTAGCCTTGTATGGAAATGAAGCGTGGACGGTAAACAGTGCAGACGAGAAGAGAATCGAAGCTTTTGAGACAGGGGGCGACAGAAAACTACAGAAGATTGAGTGGCAAGATAATGTAATCAAAGAGGAGGCACTGAACAGAGTAGGGGAGAAAGGAAATTTGTGGACTGACTTGACTAGAAGAACGGATCGGTTGGTAGGACACATTCTGAGACATCAAGGTATCACTAATTTAGCATTGAATGGAAGTGCGTGCGTGTGGGGGGGGGGGGGGGGTGCGTGCGTGCGTGTGCGTGCGGGGGTAAAAATTCTAGTGGGAGGCCAAGAGCTCAATCAAAACAGTAAGCAGGTTCAAAAGGATGTAGGTTGCAGTAGTTACTCGAAGACGACGAGGCTTGCACAGGATAGAGTAGCGTGGGGAGCCCCAACAAACCAGCCTTCGGACTGAAGACAACAACAACGTTTCGATTACGTCCCTATCTAATTGGCGTCAAATACACTGTCGAAAAAAATTTCGAAAACCAAGAAATAATTAATGCGGGGAAATGAAAATCCTCAGATACATTTTCCTAGGTAACACAGTTAACTGATTAACGTTGCAAGTTAACAGGTTAATGTAAGCGCGAAGAAAGCCATTGGAAATGTGCAATTCTGGCACTTTAATAACCGGTGTAAATGCCAGATTACTGAATGGAAGCACGAAAACGTGCATTCAGGGTATCGTACAGGTGCCAGATGTCAGTTTGTAGGATGGAGTTCCACACCTGTTGCACTTGCTCGGTCAGTGCAGGAACGGTTCATGCTGGTTGTGCGTGACACTACAATTATTGTCGTCCGATGCCCCTTACGTGCCCAGTTGGAGACAGATCTAGTGATCAAGGAGGCTAAGGTAACATGTCGACTGTAGAGCATATTGGCTTGCAGCAGCGGTATGTGGGCAAGTGTTATCGTGTTGGAAAGCACTTCCTAGAATGGTGTTCATGAATGACAGCACAACACGTCGAATCATCAGACTGATGTACAAATTTGCACTGAGGATGCGTTAGACAAGCACGAGAATGTTCCTGCTGTCATACGAAATCACACCCACACCATACCGTCAGGTGTAGGCCCAGTGTGTCTAGTACGAACCGAAGCGCGCAACCTCTTATTTAGGAAGCTATTGTTTCCCTAGCTGTCGATAACTATTAAAAAATTACAGTCACTGGAGTGAAATAAATAAAAAAAGAAGTATAAGTAGTGATATATCGCCATAGATAAGAAAGTTCCGTGTGTTTAATAATTGGCAAAATAGTCTCCTCCTTGTGTGCTGTCATTCGCCAAACTTTCGTTTCGATGTCTCGAGCGGTTTAGGAGATACGAGAGATGTTGCGAGTATTTCATATTCGCGGGCGTGAGATCGGAAGTGAGCGCGCTACATGGGATCCATTTTCTCGAGATCGGAGGCAGATAGAGATCTCCTCCCAAGTCTAAACAAAAATTCAGCATGTTAGCTAAATTTCATACGCAGCAACATACGGTGTAATACGCACCAAACGCAAAATCATAGCGACCCGTAATTTTCGTTGCAAGCTTTTTGAGTTTTGCGTAGTGTCTTACTAAAATGTGTACATCACAATAAGAATGATCATTAGCGAGGTGATGGGCACTTCGTCACGAAGCTGACGCTACAAGTAAGGCAAACATCATATATTTTCAGAGAATAGTTTCTGTATAATCGTTTGAGAAAAATAAGAGGCTGCGCGCGTTTCGGTTCAGTCAGCGCAGAGCGTCGCCAGTCGGCGCGTGCGAAGTATGGTGTACGCGTCGCAATATGCGCTGGACCCGCGCGACCCGTGCGGAACGTGCGTGTCGCGCTGTATTGTCGTGTCACGTCACACGTGCTATACGCTTCTCAATTTGCGTCTAGCCTAACCTCAACTCACTACGTCCACCGCTCAACGCTCACGACTGTTACTGCGCGTTTTCGCTGTTGTGATCTTCAGTCCACAGGCTGGTTTGATGCAGCTCCCCATGATACACTATCCTGTGCAAGCTTCTTCATTTCCGAGTAACTACTGCAACCTACATCCTTCTGAATATGTTAGATTATTCATCTCTTGGTCTGCCTCTCCGAATTTTACCCTCCACGCTTCCCTCCAGTACTAACTTGGTGATCCCTTGAAGCCTCAGAACGGTCCTACCAACCGATCCCTTCCTCTAGTCAAGCCGTGCCGCCACAAATTCCTCTTCTTCCCAATTCTATTCAGTACCTTCTCATTAGTTACATGATCTACCCATCTAATCTTCAACATTCTTCTGTAGCACCACATTTCGAAAGCTTCTATTCTCTTCTTGTGTAAACTATTTATCGTCCACGTTTCACATCCATAAATGGCTACACTCCATACAAATACTTTGAGAAAAGACTTCCTGACACTTAAAGCTATACTCGATGTTAACAAATTTCTCTTCTTAGAAAGACTTTCCTTGCCATAGCCAGTCTACATTTTATATCCTCTCTTTTTCCGACCATCATCAGTTATTTTGCTGCCCAAATAGCAGAACTCATCTACTACTTTAAGTGTCTCATTTCCTAATCTAATTCCCTCGCCATCACCTGATTTAATAAGACTACATTCCATTATACTCATTTTTATTTTATTTATGTTCATCTTATATCCTCATTTCAAGACTGTCCATTCTGTTCACCTGCTCTCCCGGATCCTTTGCTGTCTCTGACAGAATTACAATGTCATCGTAAACCTCAAAGGTTTTATTTCTTCTCCATGGATTTTAATTCCTACTCCAAATTGTTCTTTTCTTTTCTTTACTGCTTGTTCAATGTACAGATTGAATAACATCGGGGATAGGCTACAACCCTGTCTCACTCCCTTCCCACCCACTGCTTCCCTTTCATGGCCCTCGACACTTGTAACTGCCTTCTGGTTTCTGTACAAATTGTAAATAGCATTTCGCTCCCTGTATTTTACCCCTGCCACCTTCAGAATTTGAAAGAGATTATTCCAGTCACCACAGTCAAAAGCTTTCTCCACGTCTACAAATGCTAGAAACGTAGGTTTGCATTTCCTTGATCTATCTTCTAAGATAACTCCAAGGGTTCCAACATTTCTATGGAAACCAAACTGATCTTCCCCAAGTTCGGCTTCTACCAGTTTTTCCATTCGTCTGTAAAGAATTTGTGTTGGTATTTTGCAACCGTGACTTAGTAAACTGATAGTTGGGTAACTGTCACACCTGTCAGCACCTGTTTTCTTTGGGATTGTAGTTATTATATTCTTTTTGATGGTAGCGTTTCGTGTTGGAATATTTTTCTGCAAGTGGATCACAAATGGCCAACATTAAAAGGAAATAGAATACTACATCAGTGCATAACATGATACAGTTTACTGTAGGTACACTCGTACCTGCAAACGGAAGTGCTCCATATGTCGTCCTCGCATTTGGATGTAATACTGCATTCCTCACTTCAATGAAACATAAATGCTTTCAGACACAACAGAGACTGTAGAACTTGCCACTCTAGTTTTTCAACCTTATCAACGCCAGTGCTGAACACTTCGTTTTTGAGATGATCCCAGACAAAAAATTAAAAGAATGAAGTCACTTGGTCTTGGGGACCGAGCTGCGGGCCCTGCTCGACCTATCCATCTTGGACCACATAGGCGCGTTGGATGTCGTCTACACCAGCAACAAAGCGTGCTGGTGTCCCATTATGCATGTATCACGTCCCCCAAGTATGGGCTACAGATGAAATTTGGGTCCAGTCAGATAGGGACTTCATGGGAAAGACCAAATTTCATTTACATTTACGCTAACTACATATTAGCAGTTATGTCGCTAACGGCTCGTTTGCGGACCATTGTTTATAGGACGTTTTGCTACTATTATCTTATGTTTTCAGCGTGCCAGTTCCCACTATCAATTACGATACACCTTGTATATGTAGATGTAGATAGTGGAAAAGCGGAAAAGTGGAGGCACACAGTTCGAGTTTGTTCTAACAGCTAATAGGTGTAAACAGGTGATCAAATAGCGCTGCAGCATTGTCACACGGCAGCTCTAGTGAATACTGACGTCTAACTGCAAGGAAACGTCCTTCAAGGCGAGATAAGATATTCAACAAATGCACCATCAAAGGATGATCCAGTAACAACCTTCCACTGTTATATGACATTAGCGTTTACTCCATATCTGTTCTGCCAGTCTCGCAGGCGCTCGACGTTCTTTCAATGTCATTCAACAACGTGTAGCTCGATGCAGACTCACTCATACAATTCCTTTTTTACTGTAGCAGCAGGCTAATGAACGGAACATGGTGAATGCATCAAAACAAGCTGCATTGATGCCTAAACAAATTACTGCTAAAAAAGAATGAATATGCTCGCCGTGTAAGATCAAACAAGTAATCAAGTGCTCAACGCACAAGACACTCACTCGAATGCTACGAATTCCGTAAAGAATTTCACTTGTATTACTGCTTGGAATGTGCAGTGCGCGTTCGTTAAGAATGAGTACAGTTTTTGGAGAAGCACGCGTTTCCCCACCTGTCCGATATATGTCAGCTGGGCAAGTTCCGGTTTCTCTCAGTGAGCGTTAAAACTGTTGAACGTTTGCCTGTTTGGAAGAAGGTTGTTTACCAAGCGGCCAGCTGTAAACCGATCTAAGTAGACTAGCAGTGCGTTTATATTTTCAGTCTACAGCAGTAACAAGAAGCAATTCTACGAATGGAAGGGTGGCGATAACTGAAATAAGAACTCGAACACTTGTACATATATCATCTTGATCGTGTGTTCACCACAAACGTCGGCAGCATGATAACTTTTGAAATGTCAGTAACTATACCACGTTCAAAAATAAATGATGCGAAGTGCAAGAAGGAGATACTCGCCATAGAGAAACAGATGGACCGATGTCCTTGTCTCAGTCAACTGGTCCAATCATTTACGGAGGGGATTGTAACTATGCGTGACTCAAAATAAGTATGCAAACCGCCGTTCTGTTAGCTCACGAAGCTTTGCTCTCTGTTAAAATCAAGCCAAGATTCACGAAAGCCTTACGTCCAGTAGTATTCGTAGTGATTTCTTAACTGGGGAATCATTTCACAAAGTGGTATCTTTGACCCAATTATAGATTATTTTCGAATAATGAGCTATTGTTACGATTTAGTTGCTTTCATGATCTTCAAAGATGGTTCAAATGGCTCTAAGCACTATGGGACTTAACATCTGAGGTCATCAGTCCCCTAGACATAGAACTACTCAAACGTAACTAACCTAAGGACATCACTCATATCCATGCTCAAGGCAGGTTTCGAACTTGCGACCGTAACAGCAGCACGGTTCCGGACTGAAGCGCGCAGAACCGCTCGGTCACAGCGGCCGGCTTCAGGCTCTTGGCATGACATTAACAGTTCATAAAGCACGAGAATTTGCAGTCAGCGTAAGACAACAAATGAACTGTTGACATCTGTGTTACTGCAGTAGACTTACGCATCTTTCTACGAAAACATTATTTTTCTGGATATGCCACACCACTGGTACAAATTTTCTAAATACTCAGGCAAAGGTGCCGCTTCCGAAGTAGCAGAATGCGTCGCGTGATATTAAAGGTACTTTCGAAAGATACTTGTCATTAATTTCTGTAATAAAACATGTTATTCGATGCGGAGATTGATCTGATAGAGAATTAGGGGCTCCCTAGAATGTCACATTTCTTACATAAATTTGTTTTGTAGCTGTTGTAAATTATAGTGAAAGTTACGGTGATGCAATAAGACTGGCTGCAGGAAAGCTGCTTCGCTTTCACTTATCTGCCCACAGTGTATAACAGGAACAACAAACGACGCGTATATGCTTCATACTCTGCAGGAAAAGGGAAAATGCTCCCTGACACTAAATTTCCGTGTGTGTATGTGACCGAGGTTTTTGAGTGTGGGTCATACTGTAAATTATTTAAATAATGAATGGTACCACTAATGTCTAATGCTACACGAAAGTATACTAGTGAAAACATAGTGCAGTAAACGCAAAATTTTACTCACAATGGTTGACAGGAAAAAGCTGTTAAGTTTAACTATGTCCTTCTGTGATAAGAGGTACTTACTTTCTGTATAATATCTCACTGAAGACTGTACCCATTACAATGAATGGAACATAAGTGGTACACTCTTCTCGTGGTCGTGCGGTAGCGTTCTCACTTCCCACGCCCGGGTTCCCGGGTTCGATTCCCGGCGGGGTCAGGGATTTTCTCTGCCTCGTGATGGCTGGGTGTTGTGTGCTGTCCTTAGGTTAGTTAGGATTAAGTAATTCTAAGTTCTAGGGGACTTATGACCACAGCAGTTGAGTCCCATAGTGCTCGAAGCCATTTGGTACACTCTTTTAACACGCTTAATGACGGTTTTACAATGCTGATATGAGCCTCTTTTTGCACCCCAACAACCTTGTTTCACTATTACAATATTTAATCTTTAATAAAATTTCTACTGTTTCAATAAGCACACAGCACGTATACCGATCTCATGCAAATACATTCGGGCAACAAATTATTCATCGTGGGGAAACTATTTTAAGGACTATAAATTATATTTATGCATTGCATGTTATATAGATGCTACCGTCGGGAAATTTGGCTAGAAGAAAGATTCAAATTCATTTGGTGACGACCGCATAAGAATAATTTGGTGACGAAATCAGCGGACAGGCGGAACTTTATAAAAGTCCTATATAATATGATTTATAAGGAATAACTACATCAAGTTGACGATCTAATGTTTAAAAACATAGTTTTTGGGTAGACCCACAGACTGATTTTCTATCGTTTAGGGTGTGTTTTAAACATACAATTGCATTTGACGAGGTTTCACCTTCTTTATGTGGCATGAAAAAGCAAGAGAAGCACTTACAAATTTTTCGTTCACGACCCTTTCAACATGCATTTTAGCAGCTTTTACAGAAGCTCTGAAATATGTATTTTGTTGCTTGGAAACCGAAACCGCGCACCAGCGCAGCACCATACATCTTCCTTTCTCATACCTAATTCCTAAGATGCAACAGTAGTGACAAATAACGTAACAGTGGGGATTTAAATTCCACGGCTCTAACACATCGTCTCCTTCATATCTAAAATTCGACCTAATATAAATATTCTGATCGATACAACAGCGCACAGCTACTATTGTTATAGCTGAGTACTTGGGAAATTTTATATGTATCAGTGTCACTGCGAGGATACGAAAAAATTAATGGAGGGAGGGGGGAAACGGTCTGTGTTCATTTTGGAGTCCTAAAGGAGACAATGGAACGCCTCCTCTTTATCTGAAAACACTGTTCAGTCAATGTCAGGTAGTTTAAGGAATTTAAAATAGATATTTATCCAGCAGTTCACTTCTCATACTTACACTGAGCAGTTCGCACTGATGACTGTATAATATATGTACAGGCGAACATTAAACCACGATATAATTCAGTTATATCAGTATGACTGTGGTCACAACCACAATTATAATTTTCAGGTTCATTGTGGCGTGAAAATTCACATTGTAATATTCATCTCATATGCACTTCCAATGTGACACACTACATGTAATTTCTTGCGTCAAGTGTTCAGAAGCGATACACAAGCCACAAGAACAAGGACGGCACACGAAGAACCAGTTATGGTAATCACAGAATTATGCAGGCAAACTAAGTTGCATTTGCACACTGTATCTTCAAACTATGATGCAACTGTTTTATCAGTCAACTGCAAAAACTTGTCTGGCTGCTACCAGTTGCCATCAGCGTCAGTGAATACAGTATTTCCGGGCCTTAGAGATATACTGTTAGCAGCTCAAATCTGCCATTTGGAGACAATAAAGTTCGAAATATCTCCGTTTAAGCAGGATTCATTTCTAAACTGCGTTTCACTTTCTCCGTTAGAAAACACGTAAACGCTATTACGGTCCTACCAACCGATCCCTTCCTCTAGTCAAGCCGTGCCGCCACAAATTCCTCTTCTTCCCAATTCCACGCGGAAGCACCACTCTTCTACAAGTGATTCAGCAATGCCGTCGCAGTCTATTAGACATTTCTGAATCATCGGTCAGACAGTAAAGATGAGTTTTATTTTAAATTCATTGCATCTTTTAATATTCATGTTCGAGTACATTGCTCACTGATTCAGTTTCAACAATGTCTGTGTCGTATCGAACAACGTTGTGGGAAATGAGTCCGGTCGAAAACCATGAGATGCGTTTCCATTTCCATCCCTCCCTCTCTCTCTCTTACATATACGCGCCAGTTCTGGTTCACATACTCGGGAATGCATCGTTGCCACAGTAGTTGGTGTTTCGTGTTGACGAATGAAAGTTTCTCTGACCACGTGTCGGGTGCTCCTTGTGTGTTGCAGGCTGTGTTTGACGCAGCGTACTGTAAGCAGCAGAATGGGCTGGTATTCGTGTCGAGAACAAGCCGAGATGATATTTGCGTGCGGCCAAGCAGATGGAAACAGTAAGTACCCTCACAGACATCACCCAACATTTCAAGCTCTTTTTGGGCGTTTGTGTGATTATGGGCCCTTTCAGACAGACGAACGTACAGGGAGGTGGCGAACTGTGCGTAGTACACCAGATTTGGAGGCCACTGTTCTATAGAGACGAACTCTAGTACACGCTCCTGGCAAAAAGCCCGCCAACATGGTGCAAGCCAAAGCACGATTACGTATATCCTACACGACAACCGCAACTATCCCCATCATCTGCAAAACACAAGGAATACACGGCACATGCTCAGAGGAACTGTCATTCTCAGTGCCATCTACCGTGGCAACGATATATTGCCGGACAGATGTTCAAGGGCTCCTTCTTCCTCCATTACCAGACAGGAATCCGTTCCTGCAGTTTGTTGGTTTCATTAATGTTAACCGTGTATATAATATGTGTGTGTGTGTGTGTGTGTGTGTGTGTGCAGCCCTGCTGATGGCTGTGACAGTTAACAATCTCGACTGTCTTTTAGTAGGGTGGCCAATAGCACAAACATGTAGATTTCTAGGTGAGACTGTTAAATGGCCGGCCGAAGTGGCCGCGCGGTTCTGGCGCTGCAGTCTGGAACCGCGAGACCGCTACGGTCGCAGGTTCGAATCCTGCCTCGGGCATGGATGTGTGTGATGTCCTTAGGTTAGTTAGGTTTAACTAGTTCTAAGTTCAAGGGGACTAATGACCTCAGCAGTTGAGTCCCATAGTGCTCAGAGCCATTTGAACCATTTGAACTGTTAAATGGGAGCCTTATAGGTTTGGGAAACAAAAGAAAAATTCGGAGTAGGTATTAAAATCCATAGAGAAGATATAAAAACTTTGAGGTTCGCCGATGACATTGTAATTCTGTCATACACAGTAAAGGACTTGGAAGAGAAGTTGGACGGAATGGATAGTGTCTTGAAAGGAGGATATAAGATGAACATCAACAAAAGCAAAACAAGGATAATGGAATGTAGTCGAATTACGTCGGGGGACGTTGAGGGAATTAGATTAGGAAATGAGACACTTAAAGTAGTAAAGGAGTTTTGATATTTGGGGAGCAAAATAACTGATGATGGTGGAAGTAGAGAGGATATAAAATGTAGACTGGCAATGGCAAGGAAAGCATTTCTGAAGAAGAGAAATTTGTTAACATCGAGTACAGGTTTAAGTGTCAGGAAGTCGTTTCTAAAAGTATTTGTATGGAGTGTAGCCATGTATGGAAGTGAAACATGGACGATAAATAGTTTGGACAAGAAGAGAATAGAAGCTTTCGAAATGTGGTGCTGCAGAAGAATGCTGAAGATTAGATGGGTAGATCACATTACTAATGAGAAGGTATTGAATAAGATTGGGAAGAAGAGAAGTTTGTGGCACAACTTGACTAGAAGAAGGGATCGGTTGGTAGGACATGTTCTGAGGCATCAAGGAATCACCAGTTCAGTACTGGAGAGCAGCGTGGAGGGTAAAAATGGTAGAGGGAGACCAAGAGATCTATACACTAAGCAGATTCAGAAGGATGTAGGTTGCAGTAGGTACTGGGAGATGAAGAGGCTTGCACAGGATAGAGTAGCATGGAGAGCTGCATCAAACCAGTCTCAGGACTGAAGACCACAACAACAACAACATGGCTTTGGTCTTAAGCCTCCATTCAGAGTGCATTTAAATATTCAATGGTGTGATTCAGGAGATGTATAGAACAAACTGGTCGAGTTGAACAACCGTGAACGCATGTTCGAACAGTTTCAAACCATCTTCGAGGGGTGTTCAATAATTAATGCAACACTTTTATTTCTAGGACAATTTCGATTGAAAAAATGCGGGATTTGGTGTCGGACATCGTAGAGTATTCCTGCTTCAACCCGCTATAGTTTAATGAAGTTCCGATAGGTGGTGGAGCTGTACTAGCCTTCGAAGTGTCTTCTGTAACGGAAGTGCGTTCCAAGCAGAGAGATGCCACTGAGTTTCTTTTGGCGGAAAACCAGAGCATCGCAGAGATTCGTAGGCACTTGCAGAACGTCCACGGAGACTAGCAGTATACGAAAGTACATCAAGTCGTTGGGCGAGGGGTCTGCAATCATCGCAACAAGATCGCGCAAACCTGTCCGATCTTCCTCGTGCCGACCGGCAGCACGCAGCTGTGACAGTGCAGTGTTGGAACGTGCGGACACTCTCATTCGAAGTGATCGACGGATCACTGTCAGTCACTTCGCTACTCAATTGTACGTCTCTGTTAGTTGTGCTGACACACTCGTCCACGATTGGGGACTCAAAGTCGTGGCCCGCTGGGTTCCTCCCCGCCCAACAGAGCACCGTAAAGAACAACGAAGGGTCATCTGTGCGGAACTGCTTGCGTGTTACCAGGATGTTCGTGACAAATTTTTGTCGAACGTGCGGTCATCACTTCGAACTGGAAACACAACGGAAACCATGGAGTGGCATCGTAACACCTCTCCTCCGAAGAAGAAGTTTAAGGCCGCACTCTCAGCCAGTAAGGTCTTAGTGATGAACCTTTGGGATTGTGAAGGGGTTATTCTGTTTGATATCCTCTCTCATAGTGCAACGATCAACTCTGAAGTGTGTTGTGCTACCTTCAGGAAAATGATGAAACAAAAATGCAATTCCTTCCCCTTGACAACGCAAGGTCTCACACAAGTCTGTGCAACCAAGATGAGCTCACAAAACTTCACTGAACTGTTCTTCCTCATCCACCGTACAGCACAGATCTCGTCCCTTCCGACATCCGTCTGTTCGGGCCAAGGAAGGATGTACTCAGCGGGAAGCGGAACTGGGACGATGGGGAGATTACTGATGCAAAAAGACGTTGGCTCCCACATCGTCCAGTAGCGTTGTACCACGTGGGCATTCAGGCCCTTTAAGTAAGGAGGGATAAAGCCGTGACATTAAACAGAGATTCTGTTGAAGAAAAGGGTTTTGTAGCAAAAAGAGTGGGAAATAATATGATGTACTGGAACCCTGCGTAAAACCAGTCTGCTTTCAGAACAAAAATGTGTTGCACTATTTTGTGAACGCTCCTTGTATTTTGATATACTGTACTACTATTCTTTAATGCACAAAACTATGTATAAACTTTGTAAATAGTCGTGGCGGTGAAAATTTAAAATGTCTTCGAAATTAAAGTTATTAAAGATGGAGGAGTTCAGTAAGCTGAAGAACTGGATAAATAGCAATCATTAATCTTGATACGGGTATTCGACGCGAGTGACCAAAACAATTTACATGTAGACTTTATCCGCTTTGTTGCAAACTGAATTTTAAAGTCGCTCCATGATAAGAGTTCATAAATTTACCACTGACGTTCTCTTTGCGATTTTGAAATTATTTTGCTATCTAAGAGTTACCGAAAGCCAATTCGTAGTTCTGATCAAATACAACTTCGGCTTCATAATGATCCCTCTACTGCTCAGACTGTATGAGTCTTACACAGTGTGAAAGACTAAAGATTCATACTCAGTGATCCAAAACGTCTCCAGTTATTCTTGTTCACCTTTTTCGTGGTTCGCCGAAATCAGTTTTGAAGCATTCAAAGATTTCAGCTTCTACAAGGCCTTGTCTAATTCTTTCAACCAGCCTTATCCATCTGAACTAATACGCAAACGCTCTACATGTAGACGTAGGTTAGAAATATTTTGACTAAGATTTAATGGCCGCTCGCTTTGGCTAGTTCACTAACCCGCTTTGGCTAGTTTCCTAATTACATGGGCACCCATGAAGAATTATTGTGTCAGAAGTGGCGTTCAGTGGAATCTGGCTGGAGTGAAAATCATATTAAGCGAAGCTAGCAAGCATATCAAATTGTATATGCGCGTTGATTTCGAAATGATGTTGCAGCCTGGCTGTTAGTAAGCCAACTGCTTTGCAGGTTGCATCGAATAAGGATAACAAACGGTATATCCACCAGCGTTACCTGTTCAGTAAAATAACGTGAAACTTTCCTATAATAATTTTAAAGAATATGGCTTTTTTAATACTATCAAATTACAAATAACGTTCCTTGCAGCCAACTGTGATTTGAGGAAGGTCTTAGTTACACCGGAGAATATTAAATTAAGAAAAACGTTTCACGT
Organism: Schistocerca nitens; assembly: GCF_023898315.1. NCBI lineage: Eukaryota > Metazoa > Arthropoda > Insecta > Orthoptera > Acrididae > Schistocerca > Schistocerca nitens. The sequence goes on along the minus strand of NC_064617.1, from coordinate 673,166,722 downwards.
CGTTGATTCTGGAACTGTGGGCACTGTAGGGACGAAATCTTCAGAAAAACACAGAAGTTGAACTATCCATAACTGCATTGTCTTGTCACTGTTTGTAAATTTCTTGTGTTATGCTATTTTCACTTTTTTTCAAGTGAATCCATTTGGCGTAAACTATTTCTGCAAATTGTTTACACATTTTTTTGTTGGCAGGATGTGTAATGATTCGCCACAAGGATTGGAGTGTCACGCCCCTTCGACACTCTCATTAGACATGGGATAGTGGCTTGGTTGGTCGAAGGTGCAGGAACAATGGTCACATTCGCCCGAAGAAGTACAGGAAAGCAATGAAAATCTAAGATACGATTATCGGTTGAAGATTAGAACACTGTTCCTCTCGAACACGAATTCAATGTCTTAACTACTGCATCAAGGCACTCAGATGCAAAACGCCGTATATACAAAAAGTAATGTCATCAAAAGATAACTGTAGCTGTAAGAGATTGGCTGTGTACGTTCTGTTCGAAGATAAAATCAAAGGTAGTATTCTTAAAGAATAAATCCATCGTACTTACGAAATGAAGAGCCGTGTACCGCACACCCAAAGCGTCTCTGTCTGGTACTCACCTAAAAAGCAAGAGAGAATCAAGTAACTCATGAGGAACACGAAAACACTGCGCTCACAGATTAATATGGTAGTTACACTTTTCATCACATTCCTGTTACAATATGATTAATTGCTTACCTAATATATGACACCCATTCAGTGGGCAACTTGTTTGACATTCAAGTAAGTAAGGAAATATGTTGCACAATAAGAAGCTAAGAGAAAGCGGTCAAAATTTAATATTTGCTCCTTGTCGGATTACGAAAATACAGCTCATATAAAAGTACAAGTAAAAATTGGAGTCCGACAGGATGATGGACTCTCCAACATTTCTCTCCAATCTTGGAATTCGAGAGAGGGAAAACGGACAGAACAAATTGATCCACTTGCATGTTGGAGTAGCAAAGAACGATGTCAAGATAAATTCTCTTGTTCCGACGAAGCTTCGGCACCTCCACATGGAAACAGAGACATAGCAGTAAATCAACTAAAGGGACTAAAACTGTGGCAGAAAAATCTGGACCCAAGATTTCACTTTTAAAAACTAAATGCATGACAAAATCAAAACTACGGTAGACCATCTAAGGCCAGCTTTTGGCAGTACTCAAACAGTCAACAGCTTCAAACATCTTAGAGTGATCCTGTAGCTAAGAACTAATGAAAGTGAGTCCAACGACATCAAAAGAGCCCACTTGGTTGCTGCTTTTCATAGAACATATAACCTACAAGAAGAAATCCATCTCAAAACGAGGTAAGCCCAAACACTGTCATTCATATATTAAAACAGTGTGTCTGCATACCAGTGAAATTCTCCGAATAACGAGAAAAGCAGAGTTAATTGGAGCGAAGATTTCGAAAACTAAAAGCTACAAAGATTGTGTATGATAAATATAATTGCGCTAGGATAATGAACGACTGATGGAATTGTAACGACGCAGCTATTTGCACGGCTGCAGAGTTTTGCAGTAAGTTTTATTCCGTTAAGTCAAGCTGTATTGGAGGCTGTCAATGAAGCCTCCAGCCCCTGCCGTTATGTAGATCTGTCGCGGTGTGCGGACCGTGAGAATTGCTCCGTGGCGACCGTACTAAGATCACTTATTCATCTCACCTAAGAAACTAAATAACTATGATAAATTTGGTCTGTCTGTTTTTAAATTTTGTATAGCAACTTTTGTAATTTAGAACAACACGGTGTAAAATTTTCATGCGGATAACTTTAATAGTTTTCAAAATATAAAAAACCTATTTTAAAAGTACTTAACCGACACTTAGTAAAGTAAATTCAGATAAGAATCATGACAGTTTAAGTTTCTTTCTCATTTGAAAATACTAACAGCACTCTCAGTGTGCACAAGTTATTTTCAAAGAATTTTAATTCTAAACTTTTAATAATTTTGCATTCATAAGGAGAATAATAGTTTAAAAGTTGATATTTAATAGTTTAAAAGTTGATATTTACATTTTGTGTTAGGGTGGGAGTAGATGAGAGAATGTGAGTGTATATGTGGGGGCATACGTCAAATTTCAATTTTATAATGTATTACACCATCCGTAACTAGCAAGCGTTACGTAACCAGGACGTCCTGAAAACGGTGAATCCCCCTAACTGGTGGATGACGTATGTCTAGGAGCGTTTGCTTTTGTAATAAGGCAGCCAGAAAGATAGTAAGAGGATACTTAGTTCTAAAGTATACTTCAAGCATAGTTTTCTTTTGATTTTCGTTTCGTTTGGTTTTATGGAACATTTTGTGAAATTTAGCAATATGAAATAGCGTAGATGCATCTACGAATGCTGATTGGAGTAAAGCGGTTTGCGCGCGAAATTGATCATGAAAGGTTAATCTGACTGGATGATCATTTTGATCAACCAATGAGAGAGAAGTCTTTCCCACGTAATTGAATGAGCTATATGCCCTGCGAGAGACGGCATTGTCAGTCGTGCAGTCGCTGTCGGACAAGAAGGTCACGTTAAATGTGTCCGAAAAAATTATCTGTAAGATGAAGAAAAGACGGTTAAATCGCGCTCGGTTTATATCGCCGTGCTAGAAGATGCAATTACGGATATTTCGGTGAAGTTTTGAGAGGTTTTGGAATGTGGGTTGCAGAATAAACCGCGTGTGAAACTGTCGGCCTTTGTGAATATTCTGCGTGTCGTGTTCCGTATGCATGTACAGAACATTTTGGCGAGCATCTTCTTTCGAAGAATCTACTGAAAAGGACCGAATTTGAACTCGTTTTGTGACAGTGTGTTGCCTGTGTGAATCTCGTAACTAGCTGTCTTACGTGCGTTATAAGCTGCACGAACTAGTAGTAGATGTATTACCAACGTAAATGTGTGCTTGGTGACACAGTAAATGAAAAGGACCGCCATAAAAAAATCTATCTACAAACAAATATTTTCAATGAAGGGAGGAAGCACCCACTTCGCCCGTTATTAATAGAGGTTTACAGGTTTATCTTGTTACTTGAGTTACGCGGACCTTGTAATCGTAAGTATGGACGGTGGTTTTCTTCAACGCTGCTTTTCTCATCGTCTACATAGTACCTACGAATGCAGAACATACTGAGGTAGGTGGACATCAATAATTAAATCGCAACGCAGCGCATCAACCCCGCCCCGCCGCAGAATCCATTAAGAATTAAAGAGCATTGGCACCTTTATAGAATATGAGGAAAACGACTAAAACAACGAATTTTCCAAATTCTGCACAGTAGGTCTAAAGTTTGACAAATAGCACCAAGAGATTAAAAAACACGTTGGGGACCTCAGATTGAAACGAGAAAGCATCTTAAAAGAATAGATAACAGACATCACACTTACACCAGCGTATTGCCGATTACTTGATGAAATCTGTCTAGGGGAACGAGAGATTACAGTTTGCAGAGATGTACGATGACGGTTGGGAACGTCACTCGACGTGGTCTGGTGTCAAGATGATATCTCAAAATATTCCATAAATATTCTCTTCGGTTGAACTCAGGACCTTCATCAGCTCATCCATAACCAGCATGATTTTTGCTGTATAGTAAGTCTCATGTAACTCAAAAACAAGAACAGTTGTAGACTTCCTGTAGATTTGCATAGTGATATTTGGGTCAGAATATGTTTGTGGATTTGGCGCGATATTTCCATTTAAATAAATAGGACTCCTCATTCTCTCAACTTAAAACAGCACTACACAGCCTGAAAATATGATTGGCGATAATTATACAGACCTATTATACGTAGAGTTCTCATTGCACAACAAATTAACTGTCTGAAATACCACGTTTGCTTAAATGTAGTTGGACGTTACTCTGTAAAAAGTGTTGTTTACTTTGCGCTCTCTTCCCTAAAACAGTCATAAATAGGGGAGACTGTTATAACTAGAGCAGGTTTTCCCATAGTGTGTTCGACGGAGCCGGCCGATGTGGCCGAGTGGTTCTAGGCGCTACAATTTGGAATCGCGCGACCGCTACGGTGGCAGGTTCGAATCCTGCTTCGGGCATGGATGTGTGTGATGTCCTTAGGTTAGTTAGGTTTAAGTAGTTCTAAATTCTAGGGGACTGATGACCTCAGAAGTTAAGTCCCCTAGCGCTCAGAGCCATTTGTTCTACGGAACATCAGTGTTCCGCGGGAAGTGAGTAAGTGCTCCGCAAAAAATTATCAATAACATTGCGTTTTTTCGACATTTTTCTTATTTTATTAAAATCTATTATTCTTTTGTGTTATTAGTTACGATTTAAAATTGATGTAATCACTAAATAAAACAAATTTTTCTCAATTTTTAAAATTTTATTATCGTTCAAAATGTACAAGGTGTTCCATTTAAGTACCAGAATTCTGAAAGTGTTCCGTCAGAGGAAAAGTTTGGAAACCTCTGTCCTAGAGGAGAGTGTACCAAGGCAAACATGATTTTTGTCTGAATGGGGGGCTCCATATGGTTCCCAAGTTGTGCAGCGACCGTAAACCATAAAATTACCAAATAAGCAGCAACCAGTCGCAAGATCATGTTTTCTTTGTTTAATTTTGAATATCGATTTCAACTGATTAACAGTCATCATCGGTGCTTTCAATGTGTATGTTCCCTGAGTAATAACACTGTCTTAAACAGACGTCAAACATGAGGGAAACACCCCAATAAAGTGCCTCAAGAAAACATCTAAATTTTAAACTGTCACGTGTTTTTGCACTGATCCCTGCGAAAACAAGTTCGATATCTTACAAGTCTGCCACGTCAACCTGTATTTTTAACAAATATGCTGCAGCTGGGTCCTGGTTTTACGGTACTTGGCAGCGTTCGGGTGAGTAACTTGTCGTTAGTAAAGCAGTCGCCTGAGTGTAACAACGAAGGGCACGTGATAAAGTGCAGGTCAGCGACCTAGAGACCCTAGTCTTCCCCAAAGACTGGGCGCGGCTTGCATTTCGTTAATAGGGGTCGCTGCCCGTGCGCCGGCGTCCTCTGAATCTTCCTAGGTAACATTAAGAGATCGACCTATAGCGTGTGCACTGTAAACAGTGCAGAGGTCTAGAACGCCAGTATGTCAGATCCTGGAGACATTTCGGTGCCTACAGAAAACCAAGACCGTTTCTTTGCAAAACTTCTTTTCTCGTTCGTTTTGCTGCTTAATATCCTTCAGAGACATGTTATTTAACGAGAATATGATTCTGATCTTAAAATATTTTGATCTGGCTGTCTTAGTATCACGCACACACACGGCGTACCGTGCAGACCTCTAATCCCATACAGAATAGAGTGCTGGCAAGTTTTCATCTTTTGGCTGCTATTCAAAACGATTGTTAGGTTATGTATTGCGTAGGCTGCTGGTGCCAGTCAGTTGACATAAACGTTCTGTGAGTACGGTACCACGTATATTGTAACCATTCACTGTGACCGCGGCCGAAACATTGGTTTGTCCACTATATTTTTTTTGCGTTATGATTCTGCACCACACTTAGAAAACTTTTGTACCTATAGTTCGGCTGTTTCTTCTTAAGGTACTCATTTCGCAATAACTGTTGCTGATGATGCTTATTTCAATAACAGAAGCCAGAATATCAGAATGCAAGTCACTTTATGTCGTATCTAATGAACTCGAATTCGACATGGCGAACTAAAATAAACTCCAACAGATTTTGTCCTATCTACCTTTTGTTTACTTTAACAATGCTGAGTACTAATTACATTTATCTGATACACATTGATCCGATACCTATCTATAAGCGTTTACCAATTATGAAAATACATTATTATACACTGCATGGAATATACATTTTCGTCTCCCTTTTTATCACACAAAGCCACTTACTTGCAGGCATAATAATAGTTGACTGAGGTAACAGTTGGAGGCCCTAACGAACGTCAGCTACTAGTACGTCCGTATGTCTCCACACCCCATCCTCAAACACAACTAAACACTTTGAATAGTGTGTATATCGATGCAGATGTAGAATGATCTCTATAAATTCTGAAGAGAATTTTAATAAAACATAATATTACTTATTTATGAATTAATGAGTGCCTGAATTTAAAGTTTTAGTCGAGTACTCGCTAAGACTTACTATTACGTTGTACGTCATTTCCAGTTTTCACATATACGCCCGGTATGTATCAGATGTTCAGATGTGTGTGAAACCTTATGGGACTTAACTGCTAAGATCATCAGTCCCTAAACGTACACACTACTTAACCTAAATTACCCAAAGGACAAACACACACACCCATGCCCGAGGGAGGACTCGAACCTCCGCCGGGATCAGCCGCACAGTCCATGACTGCAGCGCATGAGACCGCTCGGCTAATACCGCGCGGCGTCTGATATGTTTCTGTAGCTTAGAATTTTTCTCTTGTCCATTGAATAAACCTATCCGAAAAAGTTCTATACGTTACTACACGCGCTTAAAGTCCATTCCCATATAACATTAGCTTCGCTGCATGTAAAATATCTCTGTTTCTATTTACATGGCCGAGCTTACATTCTAAGAACATCTTTTTCTTCCCTCTAATATATACGTGGAGTTCCAATATAGATAATACCTCTAAGCTCAAGGATTATCTCCGACACACACGTATTAGTAAACGCGTAGTGTTCATGATCAAGTGTCTTCGTTGTGCATCCTGCCGTGTTACGGTTACATCTGCAATATCAATCAAGCAGTACAACAAATAAGTAGAAGCTAGTCACACAGCACACACAAAGTGAAAGAGGAGATGATCTAAAAGGTACAAAGAGCAATCAAAGAAGGTAGGCAAGCACTGTACCTTTAAAATAAATATGACAGGATTACCCTACAAGACAATCAGCTATTAATATCGCATAGATCTCAAAGATATATTTGAGAAGGACGATTAAGCTTACGAGAACACTAAACTGTTCAAACAGAAATTAAGATTAGTTTGTCATTAGAACTGTAATACCCGATGAGACGGGGATTAAATATTGTTATTCAGAAAGAACAAGAATTTCAAAACTTTGGAAGCATAACATTCAGGGTCGCGAAACGTGGCAGCATAAGTGTTGGTTTATAAGCTGATGTCACTTTCGTTTTAAAAACAATGTAGTTGTACGAGCAATGTCATGCTGAAGGATTATCTCTCAAAACGTCCGCCCCCGGTAGCTGAGCGTTCAGCGTGACATAATGCCAATCCTAAGGGCCCGGGTTCGATTCCCGGCTGGGTCGGAGATTTTCTCCGCTCAAGGATTGTGTTGCCCTAATCATCACCATTTCATCCCCATCGACGTGCAAGTCGCCGAAGTGGTGTCAAATCGAAAGACTTGCACCCGGAGAAAGGTCTACCCGACGGGAGGCCCTAGTCCACGACATCTCTCAAAACAGTACATGATTACAAGGAATATTACAGATATAAGATTTTAACAGACTACAAGGTATCAAATCAGCTGTCTTGATGACCAAAGTATGAACGTTCCAGATGCGAGTCAAATAAATGACCTGGAACCAAGGAATTCGACAACGGCACTTGCCTGAGACAGTTGGACCTATCTCGCCAATACCACTGTGGAGAAGTCATTCGCGAGCAAATAACAAAAAATTAACTCTGTCGTCATGCCCTGAGGATCACGCGATGCCGAGAGGCCACCGTGCCATACTCAGCCATATGGTGTCATATGAATGCGGTTGAAATGGCGAAAATTAAAATAACAACAACCGGCAACTGTGAACAAGATCTGGAAGGCTGCGAGCATGAAACCGTAAACGGTGTTTGATGGTGATCCTTGTGATCCATTGTCATTTAATGGAACAGAAGACACTCAAGAAAGATGAATTAACATATAAGCACTGTGGACATAAAATTAGTCGACCCTCAGGAGATATCGCTTTAATACCGTGTACCACATCCTCTAGCCTTGATAGTGGGTTCAACTGGGCGAGGTAGAGAGGCAGACCGTACCCAGCTAAAGACGCTCTTTGGTAACTTGGTCCCAAAGCTACCAAATTGCGGGGATGCGGACTACTGTGTTTGACCCATAATTCCAAAAAGCCATAAAATTTTCTGCGGGTTTAAGATCGGGTATTCAGCGATCCAGTCGATGTGTGACAGGGTGCCCGAGTGTTCTTCGAACCTAGAATATACTATTACAAGTGCAGCTCAGTGAACAGAGATGTTGTTTTTGCGAGACGGAAGTGTCCACACCATAAGTTACTCAGCACGAACATTACAGAAGAAAGGACAACACTCGATGACTGAGAGTGTCGCAATAAACATCGTAATCAAAGTTCAAGTTAAAATGAATGAGTGGGTCAAATTTGTGGTATGAAGTCCACCACCAAATCCTCAGAGAATCATCGCGTGCCTGAACTACATCTGCCACACACTGCAAGGCTACAAGCCTCATTCGGTGTCGATGACTCGACGCCTTCCATCATTTAAAAAGATTCAAAATCCTGTCACTAGTTGACAGTTTGTGTTGTTTGGCGCATTTAAGATGTGCACACTTATGTACGGCAAAATGAGCAACGGTCATTTGCTTGGTAACAGAATCCAAATGTCCATTGCATGCGGTTTATTTTGCAATCTTGAAAACTTGCGAGATGAACCTACATTCACGGACAGTCTGCCGAGTTTAAAACCGACTGCCATTGACAAAGTTTGTCACTGGTCTCCAGTTCCTGTCGGTTAGGATCTTCTCGCAACCAAGTTCTTATACAATATTGAATGGCTGTGACTGGTACACCATCCCTTGTAGACACATTCGACAGGCCGCGTTGTTATACTAATGAATCGGGCAACTTCATCCTCGGTGTGGTCACGGGAATGCCCAATCACGATACCTCCTTTGTACCATTCTGTTACTTCTCCATGTGGACCAATCTTACTGCCCAGTTTCGTGCTAAAGACTGGCGCGTTCACAAGTTAGCGGTGGAGAATCGTTCGATAGCTTGGTATCAGTTCTGCGCTGTCTGCATCTACAGCGCTGTCTGCATCTACAGCTACGTACAAATTCATGAAGCCAACACACAGTCCATGACAGAGGGTATTTGTATCACAACCAGTCATCCCTCTCCCCGTTCCATTCGCATGTTGAGGAAGCGAAAAACGACTGTGTGTTTCCGTACGAGCCCTACTTTCCCTTGTCTTATCTTCGTGGTCCTTCTGCGCAGCGTACGTTGACGGCAGTAGAATCGTTTTCAATCATCCGCAAGTTACAGTTCTCTAAACTTTCTCCATAGTGTTTCGGCAATGGCACGAAATCTTTTCACCAGAGATTTCCTACTAATTTCACGCAGTATTTAGGCCTACGCAATGCTGCCGTATCGATCGCACCTACCTGTAAGAAATATAGCAGCACGCCTCTGAATTGTTTCGATGCCTCATTTAATCCGACCTTATGCAGATCCCAAACACTCGAGTGGTACTCAAGAATGGGTGACACAATTCTTCTGCATGCAGTCTCCCCTGTAAATGAGCTACAATTTCATAGAAGTTTCCTACCCAGTGAAATAAAGTTGAGCATTTGCCTTCCATATAATCGATCTTACGTGCCTCTTCCATTTCATTTCGCTTTGTAATGTTATGCCTAGGTATTTAATCGACTGTGGCTCTTTCAAGCAGCACACAACTAATACTGTATTCGAAAATTAATGAATTGTTTTTCCTACTCATCTTCTGTAACTTACATTTTTCGACATTTAGAACAAACTGACAATCACAACAAATATTAATTGTTAAACATTCTGTACTGTCCATCAGTGACTCAACGATGACACTTTCTCGTTTGGTACAGCGTAATTAGCACATATAGCCGCAGATTGCTGCTCACCCGGTCTGTTTGTACACACATCAAAAAAAGTTTACCATAACCCCGGTTCCCAGAACTTCTGAAGATAGACGTTGACTGTGGATATTGTATCACAGACACAGTCCTTTTGACTGTTCAGAGATGCCGCTAAACCCGCCCAAAGATGTAAACAACCATGCATGGTTCAAATGGCTCTGAGCACTATGGGACTCAACAGCTGTGGTCATAAGTCCCCTAGAACTTAGAACTACTTAAACCTAACTAACCTAAGGACATCACACACATCCATGCCCGAGGCAGGATTCGAACCTACGACCGTAGCTGTCGCGCGGTTCCGGAATGCGCGCTTAGAACCGCGAGACCACCGCGGCCGGCCAACCATGCATGAGCAGCGCCTTTTAGACGAAGGGGATCCGACAGCCGATCAGTTCCAGTCATTCCACCAGGAAGGAGGTACACGGCTCCTGTTGTCTGCAGTTCAACTATGCCTAGACGGTCAATACCGCTGTTTGATCGCGTCCGCATTGTTACTTTGTGCCAGGAAAGGCTCTAAACAAGGTAAGTGTCCAGGCGTCTCGGAGTGAGCCAAAGCGATGTTGTTCGGACATGGAGGAGATACAGAGAGAAGGGAACTGTCGATGACATGTCTTGCTCAGGCCGCCCAAGGGCTAGTACTGTAGTGGATGAGCGCTACCTACGGATTATGGCTCGGAGCAACCCTGACAGCAACGCCACCACGTTGAATAATGCTTTCCGTGCATCCACAGGACATCATGTTATGACTCAATCTGTGCGCAATAGGCTGCATGATACACAGCTTCACTCCCGACATCCATGGCGAGGTCCATCTTTGCAACCACAACTCCATGCAGCGCGGAACAGATGGGTCCAACAACATGCTGAATGGACCGCTCACGATTGGCATCACGTTCTCTTCACCAATGAGTGTCGCCTATGCCTTCAACCAGACAATCGTCGTAGACGTGTTTGGAGGTAACCCGGTCAGGCTGAACGCCTTAGACACAATGTTCAGCGAGTGCAACAAGGTGGAGGTTCCCTGTTGCTTTGGGGTGGCATTATGTGGGGCCTACGTACGCCGCTGGTGGTCATGGAAGGCGCCGTAACGGCCGTTCGATACATGAATGCTATCGTCCGAACGATAGTGCAACCATATCGGCAGCGTATTTCCGAGGCATTCGTCTTCATGGACGACAATTCGCGCTCCCATCGTGCACATATTGTGAATGGCTTCCTTCAGGATAACGATATCGCTCGACTAGAGTGTCCAGCATGTTCTCCAGACATGAACCCTATCGAACATGCCTGGGATAGCTTGAAAAGGGCTGTTTATGGACGACGTGACCCACCAACCACTCTGAGGGATTTACCCCGAATCGCCGTTGAGGAGTGGGACAACTTGGACCAACAGTGCCTTGATGAACTTGCGGAAAGTATGACACGACGAATACCGGCATGCTTCAATGCAAGAGGACGTGCTACCGGGCATTTGAGGTACCGCTGTGTAGAGCAGTCTGGACCACCACCTCTGAAGGTCTCGCTCTATGGTGGTACAACATGTAATGTTTGTTTTTCATGAGTAATAAAAATGGCGTAAATAATGTTTATGTTGATCTCTAATTCCATTTTTCTGTATAGGTTCCAGAATTCTCGGCACAGAGGTGATGCAAAACTTTTTTTGATGCGTTTATATGCAGAGAACAAGAGCGGCCCGATCACACTGCCCTGGGGCACTCCTTGCGATACCCTTACCCTTATGTAGACAAGATGACGTTATGGTGCGAAAAGTGGCAATGGACCCTAAATATTGAAACGTGTGAGATCGCCCGCATTAGTACGAGTGCTAAAAGGAATCCGTTAAATTTCGGTTACAGCACAAATCATACAAATCTAAAGGATCTAAATTCAGCTAAATGTCTAGGAATAACAATTACGATAAACAAAAGTTGGAACAGTCAAATGGATAACGTTGCGGTTAAAGTGAACTACTGGCCGTTCTATTGGTAGAACACTTCGAAAATGCAACAGGTCTACTTAAGAGACTGCCTACACAAAGCTTGTTCGTCCTCTTTTCTGGAGTATTGCAGTACGGTTTGGGACCTGCAAACGACAGGATTGATGGAGGACATCCATAAAGTTCAAAGAAGAGCAGGACGTTTTTTATTACCGCTAAATAGGATAGAGTGTGTAACGGATGTAATACACGAGTTGGGAGTGGATAACATTAATAGAAAGTCGTTTTTCATTGGGGCGAGATCTTTTCACGAAATTTCAATTACTAACGGTCTACTCCAAATGCGAAGGTATTTTGTTTACCGAACATCTATATGATGACTGTAATAAAATAGCCGGCCGCGGTGGTCTAGCGGTTCTAGGCGCTCAGTCCGGAACCGCGCGACTGCTACGCAGGTTCGAATCCTGCCTCGGGCATGGATGTGTGTGATGTCCTTTGGTTAGTTAGGTTTACGTAGTTCTAAGTTCTAGGGGACTGATGGCCCCAGAAGTTAAGTCTCATAGTACTCAGAGTCATTTGTAATAAAATAAAAGAAATACGAACTCGCACGGGCAGTTTTTAGTGTTTGTTTCTCACACGCGTCATAGAGTGGAACGGTATAAAAATAGTTTGGAGATTCAATGAACCCTCTGTCAGGCATTTAAATGTGAACTGCGGGGTAGTCAATTGGATATAGACGACTACTCGGTCTCCACGACAACATACACTACTGGCCATTAAAATTGCTACACCAAGAAAAAATACAGATCATTAATGGGTATTCATTGCACAAATATATTATACTAGAACTGGCATGTGATTACATTTTCACGCAGTTTAGGTGCATAGATCCTTAGAAATCAGTACCCAGAACAACAACCTCTGGCCGTAATAACGGCCTTGATACGCCTCGGCATTGAGTCAAACAGAGCTTGGATGGCGTGTACAGGTACAGCTGCCCATGCAGCTTCAACACGATACCACAGTTCATCGAGAGTAGTGACTGGCGTATTGTGACGAGCCAGTTGCTCAGCCACCAGACGTTTTCAATTGGTGAGAGATCTGGAGAATATGCTGGCTAGGGCAGCAGTCGAACATTTTCTGTATCCAGAAATGCCCGTACAGGACCTGCAACATGCGGTCGTGCATTATCCTGCTAAAATGTAGGGTTTCGCAGGAATCGAATGAAGGGTAGAGCCACCGGTCGTAACACATCTGAAATGTAGCGTCCACTGTTCAAAGTGCCGTCAATGCGAACAAGAGGTGACCGAGACGTGTAACCAATGGTACCCCATACTATCACACCGGATGATACGCCAATATGGCGATGACGAATACACTCTTCCAATTTGCGTTCGCCACGATGTCGCCAAATACGGATGCGACCATCATGATGCTGTAAACAGAACCTGGATTCATCCGAAAAAATGACGTTTTGCCATTCGTGCATCCAGGTTCGTCGTCGAGTACACCATCACAGGTGCTCCTGTCTGTGATGCAGCGTCAAGGGTAACCGCAGCCATGGTCTCCGAGCTGATAGTCCATGCTGCTGCAAACGTCGTCGAACTGTTCGTGCAGATGGTTGTTGTCTTGCAAACGTCCCCATCTGTTGACTCAGGGATCGAGACGTGGCTGCACGATCCGTTACAGCCATGCGTATAAGATGCCTGTCATCTCGTCTGCTAGTGATACGAGGCCGTTGGGATCCAGCACGGCGTTCCGTTTTACCCTTCTGAACCCACCGATTCCATATTCTGCTAACAATCATTGGATCTCGACCAAGGAGAGCAGCAATGTCGCGATACGATAAACCGCAATCGCGATAGGCTACAATCCGACCTTTACCAAAGTCGGAAACGTGATGGTACGCATTTATCCTTCTTACACGAGGCATCACAACAACGTTTCACCAGGCATCGCCGGTCAACTGCTGTTTGTGCATGAGAAATCGATTGGAAACTTTCCTCATGTCAGAACGTTGTAGGTGTCGCCACCGGCGCCAACCTTGTTGAATGCTCCGAAAAGCTAATCATTTGCATGTCACAGCATATTCTTCCTGTCGGTTAAATTTCGCTTCTGTAGCACGTCATCTTCGTGGTGTAGCAATTTTAACGGCCAGTAGTGCACATTATTTAAGATATCTTCGAGCCACTCATGTATCTGAGAAACTTTTGCGTACAGCAGGACACTGTGTCAAATCCTTTCGGGGAATTTAGGAGGATGGAAATTGCATGTTGGCGTCCATCCATGGTTAGGAGGATATGGAGCGAGGAAGAGCAAGCTGAGTTTCGGACGAGCGTAATCAACCATCATACCTGTAAGAACCGATGCTGGCTCACATCCAGGAACTCGCCTAAGCCGAGAGATCCTGCCAGCTGAATCGGCGTGACTCGCTTGTATTTTCATGCATCAGATGGACGTTAAAGAGCCGGAGAGCGCACTGCACGATGCCGGTCGGCGAAGTGCCGGCGCCGCGGCGCGGCATCTGCAAATAGCGGTCGCCGCGGGCCGCGCGTGGCTGCCTCTTCACGTGCTGCGCCACGCCGCTGCCCCGTGCGTCACAAACGCAGCCGCGACACGTCCACGGTGGATCGCCGTAGGCGCTGTTGCCGGACACCGCATTACGTAAACGGACAGATTCTACTGTCAGTTTATGACGCACGCAAGCGAATCTGCACGTTTCTTTGCTTACCACGATATACCGGGTGATCAAAAAGTCAGTATAAATTTGAAAACTGAATAAATCACGGAATAATGTAGACAGAGAGGTACAAATTGACAAACATGCTTGGAATGACATGGGGTTCTATTAGAGCCAAAAAAATACAAAAGTTCAAAAAATGTCCGACAGATGGGGCTTCATCTGATCAGGATAGCAATAATTAGCATAACAAAGTAAGACAAAGCAAAGATGATGTTCTTTACAGGAAATGCTCATTATGTCCACCATCATTCCTCAACAATAGCTGTAGTCGAGAAATAATGTTGTGAACAGCACTGTAAAACAAGTCCGGAATTATGGTGAGGCATTGGCGTCGGATGTTGTCTTTCAGCATCCCCAGAGATGTCGGTCGATCACGATACACTTGCGACTTCATGTAACCCCAAAGCCAATAATCGCATGGACTGAGGTCTGGGGACCTGGGAGGCCAAGCATGACGAACGTGCCGGCTGAGCAAACTATCGTCACCGCACGACGGGCGCAAGAGATCTTTCACGCGTCTAACAATACTTTTTTTTGTTCTAATAAAACCCCATGTCATTCCAAGCATGTGTGTCAATTTTTACCTCTCTATCTACGTTATTCCGTGGTTTATTAAGTTTTCAAATTTATACTGACTTTTTGATCACCCGGTAAGTGCGACGGATACAACACGAGATTAGGTAATTTGGAAGAACGTTTGTAAGCGACATACAGGGTGAATCGCCTAAAATTTGTGTCACAAATATTGCACAAATGGAAGTGCTATTGATGGGGGTTTTCAAAAAATGGATCGCTAGTCAGGAGTTCGTATTATTAGTAAATAAACAGACAGTAATAATACTTAGAAAGTGTATCTTTTGTGCAAACATAAACTTTTTTAAATGGAACAAAGCCTATTCACAAACTAAAATTAGGGTAAATCAGAATGTCAGTGGTGTTTGTTGCAGGAGTATAGTGAAAGTCGTTTACCAAATATCGTATTTTGAAAAGCTCCCACACCGGAACGATTATGAGAGTCATCTCAACTTCTGCACATGAGTAAAATGGTTCAAATGGCTCTGGGCACTATGGGACTTAACTTCTGAGGTCATCAGTCCCCTAGAAATTAGAACTACTTAAACCTAACTAACCTAAGGACATCACATACATCCATGCCCGAGGCAGGATTCGAACCTGCGACCGTAGCGGTCGCGCGGTTCCTGACTGTAGCGCCTAGAACCGCTCGACCACTCCGGCTGGCTCACATAAGTATTAAGACAGGATACCCCAAATGTATTATGTATTTTGTTTAGTGATGAAGCCACATTAACCAATCATTGCCATGTAAACGGCCGAAACATGCACTACTGTTCTGTTGACAATTCCCGTTGCCTTCGTCCGATGAAACGTCATCTTCCATGGAGTGTGTGCAACAGTCGTTTCATACCGTACTGGAAGTGTGTATTTCGAATAAAATCTATGATAGTCAGTTGTCTTGTCAATGGCCAGAATCCGCTTAACTAGTGTATCCACTTGCGTCGTTCTTTAGTGTGTGCTACCACAAGTATTATACACGTGCTGGTGTGGAAGCTTTTCGAAATACGATATCTCGTAAACGACTCGCACTAGAATCCTGCAACAAACACCACTGACATTCTAATTTACCCTAATTTTATTTTGTTGATGTCAACAGGCATCATTCCATTTAGAAAAGTGTACGTTTTCACAATAGGTTTACTTTCTAAGTATTATTTATAATCTGTTAATTGGATAAGAATCCGAGCCCCTGTCTACCAATCCATTCTGTGAAAACTGGACATCAATAGCACTCTCCAATTCCTCAATATTTGAGGGGCAAGTTTTAGGTAATTCACCCAGTATATCGAAGGTGCGACTGTCACGGAGCCAGATACCGAATGTCAGAATCGCCACGTCATGTGCGGCAAAGATTCTCATATTACGATATTGGTAGAGTTTTGCAAATGTAATACGAGGCGAGTGAAGGAAGAAGTGCTTCGAATGTAATAAAGATGAGTGAAGGAGGTAGTGCTTCGAATAGTGTTAGTCTTAAATGGCGTCACTTAATTCCCAGATTAAGTACCATTCAAAGCTGCTTCGATTTCTGTCGCGAGCACCATTTGCAGCCAAATCAGGGCCCGACAACTTGCACAGGTTGCAATGGGCAGACGAGTGTGAAGCTCGGTACAGAAAGTACTGATTCAGAATTCCCATTTCAGTTATACTAACGGAAAAGAAGTAGTGCAAGGAGACATAAGTGATTCGATAGTTACAAACTGACTATTCCACAGCGTATTTTGGTGGCTTGCTCGGTTGAGGACTAAATATTGACAAACACAGCCTCAGAAATAGAACTATCGGTAAAAACAGTATTCGATTACTACGGATTGTGCCGCGAAGTGTGCTACGTAACTGAGACCAATGATAGTCCTCCGCTAGGCGGCCACAACAAATTCGACGTGTCACGCCTAACTACCTGGAAGTACGGAAAAGAACGGCCTTTGAAGAACGAACGTGAACAGATTTGGGTATTTAGAAGTACTGAGAAGGAATCGAAGGAATGTTTCATTTTGAAAGTTTATTCCAGAACAAAACGAACTTTAGTAGCACTTATAAACAACGTCATCCTGCCAGGAGCGATAGTAATTACAGATGGATGGAAGTCTTATAACACAATGAAGAACGAAGATTTTGACCACGATTTTGTGAATTATTCTCTGGAATTCGTCTCCTTTGATGATCTCTCTACATACACAGAACATCGAGCGTCTATGGAAATCTCTCAAGTCGTCTATCAAAAGAGCAGGCTGACCAGCAGAACGTGATCTATCAATACAGCTACTTCATCTGCGATTACGTGGTATTAAACTTCCAAGACACAGTTTACCAACTTTTCTACGAGGCATATCTGGAGTCAATCCTGGTTTTTGAAAGAAAGGACTCCTACCAGCTGCATCACGCGGAATAGTCCAAGACGAAAATACAAGGTAAGTAAAATTACATTCATCACACGTTGATATTCACGTACGGTCATTTTTGTTTGTAAAGCTATATACAAAATTCAGGTCGTTCATCTTCTGTCGTCGTCGTCGTTATTATCGCTGTAAACATAATCGACAACTGGCTCCGTGACAGTCGCACCTACGATATACAGGGTGGTCCACTGACCGTGACCGGGCCAAATATCTCACTGAATAAGCGTCAAACGAAAAAACTACAAAGAACGAAACTTGTCTAACTTGAAGGGGGAAACAAGATGGCGCTATGGTTGGCCCGCTAGATGGCGCTGCCATGGGTCAAACGGATATCAACTGTTTTTTTTTAATAGGAACCCCAATTTTTTATTACATATTCGTGTAGTAAGTAAAGAAGTATGAATGTTTTAGTTGGACCACGTTTTTCGCTTTGTGATAGATGGGCTGTAATAGTCTCGAACATATGTCTCACAATTTTAGACGAACAGTTGGTAACAGGTAGGATTTTTAAATTAAATACATAACGTAGGAACGTTTGAACATTTTATTTCGGTTGTTCCAATGTGATACATGTACCTTTGTGGTCATATCATTTCTGAGAAAGCATGCTGTTACAGCGTAATTACATGTAAATACCACATTAATGCAATAAATGTTCAAAATGATGTCCGTCAACCTCAATTCATTTGGCAATACGTGTAACGACATTCCTCTCAACAGCGAGTAGTTCGCCTTCCGTAACGTTCGAACATGCATTGACAATGCGCTGACGCATGTTATCAGGCGTTGTCGGTGGATCACCATAGCAAATATCCTTCAACTTTCCCCACAGAAAGAAATCCGGGGACGTCAGATCCGGTGAACGTGAGGGCCATGGTATGGTGCTTCGACGACCAATCCACCTGTCATGAAATATGCTATTCAATACCGCTTCAACCGCACGCGAGCTATCTGCCGGACATCCATCATGTTGGAAGTACATCGCCATTCTGTCATGCAGTGAAACATCTCGTAGTGACATCGGTAGAACATTACTTAGGAAATCAGCATACACTGCACCATTTAGATTGCCATCGACAAAATGGGGCCCAATTATCCTTCCTCCCATAATGCCGCACCATACATTAAGCCGCCAAGGTCGCTGATGTCCCACTTGTCGCAGCCATCGTGGATTTTCCGTTGCCAAATAGTGCATATTATGCCGGTTTACGTTAACGCTGTTGGTGAATGACGCTTCGTCGCTAAATACAACGCGTGCAAAAAATCTGTCATCGTCCCGTAATTTCTCTTGTGTCCAGTTGCAGAACTGTACACGACGTTCAAAGTCGTCGTCATGCAATTCCTGGTGCATAGAAATACGGTACGGGTGCAATCGATGTTGATTTAGCATTCTCAACACCGAAGATTTTGAGATTCCCGATTCTCACGCAATTTGTCTGCTACTGATGTGCAGATTAGCCGCGACAGCAGCTAAAACACCTACTTGGGCACCATCATTTGTTGCAGGTCGTGGTTGAGGTTTCACATGTGGCTGAACGCTTCCTGTTTCCTTAAATAACGTAACTATCCGGCGAACGGTCCGGACACTTGGATGATGTCGTCCAGGATACCGAGCAGCATACATAGCATACGCCCGTTGTTCATTTTTATCACAATAGCCATACATAAACACGATATCGACCTTTTCCGCAATTGGTAAACGGTCCGTTTTAACACGGGTAATGTAGCACGAAGCAAATACCGTCCGCACTGGCGGAATGTTAAGTGATACCACGTACTTACACGTTTGTGACTATTACAGCGTCCTCTATCACAAAGCGAAAAAAGTGGTCCAACGAAAACATTCATATTCCTTTACGTACTACACGAATATATAATAAAAAATGGGGATTCCTATTTAAAAAAACGCAGTAGATATCCGTTTGACCTATGGCAGCGCCATCTAGTGGGCCAACCATAGCGCCATCTGGTTTCCCCCTTCAAGCTAGAGGAGTTTCTTTTCTTGTAGTTTTTTCGTTTGACGCTTATTTCATGGGATATTTGGCCCGGTCACTATCAATGGCCCACCCTGTATATCGCTTGCAAGCGTTCTTCCACGCGACCAAAGTTATTTGCAATGACTGAAGCGAGTTCCAGTCGACGAACAGAGCAAGCGGAGAGATGAACTTATCGCAACCGACGCTTTACACTATCTTAAAGAAACGACTGAAGATGAAGTCTTATCGCTTGCAACTGCTACAAGCCCTGACTCCCGATGACAAATTCACACGGTTTGAATTTTGGCACAGCTGGAACAATTTACGGAAGAGGATGGGTTTTGTGAGAAACTCATCTTCAGTGATGAAGTAACATCTGGCACAGTGAACAGGCACAATGTGCGAATCTGAGAGACAGAGGATCCACAACTATCGTGCAGCACGTTCGAGGTTTTCACCAAACGTTATTCTCACAGTTCATGACCCCTTTTACTTCTGTAAAAAGACCGTTTCAGGGCACGCTGTAAAATTGGCTCATGTCACAACTGTTGACCGACAATGTGGACTTCATCTACCGACGGGATGGTGCTCCACCCCACTTCCATCACCATGTTCGTGAATTCTGAACAGGAAATTGGATTGGTCATTGTGGGTTTATTGATTAGTAACTTACGTCATTGTCTCCACGCTCTTCCGACCTAACCCCATGCGATTTTTTTTGTGTTGGTTTATGTGAAAGATTCAGTGTTTATATCTTCTCTACCAATAAACCCACCAGAACAGAGAGCTCGCTTCAACTGTTCTTTTGAACAGATTGATAGGGACATGTTGTACCGTGCGTGGGGTGAACTTGATCATAGACTCAATTTATGCAGAATCAAAAGGATGTCACACAATGAGTAAAAAAGAACTTTCTGAGTTTTTCTATGAATGTGCAAAGCCCTGTGGCAACACCTAAAATAATACAGTTACAGCAAATCGGTGAAACGCTTCATGTATTTATAATACCTTGTATTAGTCACCTCCTTAAAAGATTACACAGGACACATTGCAGCGCTGTATATGGTGTAGTACTTGTACCAGGAGGTTATGTGACCTTCCATCGCTGGCGTAAGTCATGGCTGTACAGTGGGGACCGATACTGAACGGATTTAATAGTATTTTTATTTTTCACTTGATGTTCCCAGTGCCTTCTGCCTGGCGGCTAGTTGCAGCATATGTCACGCTGCACAAAACCGGACAGAACCACTTTGAAACTCACGTGTTGAACAATCAACAGCTAAACTCACGTGTTGCTGACGAGGTAACGCTACCGAACTGCGCGTCTACAAGTTGGCTGTCCAATAGGGGCGGTTGGAGGCGGTCACGTGGGGGTGGAACAGCGACCAGTCGCCGGGAGCGGACACGCCGTCCGCTCTCTTCTGCTGGCAGCTTCCGACCCGACCAGTTGCTCTCCTCTCCTGCTCTCTTGGGTAGCAGCCCATTCAGTTTCGGCGGCTTCTCTAGGCCTGCCTTTCCGTTTTACAGCATTAAACATCCATGCATCTAAAACATGTTTGATTTTTCACCTCAACGGGTACCCTCTGCTTTCCCTTCTTCGCCAATCCTGACACATTAACATGGCAGTGAAGTGCTGTATATGTGTCAATCGGTTGTATAGAACCAGCACCGTAAGAAGGCTCGATGTGGAGAAGTGATGCAATGGCAAAATGGAGTTTTCGTGTCTGGAAGTGACGATGACAATACCATGGACGAAAGTGCCCGACCTTTTGGGGTATCAACATGAATTGTCGAACGTGTACCACTCAAAGTCGATTAAGACGACGTTAACGGCATTAGAATACTGGTCATAAAAAGATCCTAACCGACTCAGATAAGAGACTAGTGACACAATCTTGTCAATGTCAATCGATTTCAAACCAGACAGGAATTGTTGCTGTTGGCGAAATCAACCAGTTTCCGAGCGAATATTGCGAATGGAACTGCAAACAACGGTCATCTGTTGTGTACCTCGCTACCGATCATTGCTCATAGAGGTTTAGAAAGTTGCACATCTTCAGTGGACTAAACAACACAGAAATTGGACCCGTAAGCAACTGGAGGCATGTAGCGTGGTCCGGCGAGTCGATGTATTGCCTCTTTTCAGTTGGTGCAATGTGATGAGTGCACGGACGAGCCGAGGAGGCATTTACCCGCAGTGTGTAGAGCGCGTAGATGAAGTCGTAGGAGACTTATTGATATTTTTTTGGGGGGGGGGGGAATTCCTCACATCATGACAACACGTTTATTTCAACATTCTTGGTGACCGACCGTTGCCGTTTCTTTTATATCTTCATGATGAATGCGATGTAACACTCTCGTCTTCAAAGACGGCAACAGCGTATTAACAGAGTGGCACATACACGTTCCTGGTTTGATGAACACTCAGGCGCCCTGCCACACCTAAATTAATGTTTATGAGGTCGTATCTCCTGCACTATGTGTCGTACAATGATTTAATTTTGCCAGTACATTCATATTATCTGCAAAATGTGTTGCGAATAGGATTAGTAGTAAAGAAGTAATAAATAAAAACTTTTCGTGCCTGACGCTGAAGTCTTAATGCAGGAAGAACGAAAATTCAGTAAGTGATTAACTTGTTTGTTCTCCTCAGTTATTGTTTCGGGAGGAAGGGGTGTAAGTGAGAAAAAGTTTCGAAAATGGTTTAAAATTATGTGTAAAATGTGTTGGAAGTCGCTAAATTCTCTTTCTCAAATACTATTTCAATACCATCTGGATAATTTGCGCTCATTGAGTTACACTGCCTCAAGAGACACGACTATACGTAGTTTCTAATTTCAATATTTGACTTATAGTGTTAAATCTGTAACATTCGATTATACTTCTTAAAGAGTAGATTATGAAAGCATTTTAAATTTTTAACTTTGGTCTGTAATTATGTGAAATACCGAAAATAATTTTTTGTCTCTTGAAACTATTAGATAAAAAACCTGCCACTAACAGTGAGATTGGATGACCCTTTGGCCGTTAAGTAATATGCGAAGGCGTGTTCAAAAGTAATGCCTCCAAATATTTTGTGTGAAAACTCTTAAAGTTTTTAAATACAACAAACATTATTGACATTCTACATCTTACTCTTCGTGTCTACATATTTATTTTTCAACATGGTCACCTTGACAGCGAACATATTTCTCCCAACTATAGACCAGTTTGTTGATACCGTCGCTGTAAAATGTTTGACTTTATTGACAAGCCACAACCTAACATCTGCTTGCACGCTTCATCACTACCAAAGTGAAGTCCTCGGAAGTGTTATTTAAGTTTTGGAGACAACGAAAATCGGATGGGGTCAAGAGGGGACTGTGTTGCGGATGATCGATGACAGCGAAGCCAACACGTCGGATTGTTGCAGATGTCGCACCGTTCGTGTGTGGACTGGCATTGTCATGCTCCATGTGTGGACAAACCCTTCCAATTCGAAACGCAATTACAGCATATTGTTTCTCACGCACCTATGTAGTTCCACTACATACCATCATGTTACACGCTATAATTCGGGGCCCTCTGGCGGCAGAGGACCACAAATATGTAGACATTAAGAACGAAGGTGTGGAATTTTACTAACGTTTGCTTTATTTAAAAAGCTTTAAGAATTTTCAACAAAAAATAGGGAGGCATTACTTTTCAGTAGATCCTCGTAAACTACCTATCGTCAATACAGAATCGAAAACTATTGTTACACTCTCTTCTTGCAGACATGTGTGAAGTTAGCGGAAAATTTAGCGTACGGACCGTATATACCACATCCACTACCCTTCGCTATGGAGCAGAGCAGCTTTCGACCTACTGAAAGCGACGATTTCCCTAATAAAGATATAGATCGAAGTGGCCTCCACAATACCTGTAGGTACCTGACGCTGAGGTATTAATCCCGAAAATGTATTTAATTATGATGTTTCATTAGTGATACACATTCATATTATTTGATTTCAAAGTAACAACAGACCTACTTAAATTGACACAATAACTTAGGTACATAACACAAGAGCCAATAGACAACAGCGGTCACGTTCTCCCTCCACCGCAATAACCCATTAAAATAAAGTTCCCTCTCCTTCTTCCTTAAGTGACCAATAAAACTAACTACCTTTTTAAACTTATGACGTAATGGCATGCGCAGTGAACAGTAACAACAAAAAAATGGTTAGAATGGCTCTGAGCACTATGGGACTTAACATCTGAGGTCATCAGTCCCCTAGAACTTAGAACTACTTAAACCTAACTAAGCTAAGGACATCACACATATCCATGCCCGAGGCAGGATTCGAACCTGCGACCGTACAGTAACAACAAAATATAAAGGACACTGCATAGCTAGAACGCACCATTAGACCCAGAAGAAGGCCGCTGCAACCGTGGCCGAAACGTTGGTTTTTCTCCAGCAGCAGTAGTTTTTTTACATTATGGTTCAAATGGCTCTGAACACTATGGGACTTAACTTCTGAGGTTATCAGTCCCCTAGAACTTAGAACTACTTAAACCTAACTAACCTAAGGACATCACACACATCCATGCCTGAGGCAGGATTCGAACCTACTACCGTAGCGGTCGCGTGGTTCCAGACAGTAGCGCTTAGAACCCCTCGGCCACCCCAGGCGGCTTTTACATTATGACGCGGTACCGTACCCAGAAAACTTTTATGTCGACTGACTCTGGCCGCGGAAGTCTACGCAATTAAATAATAACTTTGCTGTACATCAGCAATGAATGTGTGCCATTTCCTAAGCAATGACTTTTTCTTTTCAGTTGTTTACATCTCTCCTTCATTTCAGACAAGGGAAGTTTCAGACTTCTGCCGTTATTAAGGCCTGAACACTATACACAAAATCTCGTTGTTTTGTCCTCCATTCCAACACCAGCGGTCGACGAAGAGAGACGCAATGCCGCTCTGGCAAATACCGGGCCACGTCTAAAGTTGCGGTGGCGCTTATACTTCGTGGCGTCTGCGGTGTTGCGACAACCTCGGTGCCCGACGATGCGTAGCGCTGACTCCGAAATAAATCCAGAGCAGGGGCGGCGCGCCGCCAGCTCTGCTCTCTGGCCAGTTACAGGCGGCGCCGGCGTGACGTCACTCCCCACAAAGCGCTCCCGTATCGGGGCTGTGCACGTGGCGACGGGGGAGGCCGTCCTGCGCGCTGTGTCAAAGCACACCCCTCAGCACACCGGGAAACTGGACAGTTCGATATTAAGAGCGGCTTCCAGCTTGCAGGGTACCTCTGAGAAGCACCAGCTAACACCAGTTACAAGGGAAGAGATCGTCGCTTGTTGTGAAGACACCTCTTTACTCTTTGTAATTCTGCTGTCTTTCATTAGTCCCTTACCCGATGATGATTATCTTCTTTCTGTATTGAAAGTTGTTCTAGGAACATTCTGCCAAGCACTCAAGTGTGAATTACAGAGCAGCGATGTAGATATACAGATTGTTTAAAAAAGAATGGCATGATTTCAGAACTCCATATTTTCTGATAAAAACAAAGTACAACCATGACGATAGCTAAATTTGTCCTAAAATCTAATCAATGTACACTACTGGCCATTACAATTGCTACACCAAGAAGAAATGCAGATGATAAACGGGTATTCATTGGACAAATATCTTATACTAGAACTGACATGTGATTACATTTTCACTCAATTTGGGTGCATAGATCCTGAGAAATCAGTACCCAGAACAACCACCTCTGGCCGTAATAACGGCCTTGATACGCCGGGGCATTGAGTCAAACAGAGCTTGGATAGCGCGTACAGGTGCAGCTGCCCATGCAGCTTCAACACGATACCACGGTTCATCAACAGTAGTGACTGGCGTATTGTGACTAGCCAGTTGCTCGGTCACCACTGACCAGACGTTTTCAGTTGGTGAGAGATCTGGAGAATGTGCTGGCAGGGCAGCAGTCCAACATTTTCTGTATCCAGAAAGGCCCGTACAGGACCTGCAACATGCGGTCGTGCATTATCCTGCTAAAATGTAGGGTTTCGCAAGGATCGAATGAAGGGTAGAGCCACGGGTCGTAACACATCTGAAATGTAACGTCCACTGTTCTAAGTTCCGTCAATGCGAACAGAGGTGACCGAGACGTGTAACCAATGGTACCCCATACCATCACGCTGGGTGATACGCCAGTATGGCGATGACGAATACACGCTTCCAATGTGCGTTCACTGCAATGTCGCCAAACATGGATGCCACCATCATGATGCTGTAAATAGAACCTGGATTCATCCGAAAAAATGACGTTTTGCCATTCGTGCACCCAGGTTCGTCGTTGAGAACACCATCGCAGGCGCTCCTGCCTTTGATGCAACGTCAAGGGTAACCGCAGCCATGATCTCCGAGCTGATAGTCCATGCTGCTGCAAACGTCGTCGAACTGTTCATGCAGATGGTTGTCTTGCAAACGTACCCATCTGCTGACTCTGGGATTGAGACGTGGCTGCACGATCCGTTACAGCCATGCGGATAAGATGCCTGTCATCTCAACTGCTAGTGATACGAGGCCGTTGGGATCCAGCACGGCGTTCCCTATTACCCTCCTGAACCCACCGATTCCATATTCTGCTAACAGTCATTGGATCTCGACCAACGCGAGCAGCAATGTCGCGATACGATAAACCGCAATCGCGATAGGCTACAATCCGACCTTTATCAAAGCCGGAAACGTGATGGTACGCTTTTCTCCTCCTTACACGAGGCATCACAACAACGTTTCACCAGGCAACGCCGGTCAACTGCTGTTTGTTGTATGAGAAATCGGCTGGAAACTTTCCCCATGTCAGCACGTTGTAGGTGTCGCCACCGGCGCCAACCTTGTGTGAATGCTCTGGAAAGCTAATCATTTGTATATCACAGCATCTTATTCCCGTCGGTTAAATTTCGCGTCTATAACACATCTTCGTGGTGTAGCAATTTTAATGGCCAGTAGTGTATCTTCTTCTACAGAAGTTATGGAGGCTGTTACTCTGTTCTTCACTTCTTCTATGCTACGAAATAAAGGGGAGACGAGTACACGTTCCTCCGCATATTGCCACAGCATAAAACCGCGTGGCGTCATGTCCGGCGATATTGGACACCGAGAATGCAGGGCAGTGTCTTGGGGTCCAATGCGCCCTACACAGCGTTCAACTGTCTTCAAATCTTGCAGAATTGGCTTTTTCCACAACTACAGGAGGATCTGACGACTTCATTTTCCGCCAGGACGGAGCTCCACCACACTGCCATAACAATGTACGTCAGTTTCTCAAAGACACTCTGCCTCAACGCCGGAAATGGTGCACGGAACCCCGAGACGCCGTCTGTCCTGCATTCTTGGCCTCCAAGATTGCCAAACATGATCCTCCGTGATTATTGCTTGAGGAGGTAAATGAAGAAAAGTGTGTTCACCTACCCTTTACGTCGTGAGATAGAAGACGTGAAGAACAGAATAATAACCGCCATAACTTCTGTAAAAGCAGATAAGTTGTTTAGAGTTTATGACGAATTTAGACGGCTGGTCCCGGCGGGGGTTCGAGTCTTCCCTGGGGCATGGGTGTGTGTGTTTGTCCTTAGGATAATTTAGGTCAAGTAGTGTGTAAGCTTAAGGACTGATGACCTTAGCAGTTAAGTCCCATAAGATTTCACACACATTTGAACATGACGAATTTAGATAGTCTACATGTTGTTCGTGCTTCCTGCTGCTGGTAGACACACAGAGAATGTACTAGCGTTGTTAAAACTTTAAGATTTTGTATTTTTCAGTCAATCCCATGTTTGTAGTAGGCTTTTTTCAATAATATAAATTTTTAAATCAAGTCATTTCTTTTGTAACACACGCACGAAGTCCGCGTCTGCAACTAAATAAAAAGCGTCCCGCATCCTTTATTTATTAAGCATCAACGGTGGCTTGCAAGACACATTTTTCTTTCTTAATCTATATACGTTATACACGAAAATATAACTTAAACAGTTTCCTACGTCGGAATTTTCAAAAGTAGCCTACACTGTTGTTTGGAAACAACTTAGGTTGCACATGTTGATCCCATAATTAATGCGTGTTCGCTCTACTTGCCAACATTTTTCTGATTTCATTTTCATGACTATGCCGCGATGGCCGGCCGGAGTGGCCGAGCGGTTCTAGGCGCTACAGTATGGAACCGCGCGACCGCTACGGTCGCAGGTTCGAATCCTGCCTCGGGCATGGATGTGTGTAATGTCCTTAGGTTAGTTAGGTTTAAGTAGTTCTAAGTTCTAGGGGACTGATGACCTCAGAAGTTAAGTCCCATAGTGCTCGGAGCCATTTGAACCAGCCCTCTGTCGTCTTTTGTTACCGTACTAGTGGATAAGCACTGCTGAGTTTTGCTTTGTTTGTTGGGTGTGTGCTACATCAGTGTGTGGTGCGGGAAGGCCATGGGAAGAGAAGAGGGATGTAGGAATGTAATGAGATAGTTCATATCAATTTTGAAGTTCTATTGTGGTCTCGTCCTCTTTCCCCCATCCACAACCCTGCAAAAATTTAGGTTCAGCTGTTTTTGCCATAAGAATATTGGCCAACTTTGAAGAAACGAAATCAGCAAGTTATGATTTTTTTCACGTATTTTCATTCATTGTTGTCTTACGGGATATTAGTTTAGGGTAACTCGTAACTCTTCACTTAGGCAAAAAGTATTCACTGAACACAGGAACCTAATTAGCAATATACGGACAGTTTGCGCATGTATATCTTGCACACGTGTCTAAACAACTGAGAATATTGTTACAACCTCACAGTATATTTATTCACTTACGAAATTTGTAAATTTGGCTGTTCTCCATAGTGTACAACAAAGCATTAAATTTATTAAAAGAAGCTGACTTCTTAGTTTTTTCTATGTCTGTTTATCTTTGTATGAGTATGAAAAGGAAATCTGGATGGTTTTCTATCTGCTCAGCTTTTAGTTTGTTATTATTTCAGAGTCTAACTACGCCTATTAATTTAGTGATTCATCCATTTGCTATTCACAGCGTGGGCTTATTCTGTACGGAAATTTTCAAATAGCACTTGAAGCTTTTTATTACGTTCGTTCATTTTTACGACATTCATATCTTGTTCCATTTTTAATGCCACAAGGGCAGGCTTTTTTTAGACATCCTGCAGAGGTAGAATATTTAGTCTCTCTTCAGAGTTTTCGGCACTCTTGTACTGTGTTTTTATATTTCTGCCTATTATTGACGGTTACGTCGATCCGCTGTCTTGACACTCCAACTTGTACATACCTGTACCTTGGCATTCGTGTGGTTTGCTGTTGCTGAGCGTTGGTTCATTATGATGTGTTTCTTGTTTTGTATACTACCTACAAGCCTTGTTGTTTTAACATAATTGGCATTCGATGTATTCATTTGTTCCTGTATAATACGTTATTGTGTATGTATCATTTACTGTTACTGTGTATAATTTATTTTTGTTGGTCATGTCATTGGTGTTTCCGTTTTATATGCTCGTGTGAGCTGCAGTGTACGTGTTTGTATGGCCCTGTTATCATCTGCCCATACCGTTTTTCTCTGTTGTATATTGAACCTATTATTGAGTTTCCGTGCTGCATGGGCCTTAGAGCAATTTCTTGGGTATTTATGACTTTCGTAGTACCGTTTGTTATTCAGTATGTGTATTGGGTGTTATAGAGTTGCCATTTATGGCTTTGACGATGGTTTAATGTGGACTGTATTATGTCATTTGTTGTTGTTGGTTCTGTGTAACCCCAGATTTGTGGTCCCTGCATTCTCTCTTCAATGTTATGTAAAGGAAACTATATTTTTTTCGTACAGTAATAATCCTAAAATGTATGGGAGTAACCGACTGGAGAAATATTAATTGAAATCATCACATAAAACCTGTCGTAGGAAAATTAGATGCCATGTGAAGATTCACTGGCATAGTCTTAAGCAAAATTAATCCAAGCACGAAAGTGGATTTCCTAACAGTCGTTCGCCCGTCATCTGGTGCAAGTCTCTCTATCTGGCGTCACTTTGACTACTTGCGCGTCGATGATGAAATCATGATGAGGACAACACACACACACACACACACACACACACACACACACACACACACACACGAGCGGCGAAAGTCCCTGACCCGGATGGGAATCGAAGCGGGGCCCCGTGACCGAGGGTCAGGAAAGTTAACAAAAAGACTGCGACCTGCTGACAGAGCACACAGAGAATACAGAAAACACTGCCGGCGTGTTCCGTCAGAGGTTCGTTTAATAAGTGGGAGTTACAGAACTCGAGCGGTAGTCGCTACAAGAGAAACGTTGTGTATCACGGATAGGTTTATTATTAAAACCCGAGAGGGTACGTATCAAGAAAAGCCAGACCACGAATAACGTCCGGCCATGTACATTCGCGAAATGAGTATAGTGGGAAAATCAAAGAAATAACAACTCATTCGGAGGCTTACCGAAGTTTGTTCTGCCGTCGTACTAATCTCGAATAGAGAAAGCAATGAGAAAAAATAATAGTGGGACAAGTAACTTCCGACATACAACGTGAAGGTGTGTGTGTGTGTGTGTGTGTGTGTGTGTGTGTGTGTGTGTGTGGGTGGGTGGGTGAGTGGGTGGGTGTTGGTGTGCGTGCGTGTGCGCGACTTTTCCAAAGGGACATAACAGCGAGACGAGGCACATCACAAAAGGTCCTTTATCCAACCTGATAGTCAATCGTGGACGCAAGTACAAATCATTGTGTTTGTGCCGAACGTATTAAACTGATATGAGTTTTAAAGTGTTTTTCCTTTCTTACAACGCTCAGCGTTTATATATAAGCGACAAAGAAATTGGTAAGCGTATATGCGTATTCAATTAGAGAGACATGTAAACAGGTGCAATACGGCGCTACGGTCAGTAACGCCTTTATACAACAAGAGTCAGGCGCAGTTGTTAGGTCGGTTACTGTTGTTACAGTGGCAGTTATCAAGATTGAAGTGAGTCTGAACGTGATGTTATAGCTGGCACACCAGCGATAGAAGATATAAGATGAAAATCAACAAAAGCAAAACGAGGATAATGGAATGTAGTCGAATTAAGTCGGGTGATGTTGAGGGTATTAGATTAGGAAATGAGACACCTAAAGTAGTAAAGGAGTTTTGCTATTTGGGGAGCAAAATAACTGATGATGGTCGAAGTAGAGAGGATATAAAATGTAGACTGGCAATGGCAAGGAAAACGTTTCTGAAGAAGAGAAATTTGTTAACATCGAGTATAGATTTAAGTGTCAGGAAGTCGTTTCTGAAAGTATTTGTATGGAGTGTAGCCATGTATGGAAGTGCAACATGGACGATAAATAGTTTAGATAAGAAGAGAATAGAAGCTTTCGAAATGTGGTGCTACAGAAGAATGCTGAAGATTAGATGGGTAGATCAAATAACTAATGAGGAGGTACTGAATAGGATTGGGGAGAAGAGAAGTTTGTGGCGCAACTTGACTAGAAGAAGGGATCGGTTGGTAGGACATGTTCTGAGGCATCAAGAAATCACCAATTTAGTATTGGAGGGCAGCGTGAAGGGTAAAAATCGTAGAGGGAGACCAAGAGATGAATACACCAAGCAGATTCAGAAGGATGTAGGTTGCAGTAGGTACTGGGAGATGAAGAAGCTTGCACAGGATAGAGTAGCATGGAGAGCTGCATCAAACCAGTCTCAGGACCGACGACCACAACAACAACAACCAGCGATAGGACACAGCATCTCCGAGGCAACGATGAAGTGGGTATTTTCCCATACGACCATTTCACGATTGTGCCGTAAACATCAGCAATCCGGAAAACATCAAATCTCCGACATCGCTTTGGCCGGAAAAAGATCCTGCAAAAACGGGACCAACGACTGACGAGAATCGTACAACGTGACGGAAGTGCAACCCCTCCGCAAATTGCTGCAGATTTCACTGCTGGGCCGCCAACAAGTGTCAGCGTGCGAACCACTCGTCTACCCTTGATGACTGCACGATACAAAGCTTTACGCCTCGCCTGGGCCCGTCAATACCAATATTGGACTGTTGATGATTGGAAACTTAGTGAGTGGTGGGACGAGTACGGGTATGGAGACAACCTCATGAATCCGTGGACCCTGGATGTCAGCGGGGGATTGTTCAAAATGGTGGAGGCTATGTACTGGTATGGGGCGTGCGCAGTTGGAATGCTATGGGATCCCTGATACGTCTAGATACGACTCTGACAGGTGACACGCACGTAAACATCCTGTCTGATCACCTGTATCCATTCATGTCCATTGTGAATTCTGACGGACTTGGGCAATAACAGCAGGACAATGCGACACCCCACACGCCCAGAACTGCTACAGAGTGACTCCACTGGCAGCCAAACTCCCAAGACAGGAACATTGTTGAGCATGTCTGGGATGCCTTGCAACGTGCTATTCTCAAGGGTTCTCCACCCCCTCGTATTCTCACGGATTTTTGGAAAGCCCTGCAGGGTTCATGGTGTCAGTTCCCTCCAGAACTACTTCAGAAATTAGTCGAATCAATGCCACGTCGTGTTGCGGCACTGCTG
Source organism: Schistocerca nitens (assembly GCF_023898315.1). Taxonomy (NCBI): domain Eukaryota; kingdom Metazoa; phylum Arthropoda; class Insecta; order Orthoptera; family Acrididae; genus Schistocerca; species Schistocerca nitens. The sequence goes on along the minus strand of NC_064617.1, from coordinate 673,134,657 downwards.
CGTGCTCGTGGGGGCCCTCCACGATATTAGACAGATGTACCAGTTTCTTTGGGTTTTCAGAGTGTTTTTAATGTTGGGAGAAGGAAAGCTTCCAACTACACCTGAAGATATGCGAGGGAGACTTGTCAGAGCATGTGCTTCGATAAGTGCCGAAGTGATAAGGAATACCATTCAATCCATGATAAGAAGATTCCAGCACTTCATTGATACCAACGGTCATTACTTCGAACACCTTCTGTAAATGGACGTTCATGCCACCTTTTGACCTTCGATGACCTTCAAAGATCTTACGTCTCGACAACCGCTATTAGAAAATAAGTACCATACTATAGCATCCCACTTAAAAAACAAAGTTAACCTTCATACCTCTGGCGCGACCCCACCTAACAACAAGAAACAAAAGGGCTCTAAGCACTATGGGACTTAACATCGGAGGTCATCAGTCCCCTAGAACTTAGAACTACTTAAACCTAACTAACCTAAGGACATCACATACATCCATGCCCGAGGCAGGATTCGAACCTGCGACCGTAGCGGTCGCGCGGTTCCAGCCTGAAGTGCCTAGAACCGTACGGTCACTTCGGCCGGCATGGATTTTCAGTTGCCCAATAATGCAGCTTATGCATATTAACATTCCATGGTTCATGAATGTAGCGTCGTCAGTAAATAAAATCAAATTAATAAATGTGTAATCCGATTTGACGCGAACTAACACAAGGATCACGAACCACAGTGGCAAGAGTACCAATTTCCGTTTCCTCGTTAGTAACTTTCTTTTGCCGGATATGTTTCCTCAGATTGTTCTTCCGTTGGAAGAAAATAATAACACTTTAAAACTTATATATGTTTAATACGTTAGGCACAAACAATAAATTGGTCCGCGTTGAAATACACGTTTGACTGTCATGTTTCAAAAGCACCGCTTGTTATGTGCCTCTTGTCGCTGTTATGTCCTTTTTGAAAAATCGTAACTCAATGAATGACTCCTAGAAACAGGGTACGTAATATTTTCCTACATCAAAATGACAACAACTTTAATGACGTCACTTGTTTGATGCGTTTACCGCCGTAAATCCTTTGGGATTGTGAAATGGGAAAAATGTGGACTGTCTGGATTTAAAACGTGCAGTAAACTTATACCGATTTTGAAGTGCTGTTTAGCCTCTGAAACTTCCTTCCTTTTCACAATAATTTCAACGAACTCCAGGCTTTGTTGCTTCGTGTATCACAATCGAAGCATTTATGTCTGCAGATGTTTTCACCGTCTCACTCTTGGATACAATATTTGACTAATCCTTCTATTCTTAGGGCTTGGTATAATAAATTTATAGTTGCTATAAAACACCTATACTCGCTGTGATTTCACGTTCACTGTGTCAAATACAGCAGTACTAAAGTTCCGTTCAAACTCTTTACGACATCGCCGGCCGCTGTGGCCGAGCAGTTCTAGGCGCAGGTTCGAATCCTGCCTCGGGCCTGTATGTGTGTGATGTCCTTAGGTTAGTTAGGTTTAAGTAGTTTCTCAGTCTAGGGGACTGATGACCTCAGTTGTTAAGTCCCATAGTGCTTAGAGCCATTTGAACCATTTTCTTTACGACATCACCCCCATTTCAGAGCTACACCCAGTACTCGTGCCACTGCAGAGAAGAGTCTTGACAATTTAGGGCGTAATAACGTCATGTGGCTCACCAGTCTGGTGAAAATCTCAATTAAATTAGGTGCCACTTTGGCGATTTGCGCCAGCAACTAGTGTGCCCAGGCGGTCAACCATAAGTATGAATAAATTATTAAATCCTCTTTCAGTTATGATTGTGATTCATATTTTTGGATGTTGCTTTCTATAATAATTCCATATTAAACGAGACAGTAGGCAGGAGCCAATACACCTTAACACTCGCGTATAATACCTAAAATCGTTATTCATGTGTCGAAAAAACAGAACTGTGTTTGTCCTCCAAATAGTTAAGGAAGAAGTCGGTAGAAAATGTACAGTAATCTGACACTTAGTAAAATGTCTAAGTAAATACTGGAAAAGAATACAGAAACAACAACAAAAATAGTAAACTTAATTTGGCCGATGGTCCACGGAAAGTTTATAGAGAAAGAAGAATGAAGTCGTTTATATTTTGTACTCAGTGACGCAAAGTTGCCAAATATATATACCAGTAAAATAAGATTAAAATAAAGGGCTACAAACACGGGTATTTCCTTTCTCATTTTCTCTGACTCCGACAGCATTCTAATTCATCATAATTGCAAAAATTACCTGTGTTGTTTTGTGATTGTTAAACACACTTACGATGAGCAACAGGAAAAATGAGATAACGTCCACTTGATTAGAAAACAGCTATTCAACGGACCGCATGAAGGCTAAGACTGTATTTTTATGCTGAATAACGACGATTTGAAGACACATCACAGAAAAGCAAACTGACAACGTGGTTAAAAGGCGGTGCTTCTACACCAGCTTTGCTTACCAATTGTGGAGACAAATGACGATTAAAGTACACTTTACTTCGAAAGCGCTGCAATTCAAGCAAATGGACCCTTTGTATTGGCTCAAATGGCTCTGAGCACTATGGGACTCAACTGCTGAGGTCATTAGTCCCCTAGAACTTAGAACTAGTTAAACCTAACTAACCTAAGGACATCACAAACATCCATGCCCGAGGCAGGATTCGAACCTGCGACCGTAGCGGTCTTGCGGTGGACCCTTTGTATTCTTTTCACGAGTGATGTGGTGTGCAATCTACAGGTGTACAGATTGGTTTAAAATTGCTTTAAAAATAAGTTTCCGTACATCGTAGCTTTACTAGAGCATACTATTAGCCTTCTTTTGATACAATACGCATTCTAAAAAGTTGAGTGAGAAGCGTGTGAAACGCTGACGTCAAAAGTAAAGAGAAGGAATCTAAAAAGTTACTGCTAAGCGATTTATAGTCTGCTCAGGAACGAACGAGACAAATTCACTTACTGCCACACATTTCTATCAGTGAAATGAGTGTGAAAACACACGACGCTGAACTACATTAATTCTACTCGAGAAGTCATTCTCTTAGCATCCAGTTTCTGTATTATGCCGCTGAAGAGAATTAAAACTAGTTGACTTCCGCTTCTTCTAAGTCGCAGCAGCACCTAAATGAGGACAGAGAAGGCTTTTAACGAGAATTGAGGTTAATGCCCGCATATTTTTAGGATCAAAGCAGATAGCTTCACGTATCATAAACCACTAGAATCCCCTTCGCGTAATGGATAGTTCGATAAAAGTGCCTAATTTTATGCAGATACTGCTCTTTCCTCGGTGAGCCTCCCGCACTACAATGGCTAGTCTAGTGTGCACTAACGCCGCTAATGACGCGAAGAAATTCCCGTACTCCTTAACACCGCTACATACGTACCTCAAAACGTCTGTCTTATTCCTGAGTGTTGTGACCAACAGACAGACGAGAGCGTGCGTGCTCTCTCTCTCTCTCTCTCTCTCTCTCTCTCTCTCTCTCTCTGCGCATACACACACACACACACACACACACACACACACACACACACATCAAAACGATAAAATTTAAGATTAGACAGTAACAAGACGATCTACTGATGTTACCAACAAATGAACTGTGTCGTTCAATGACGAGCTCTGACAGTGGGTAAACGCAAAAGAAAGGTAAGTGTCGAAGAAGATCTTAGGTCATGTAAGAGGGTACGGAAGACGCCATAACAATGAACTGTATTTGCATGTGGAAATGGTGTCAAAACATCATGCGAAAAGGAAGGATTTCTTTCTATAGACACAAACGAATGATCCAAAACAGACAGGCAAAGTGAATTTTTTCAAGTTGGAAAGTTGTAAGAAATGAACTGTGGAAATAAAGGAAATTAGTGGATGCAAGTTAAATCTCAAGGTTGAGACACGGTTAAAATAAAGTGCTCTACTTCTGGAGGAAACGAAAGAAGAAGAAACAAATAAACTTATTACAGTATTCTCCGGAATTCCTTTACATTTGGTAACGTTTCATAAATTCATTTATCATTCGAGACGTGTGAAAGAATATTGGACGCGTATATTTCTCCATGTGTCGTATTCGGAGCTGTCTCCATTGTACTGTTATAACGAATTGCAAATCTACTTCCAAGCTTCTTGGCACTGTGCATATTACGTACCTATTTAGAAGTGAAAGGGACATATATTTAAATGGTTCTAATCACTGAGTAGTCTAAGGATTGACGCGTTGGGTAATTAGGCAACAGCGGTTTCCCCAGTGAAGCAAAAATATGAGGGGAAGAGGGTTCTGATACTGCGCTATACAGTCGACTTCAACTTACTCTCTACGGCACCACGGAAGCGCCCCAGTTTATCAAACTACCGGTCTGAAGCAATATGGCCTCGATAAAGTTTACAGTTTCTGTATGATTTACGTACGCTCTCATGCCGTCTCGAAGGCAGTGCCGAAGAAAGGCCGAGTGACGGACATAAGAAAATGCGAGAGGAAATCTTTGCCGCTGTCGCTCAATCAACTGAATAGTTAACAATGAAATATATTCGCAAAAAAGCAGCTGGACCTCAAGAACAGCGGTCAACAATTCGTGAACAAAACAAAAAAATTGAAAATAATAAAATTTAAATCGAATTTTTGAACGAATTATCTGACAACGACACGAAGTGGTAAGTCGCAGCCTGTCTGTTTTGTTGGACAATCTGCAAATACCTTGTTTCGTACACGATGAATGGGCGATATATTTAAGTTCAAATAGGAGGAATGTGGTTTTTCTGGTCTGTGGAAAATCTCCATTGTGTGTAACAGCTGGAAAGCAACCCGCCTCCTACTATGATATGGACTGGGATGCCACCACGACGGCCGGCCGTTGTGGCCGAGCGGTTCTAGGCGCTTCAGTCTGGAACCGCGTGACCGCTACGGTCGCAGGTTCGAATCCTACCTCGGGCATGGATGTGTGTGATGTCCTTAGGTTAGTTAGGTTTAAGTAGTTCTAAGTTCTAGGGGGCTGATGACCACAGATGTTAAGTCCCATAGTGCTCAGAGCCATTTGAACCAAGCCACCACGACACCTGTTGGAACCATAGTTTTTAGAAGGGTATGCCAGTGGAAATTCTTATTTGGAAATGTTGCAAACGTGCAGTTCGAAGACTAGCGAACTATGGATCATGTGTGGTTACATAAGGACAGACTTTGCTACTCTAGTGCGTGCGTTTCTTGAGAGACAGTTTCAAGGCCGCTGCATTGAGCGTGGTTCAGCAATATCTTTAGCCTCACTGAAATGGACACCATGAAGCCCGGACCTTACCAGGCCAGACAAATTATTACGGGGATAATCTATTTCGCGAGTCTCAGCTTCAGTGCAAGAATAATGAGGAAATGTGCATAGACAATGAAAAATCCTTTCGAAACACAACTCTGAAGACGCTCCGAATGATGTCAAAAACAATGTGTAGACGCTTAGATCTCTGCGTAAGGCACGATGGTACATATAAAGATTCGCTGGATATATAGCTCTTATAAATACTCTTACATACACGGCCTAGTCACATTAATTGGACCCAAGCCTGTCTTCGGCGTCAACGTGCAATAAATACTCACAGACGGTAGGTGGCAGTACTAGTAGTGGTCAGTATACAGGGTGAGTCGGGTAGAATCGTCCCCTTAGAAAAATTAATGAATTACTGTGCTGATAAACCCCTTGCGTTATTTGTTTTTCAAACAGCTGAGCAGAACTGAACGTACTCAGACATTTCGCTCTTTACCTATTCTGATCAACACTAAACTGACACACAATATTTTTAGCGCAACGCAATCTGACTTTCAAAAACCCCTACAAACGAATGGCCCTGAATAACAATAACCTATACCTTTCATGAATCACTTACCTCACAAAAATCTTCGTTACTCGAACTACTGCAATACAGCGAGCGCCACTACTGCCAGCTAAATAAAAGATTCAAACTACTGAAGGCACTAACTACTGATGGGCATAGTTAGCAAATGAAAGATTTTGATAGAGAACAAACAATGTATTTACCTTAAAAGTGTTCAAAAGTCATAATATATATAGTAGTTCATGACATCCAGTCTTACAAATTTACCTTCTCTGATGGACACACGTCCAGATCATCCGCTCTCAAAACTCCGCCATCTCTCTCCCCACATCCACCACTGTTGGCGGCTCACCTCCAACTGCGCAACGCTACGCGCTGTTAACATCCAGCTGCCCAAAACTACAATAGCAAACAACAATGCAAACCAGCCACAGACTGCACACAGCACAGCCGTGATTTTCATACAGAGCGCTACGTGGCGTTACCAATAAAAAAACCTAAACAGCCTACTTACAGCGTAAGACGTAACACCCCCATTATTCCGTTGGCGATTGCACGTATTGGCAAACGGTGTTCGGCGAATCATAGCCGACTATGGGGCACATACTTTGGTACATGCACAATAATCACAACGTTGATATTGACCGAGATAATGAGGCAAGTACATGTTTTTTAAATGAGACGCTATACTTTTTTTTACCATCATTCGAACTCTCTGGAAAAGACGCGTATAGTGATGTAACGCATGTTGCTATTGTGATTCAAACTTCGCTTAAAAGACGCTGGGAAATATTGTACGATTGAAGGTCGAGGCGGTCGGAAGCGGCTGCAGACCGTAAACACGCCTCGCGCAACCCGCAGGCCAAGTTGCCGTGCTCTACGCAGCATGCACGGCCTACGCTACGTAGGTAAATCCTCATCCGCCCTCTTTTAAGCAAAGTTTGAATCACAATAGCAACATGCGTTACATCACTATACGCGTTTTTTCCAGAGCGTTCGAATGATGGTAAAAAAAGTATAGCGTCCCATTTATAAAACATGTACTTCCCTCATTATCTCGGTCAATATAAACGTTGTGATTATTGTGCATGTACTAACGTATGTGCCCCATAGTCCGCTATGATTCGCCGAAAACCGCGTGCCGATACGTGCAATCGCCCCCGGAATAATGGGGGTGTTACGTCTTACGCGACTCACCCTGTATACAGCGTGACAGGCGACGCGAAAAACAGTGCATCGTTGTCGTAATGTGGAAATGGAGCCATTTATCTGACGTCCAAAAGGGGATGATCATTGGCTTTCGGGCCAAGGGTAGAAGCATTTCCGAAACGGCTAAGTTTGTAAATTGTTCGTGCATCACTGTGGTTAAAGTCACCGTGAACGGCAAAATGGCGCTATCCAAAACCGTTACCGAGGAAAGTATTCCGGACCACGGGCGAATAGTTGTGCAACTGTTGCGCAACTGACCACCCAGATGAATCAAGGAGCTACCAGCAGTGTCTCCTCAACGACCGTTCTGAGAATGTTGCTATGAATGAGCCTCCGCAGCCAGCGCCTTGTTCATGCACCCACCCAAGCTGATTGCTGTTCATCGGTGACGAAGGTTGGAAATTTTGCACGGTAACACGACATTGGGCGTCCACTGAGTGGCTACAGGAGGTCTTTCCAGATGAATCACGTTTTACGCTCCGTTGGATGGATGGACGTTGGCGTGTAGGGCGTGGAACGTCTTAACGTAAAGGATCCATGTCGGAGGAGGGAGCGTGATGGTTTGTGGAATATTTTCGTAGCATTCTCTATGTGATCTCGTCATTCTGGAAGGCATATTGGATCAACAATATTATACATCTATCCTTGGGGCTATGTCTAGTAGATTGCTTTTCCTCAGCACTATGGCGTCTATCAGCAGCGCAATGCACCGTGTCACAGAGCTGGCAGTGTAAGTGTGTAGTTCGAAAGCACCAGGATGAGTTTACCATTTTCTTCCGGCCAGTAAATTCCCCGAATTTAAAGCCAAACTAGAATCTGCGAGACGGCCGCGATCGGACTGTACGCGCCGTGGGTCCTCAACCGAGAAACAGCGCAGCTGGTCACGGCGCTGGAGTCGGCGTAACTCAAAATCCCTGTCGGTTCCTTCGAGGACCTCAACGTCTCTCTTTCTGCACATCTTGCAGTAGTCCACGCTGAAAAAGTCGATTATTCAAGTATTTTACAGGTGGTTACTTAAATGTGTGTGGAAAGTGTACAATTCGCTGTTTTGATACAGGGGCACGGGAACTTTTCGGACATACTGCATAATCTTATAAGTACAATAATCAATAGCTAATACTACACGCCCAGATGAATAAAATTGCCCCTTAATTAGTTTTACAGAAAGGGGTTTATTAATCGTATTAAATTACATTGGTTTGTTAATCATATTAAATTTCTAAGCAATCAAGTAGATCTTGCGCCTCAAATTTTTTCAGTGGAGCTTTGAGCCAGCAAAAGAATCTTTCTTCCTTTTCCTGCTTTCACGTAGCGTTTATCTCGCCTAGTATGGGTTCCACTTTGTCAGGGTTTGGCCAATTTTTTTACTAACCGTTTTGGTCAGAAGCCCTTCCTGGCGCTACAGTCGCCAACTTAAACTAAGGGAAGGAACTCGTGTGCACCATCTGCCTGTGAAAAGCGTTAACATTTTCTGTTTTATCGGAGTTAAACTGTATGAGTATCGCATTCTATGAGGAAGAACTTGGGAACCAGCCCAACATTTGCCTAAGTTACTGTGGGAAACCGCCGAAGAACCACACTCAGGCTGGCTGGTGTACTAACTTGCGATCTTTGATCCGCTGCGTGGATTCTTTCCGGGTCCGGCTGAACTCCATGTCTCGTAAGATAACATGCGCTAACGAAAGCATATTCATAGTAATTAAACAACATTTCCAGTTACACACTGGTGTATATCACGACCGCTTTCAACGACTAGCCAGTGGTCACCATTTACTATGACAAATTTTATTTTTAAGTGGTATTTGCAAGAAATTAACGTTCCAACATAAGAAACGAAGAAAGTACATGACGTATTTGGCCAGCGGTTGCTGACTTTAAAACAAATCATAATAATAATAGCTATAACCAAATACTGGGTGGGCAATCGCCAGTGATTATTAGTCTGTCGCAGACGGGACACACGCTGGAGGAAAAGAAGATCAGTTTTTCGCGTCGTATACTAAATGGGCAAACAGAAGAACAATATAAAACACGAACACCAATCCACGTGCGCACAGACAGGTACACACGCAATGGTTGCTGAAATGAATGGTTAATCAGAACACGATTGTGGGTCTGCTTTGATGGAAACTATTTCGCCCGATACTTCGCCAACGTCACCAGGCTTATATTATGAAACGTGCATGTGTTTCTGTGAACTATAATGGATACACACTTGCCGTTTCCCTAGACAATGGACATCTTTGCAAAATAAAACCTAAGGTGGCCACTGTACTACAACACCGTTCTTTTCAGAATAAAAGTGGACAGATTATCGCCAAATAACGTTGAAACTATTTTGTGTATAACGAACAAAAACGATTGTATCAATTGCCATACAGTGTTCTGTGGGTGCGGAGCAATCAATCAGGGAATGAGTAGAGCTTAGCAATGCAAGGGTAAATCAGTGCTACGTGCAGCTTACCGGACACTACGAGCTCAGTAAGTTGGTTGGTTGGTTTGGGGAAGACCAGACAGCGTGGAGCTCAGTAAGATTCAGGTACCTGATACATTTAAGGTTGCATGTTAGCCAGGCACCCAATCGTGTTTCTGCCACTTGCAGAACATCACTGAAGATATCACATGTGAACTTTATTCATGAATGGTGACATTCAGATATTTTCGTAGATAAGTTCCTCATTTCCCACGACAGCAACTGTCGGGATATCATTCTATAGGAACCACCAACACTTTAACATCTTTCCAATTTTGCTAAATTTGAGCAGGTGCAATTGCTTTGATTTCATTTCTGTAGAACGAGGCAGTTATCGTTCTGCGCTACAGCAAAGAAATGAGTATTCTCATATATTTTCAAAAGGGGAGTGAAAGATTTTCTACATGATAGTTTCCTTGTGTTTGGAGAGCACCTAACACTCTGCCTAAAACGATTACTTAGTCCTTACCATGTGGTTTTTGTGTCTTTACAGCGGCACGGCATGATTACCAAACATTCAATCTGCTTCACTGTTGGAGAATGACGCTTTCCTACGGTTCAAATGGCTCTGAGCACTATGGGACTTCACATCTGAGGTCATCATTCCCCTGGAACTTACAACTACTTAAACCTAACTAACCTAAGTACATCACACACATCCATGCTCAAGGCAGGATTCGAACCTGCGACCGTAGCGGTCGCGCGGTTCCAGACTGAAGCGCCTAGAACCGCTCGGCCACACCGGCCGGGGCTTTCCTACGTTTCTCTGACATAGTCTATAAGTAAATACCTGTCGGCCGCTGTGGCCGAGCGGTTCTAGGCGCTTCAGACCGGAACCGCGCTGCCGCTGCGGTCGTAGGTTCGAATCCTGCCTCGGTGATGGGTTAGTTAGGCTTAAGTAGTTCTAATTCTAGAGGACTGATGACCTCAGATGTTAAGTCCCATAGTGCTCAGAGCCATTTGAATCACGTAAATACCTAGTGCAGCAGGGAACAGAGTGTGGTGGTCACATCGAGTAACATGACACATTTACATTCCTCGTGAACTCTGCATTCTGTCATAAGACTTGAAACTGAAGGTCTAGATTCCCCCAATAAATCTGCGATTGTTGTTATGTCAGCGATCACAAAGAGAGCATCGAAAACTGCTGTCGGTGGACGGGTGTAAAGTCTGACATGGCGCTATGGCGACTATTAACACAATATTGGTGTAATGCTAACGGGGGCACACCAGCCAGCTCGCTGTCAAATGTCAGCTACGTAATCGGACAGTTTCGTGCAGTAATCATAAAGTTTTTCAGACTTTCTTCAGTCTTCAGTTCCACGGTACGCTACAGTCAGAACCGCTCACAGTAGTCAGAACTGCCAAACTGTCTACGAGTCCAACGATGCAGCCTGTTCAAAATTCTTCTCGTCATTGAAGTTGTCGAATACCTGTTCGCTTTCCACTGCGTGCTTATACACTGACCAGTCACCATTATGTGACCACCTGTCAGATGTCCGCCCCCTGTAGCTGAGTGGTCTGCCGGCACGGTAGCTCAGCGTGTTCGGTTAGAGAGCTTGTTGGCCTCTGTAATAAAAAATTGAGTGGAAGGATCAACAAACGAACTTCACCGGATGTCATGTGACGTCCGCAACGACCAAACACAACAATCAACAACAACAAAAAAAAGGTCAGCGTGACAGAATGTCAATCCTAAGGGCCCGGGTTCGATTCCCGGCTGGGTCGGAGCTTTTCTCCGCTCAGAGACTGGGTGTTGTGTTGTCCTAATCATCATCATTTCATCCTCATCGACGCGCAAGTCGCCGAAGTGGCGTGAAATCGAAAGACTTGCACCCGGCGAACTGTCTACCCGACGGGAGGCCCTAGTCATACGACATTTCCACCTGTCAGAAGCCGATAACCACCTTTTACAGTGTGGACTGCTGTGAGACGTGCAGGAAGAGTGTCAGTGCAGTTCTGGAAGGTAATGACGGGAATGTGAAGTCACACCGACTCCAGAGAAATGGCCCATTACGCTAGGTTGCTTAGTTGAGGATTCGTGGCGCGTACAGCCAGATCGAGGTGGTCCCATAGATTCTAGTTTGGGTTTAAATTCGGGGAGTTTGGTGGCTGGGGGAGTAAGGTAAACTCATCCTGTTGCTCTTCAAACCACGCACGCACACTGCGAGCTGTGTGACACTTTGCATTGCCCTGCTGAAAGGCGACATCATGCCAAGGAAAAACAAGGATAGATGCAAACAGCTTATTATTCATTGTGCCGTCCATAATGACGAAATCACCTAGAAAAGACACCATAACGTTCCCTCCTCCGGCCTGGACTCTTCCGACGATATCTTTGCAGGGTATTTGCTTTCAGAGGTTTCACGCCGTACACGCCAACGGCCACCTCTCCGATTGAGCATCTACTCAGTGGACGAAAAATGGTTCAAATGGCTCTGAGCACTATGGGACTTAACATCTGAGGTCATCAGTCCCCTAGAACTTAGAACTACTTAAACCTAACTAACCTAAGGACATCACACACATCCATGACCGAGGCAGGATTCGAACCTGCGACCGTAGCGGTCTCGCTGTTCCAGACTGAAGCGCCTAGAACCGCACGGCCACAACGGCCGGCTCAGTGGACGTGCAGCTGCGGTATTGGCGTGCAAATTCCAGTCTTCGTCGACAATGAGCAGCAGTCATCATGGGCACATGAGCCAGGCGCCTGCTGCGGAGGATCGTACGCAGCAACGTTCGTTGAACGGTCGTTGGGGAGACCCTGTTGGTAGCGTCTTGTTTCATTTGGGCGGTCAGTTGACCAACAGTTTCGCATCTGTATACACATACACCCTGGCATCTGTGGGCCGTGATGCACAACAGCTGCCTCCGTGCAAGTTTTGTTTAGTGCCATTTTGCCATGCACGGTACACTTTAACCACGGTGGCACACGAACAGTTTACAAACTTGGCCGTATGGAGATGCTTCCACCCTTTGCCTGAAACCCAATGATCATGCCCTTCTGGACATCAGACTACTTTCTGAATTTCCGCATTACAGCAACAACTGCGCTGTTTTCCACATCCCCCTCCCCCCACGTTTTATATACCCTCCACTGCTAGTGCTGCCACTTGCCGTCAGTGAATCGTTAACGCTTGTTGACGTTGAACATGGGCGGTGGTCACGTAACTATAACTGGGCCGAGTGTTATAGAATGAACACCTTGACAGAACGCTACTAAACTGATACCCCAGTATTTCCGTGTCTATGCAATGTGTTGATTAAATTTTCATCCATATAAACCTGTGGCAATTTATACAATTTTTGGACTTAAATTAACGGACGACTTATGGCATACTTATGGGACGAACATGAGAAAGTAACTCGTCATTCTAAACACAGGACTAAGTACGCAAATTTGATCAAGATTGCAATATGTAAAGCTTAAGATAATATTCTGACATAAAACCTTACGTAAAAAAGGAAGTATAATGTGAATTATACAAAAGTGCTACGAAAGAAATAAATCAATGGACAATTCCTTGCAGATATCCGTGCTAAAGACTCAAATGTGAATGTGTTGTAGCGTATATAATTATTTTTAAAATGAATTTGCTTTCTGTTACGTGATATTATTATGTGAAACCGTTAAACGCTAAATAACTAACTTTAAAACAAATCTGTGAGTGGTAATTGAACGGTGACGTCGAACATAGGCGACGGTCACATTAGTGTGACTAGATTGTGGAGTTAACCTGAATTGCATTAGCGCAGACGTTCTGTGTTTTCGTGTATCTGATATCTGATGTTCCAGTACGAAAGTGTTAATCCGGAAACCGGGGTCGGCATTGTTCAGTGACAGTGAGTGGCCGAATGCCGTTTCTGCCCGCCCCCCCCCCCCCCACCCGCACTGCACCCGGGGACGGAAACGAAGGACGAAATTGGTGTACCCCATCTGTATCCGTCTAGAGTGAATCACAAGTTCAAGTCTGAGAACGCTTGCTAAATGTTTGCGTTAGTGTGCGCGATACATCTTGAAACGTGTATACAGTAATCCATCCAGCTGAAATCAGTTTTTGAAACTACCAACACCAGTATTTGCATGGAACTATGATTACCGTCAAAATGACGGATGACTGTGCGCAGATATCTACAAACATTAATTAGACAGTCTTTTAAGAAGTCCGCTTGCCGCTTACGGCCAATGTAATCTTTTCCTTTCGGCACTACACCGAGTCACAACGCAACGAGTTTTATAAGCCCTTCAGATTGCTAATCACTGTTCGTCTCTGCCAGACTGATTCACAAGTGCTTAATGAGACAACTGTTTGTGTGATGCCTAAAATGTTGAGTCTGCAATCAGCCAGGGTAAACGTTGCTGCAGATGGCTCAAAATTACTCACATCAGACCTCAACAAATGGCCTAGACAGATGATGAAATCAAGATTTTAGTGATAAATTGTAGAATTAATCGCAAAGAGTGCCAGAGTTTAATAAGTATGGTACCCGTTGACCATTGAATTTATGAGTCACAATTCGTCAGTCATGTCATAAAAATATTTGAGGGTAACAGGTAAACAACAGTAAAGTCTCAATTATAGGTAAGGCAAACTGCAGGCTACTATCCATTGGCAGGATATTGGCAAACTGCAAGTTTTCTGTAAACGGGATTGCCTACAAAACACTTATACGACCCACTCTTCAATACTGTACAAAGTAGGGCTTAAGAGGGGCATCCATGGAAGAGCGGTGAGAATGGTCACGGCTTTAATGACAGGAAAGAACAACAGAAATCGTGAAAAACCTAAAATGGTAAACCATCGAAGAAAGATGCTGCACAGCTTGCAAATGACGGGCGGGAAGAACGACTCTCAGTAAGAGTACCTCAAGCTAGAAATTCCCTATTCTCCTATGAAGATAATTTCGGAAGGTGTATAAGAGAGAAAGGAATACGTTGCCTCCCTCTTCCTGAATTTTAACAATAAACCCTCCGTGACCGTCAACGGATCTTGTAGTGCCTGCTACAGAAGTTTGATAAGACCAGCATGGTGCTCTCGTAGTTACGAAACGAAACTGTGACGTAAACTCTAGACCGGCCAGAGTGATAAGCGGTACTCATAAACAGTTAGAACGAAGATTTTCTAAGCTACTTCTTTCCGACTTGACTTTTAGTACCTTCGGGGTGGATAACAGATATGCAAAACTTTCGTAATAATCATTAAAACTTTTCATCAGTACCATCTCTATAGAATATGACTGCTTGGAGGAAGAAAAATAGTTCTTGAAATATTACGAGCAGACGCAGGGACATAGGCAAGGGCTAGGCACTTATTGTACTTAAGACAACGCTAAATGTGAAAGCATATGAATACATTTTACAGCTTTGATTGCTGTGTACAATATGGGGACAGTTCAGAGGCGACGATTGTTTGTATCAGTATCATTAATACATCATGTCACAAACAGCAACTGTGAGACAGTGGTTTGTGGACTATAGCATTCCTAAAATAGACTGGCCTGCCCATAGTCCCCTCCTTAACCTAATGGACGCTTGGGATGAGTTGAAACGTAGATTTCGCTATAGACCCCATCGTCCAACATTACTAAATTATCTGACTTCTAGTTCAAGCCGTCATAAAGGCGAAAGTGGACACACCTCATATTAATGTTTGGTAATAGGTTTCCGGACACTTTTGGTCATATAGTGTACATAGCAGGCAAACAGCGTTTTATTTAACCAACTACAGGGTCTGAAGTTTCGTTTGCTGGTTTCTGTGCAGTCGGAACGTATCGACTGCTCGCCGACCAGCGCAGCGCCGCGAAACGGCGTCAAGAAGGAGCTGACTTGCGTGCCAATGGAAAGAGCGGGCAGCGCCACACCTCCAGGACGACAGAGATCAGAGTCCCTTGACAACGCTGAATTAACGGGCCGCCCATTGCTGGTCGGCCCCAGTTCCGTCTCAGACTTCGAGAGCATCATAGGAGGATGATACTCAGCCTGCGTTCTGCGAATAGTAGTAGAGAGTAAACGTAATTGCAAGTAGCAGGCCACTTCATAACGAGAAGTTCTGTATCTTTCCTCTTAGAAATAAAGTATTCTATAAATCTGCAATTCTGTACAGATAATTTTGGATTTCTGCCATCGGCCATCGTAACTTCTCTCCTTCCTTGTTCGTGTCACTGCTGACTCTCATAGTAGCCAACACAGCAGTTTCACTAACCACTACGACTTGAGATGGACACTGTTCATTCTAGCCATTAGGTGAAACTCTTCTAGTGATGAAAAAACAAACATTTCCTTTTCCTGACAGACAAGGGTTTTATAAGTGCCATAAGTTTCCCCTTTTTCCCACACTCTTCCCCTTTTTTAGTATTATGACTAGGACATTTTTGTAAATGAAGTACCAAGTATCGCCCCCACTAACAATGACATTTACATAGTAAACACAAGATACGATATACACCGTAATTCTTTCTTAAAAAATAAAGCTTCCACTCTTTAATGGAATGGCGTGAACTGAAGAGAAAGGCAGTCCCCAAGTGTCCTCTGTCTGATGGTACGGCACACAAAGATCTTCCTCCAACTGCCCCTATACTGACGCTCCTTTCTTCCCGTCCCATATATATATATATATATATATATGCGTGTGGGCGCGCGCGCGTTTGCTTGCGCGTCTGTATAGCCAACCACAGCCGATTCATGCGAAATACTTTCCGAGTGCCTATTGCATATGATATTTCAAGTTTGAGGCAAAACAGTTTAAATGAAGGCAATAATAACGTTAAGATTTTTTTAGCAGCATCAGGCAAATTTTTTGAAACACTCTTTTAGGAAATGTCAGCGGTCATGAAATGTTATTAAAAATTTAATAAAGACACTCTAGACTGCGTAAATGGTGACCGGTTTCGACGAATATCTGATCATCCTCAGACCGTTATAGACTTCTTGCTGAGTACTGAAGCTGGTCACATGGAACACCAACTGCTCTTGGCTGGTGCGATGAGCAACTGCAACTGCACCTGCCAGGAACAGTTAGTGCTTCGTGACACCAGCTCCAGCAGTCAGCAAGGAGTCTGTATAATGTGACTTCTGAAGAAGAGTCTGTATAAGTCTGAGGATGATCAGATATTCATTGAAACCGGACACCATTTTTAACATAAAACATTTTAAACGGTCTAGACTGTTTTATTACATTTTCAGTGTCAGATGAACCTCATCTATCTGCAGAGTAGAATGTAACTGAAAGGATTATGAACGTGCCTCTAATTGAGAGACATCTACACTCCTAATCGTATAATTTGCAACACCGGGAAGTATAGTACCTAACAGAATTTTACTTGGGGTGGTTATATAGTATAGTAGGAAGAATATATTTGTCCGAACAGGCCTCGGAAGGCCCAGCAGTAACGACCGACCGCCTTGTCATCCTCAGACTATAGGCTCCACTGGATGCGGGTATGGAGGGGCATGTGGTCAGCATACCGCTCTCCCGAGCAGCTACTTCGCAATCAATTAGCCTAACCAGGGCTGAGTTCGCTCCACTTGCCAGCAGCGCTCAGCAGACCAGGGCGGTCACCTATTCAAGTGTTAGTCCAGTCAGACAGCCCTTAACTTCAATGACATGGCAGGAACCAGTGTCACCACTGCAGCAAGACCATTAGCATTAGGAAGAATACATGATTGAAAACCTGATGGTTTACAGGGCGTAGGAAAAATGGCTGAAATGAGCTTGCTTCATAGATCTGAGACTGTCGTTCGATGCTGCTTCAGACCTGTGCCGTAGTTTATCAATCACGGTGGTTGGCGAGTGGTGGTGTGCCAGTCTCTTTCTTCAACTCATGACCAGATGATTCATTGGGTGAGAGATCTGGAGAATGTGATGGCCAGGGCATGAGACGATCACACTGTGAATAGTTCAGGAAAGCAAACCACGTGCCACCTTTCGTTACCCTGCTGACAGGTAACATCACAGAATGTTCAAAATGGGGCACAGGGAGATTCTGGCCTCAACATGTAATGCCTGCTGTCCAAAGAACCAGCTATGCGAACCGAAGATTATCGTGTTGTGTACCCTATGGCACTCCAAACTACACCGTCCAGTCACATTAATGTGGCCACCTGTAAAAACACGAATAACACGTTTTTCAGCGAGGATCGCTGCGAGATGTGCAGGAAGAGAGTTAATGAGATACTCGAAGATACCGAAAGATGTGTGGAGCCATTATGACTCCAGTGGCGTAGCCAGCTGCGCTAGGTTTCGGGGTTGAGGATCCATGGCTCGAACAGCCCGATCGATGTGGTCCCATACACTCTCGATAGTGTAAATCCGGGGCGTTTGGTGATCAGGGAGGTATGGTAAACTCATCCTATTCGAACCACGCACGTAAAGTGCGAGCTGTGTGACACGTTAGATTACCCTGCTGGTGGATGCCGTCGTGCCGAGGAAAAAACAACTTGCATGTAGGAGTGAGCATGATCCCCAAGGATAGATGCTTATTTGTGCCTTCCAGAATAACGAGGTCACGCAGGTAAGGCCACGAAGACATTCCCCAGGCAATAAATCTCCCTCATGCAGTTGGACTCTTCCGAGGATTATTGCAGAGTGTTTGCTATCAGACTTTTCACGCCGCACACGCCAACAGGCATCTGTTCCGTGGAGCGCAAAACATTGATTCATCTGAAAAGGCCACTTCTCGCCACACAGTGGACGTCCAGTTGCGATATTGGCGTGCAAATTCCAGCCTTCGTCGCTGATGAACGCCAGTCAGCACGCGTGCATGATACTGGTGCCTGATGCGGAGGCCCACAAACAGTAACGTTAGCTGAAACGGTCGCTCATGAGACACTGTTGGTAGCATCTTGTTTCATCTGGGCAGTCAGTCGCTCAACATTTGCACGTCTATTCGCCAGTGCACATATCTGCAGCCGCCCTTCACCACTGTCACCTGTGGCCTATGGTGCATCACAGCTGCCTCGGAGCCGAATTTGAATAGCGCTATTTTGCCATGCAAGGTGTACTTTAACCACGGCGGCACGCGAACTGTTTACAGACTTAGCCGTTTTGGGAATGTTTCCAACCTTGGTCCGATAGCCAATGATCAAGCCCTTTTGACCGTCACATAAATCTCTGCGTTTCTGTGTAACGACAACGGTTGCACAGCGTACCCCCGATACGATATATATAATGACTGAAACCTTTTCTCACCGCAGCCAGTGATACTTCCCATGTGATAATGTGCGCAAAAAAAGGAATCGTCTAAAAAGACGGCGTGTTGTCACTTATGTAGCCAATGTTGTCACTGGTGCACCATCGTTAGCCGCGTGAAGGGGAAGTCTCATTAGTGGTCGCCGTGCTGACAGCCCGTGGTGCAGGCGTCGTTGCACTGATCCTGTGGAATGGTTCAAATGGCTCTGAGCACTATGTAACTTAACATCTTAGGTCATCAGTCCCCTAGAACTTAGGACTACTTAAACCTAACTAACCTAAGGACATCACACACATCCACGCCCGAGGCAGGATTCGAACCTGCGACCGTAGCAGTCCCGCGGTTCCAGACTGCAGCGCCAGAACCGCACGGCCACCGCGGCCGGCTGTTCCTGTGGACACTGGTCTTGCTGAAATAAGCCCATTTCATTCTACAAATTGCGAGACGTGGCTCCACTACCCTGAAAGGCAAAGCAAACAATATCGCTGTGTCATGCGCTATCTCGTGGGGCCGCTGACACCCTACATGGCGTTGAGTCTGGCCCTCCTAAATCCATAGATTCCGCATTCGAAAGACTGCCGTGGTATTCAGACCGTCCGAGTAGCAACATCGCTGAACGATAAACTATAGTCTCTATACAACACGTTCCTGCCGCTGACGAATTCCTATATGTACTGGTGTATGTTTCGCCTTCTTAAATGAGCCGTAACATGATCTTCACACGAACAAACAATGTGTAAATGTGATTTCTGAACGAGAATCCAGATTTTTTTTCTGGACTGATTGCCGTTGAAAAAATGCTGAATTTATTGTGGGATATAGTGAATATTCTCGCTTCAGCCCCTAGATTTTCATGAAATACCGATGGGTAGTGGCGGTACATGTAGCCTACAAAATGGCGTCTGTAACGGAGGTGCATCGCAAGCAGAGAGCTGTCACTGAGTTTGTTTAGGAGGAAAACTGGAGTGTTTCAGATAGTCATAGATGCTTGCAGAATAGTTACGGAGACCTGGCGGTTAACAAAAGCACTGTGGGTCGTTGGGCTAGGCGCCTGTCATCATCGAAACAAGGTTGCGCGAACTTGTCCCGCCTCCGGCAGCCGGCCGACCGCACACAACTGTCTTCGTTGATCCATTATGGATCGTGGGACGACGGCTGTTGGTAAATTATTGCACAAGAAGCACACAACTGTGTCTCCTGCGAATGTTGAGATGTACGGGCACTCTCATTCGAGGTAATCGACGGATCACAATCAAACACCACGCTGCACAGCTGGACGTCTCTGTTGGTAATGCTGAAACACTTGTCCACCAGTTGGGGTACTCAAAGGGTCTGCCCGCTGGGTTTCACGCTGCATAACAGAAGACCATAAAGAGGACGAAGGAACATCTGTGCGGAATTGCCGTCGAACATCGTCACAGGCTATGAAACATGGGTTCACAACTTCGACAGCAATCCATTGGGAAACGCCATATCAGTTCTCCACCGAAGAAAAGCTTCAAAGCTGCATCCTCAGCAGGTAGAGTCATGGCGACCGTCTTCTGGGGATCTGATGGGTTTATTGTCTATGATGTCCTCTCTCATGGCGCAACGATCAACTCTGAAATGTATTTTGCTACCCTCAGGAAACTGAAGAAACGACTTCAGCGTATTCGTCGCCACAAATATGCAAACGAACTTCTCCTTACCAATAATTCGCAAGACCTTACATAAGTACGCGCAGCCGAGAGAAACTCACAAATATTCTGGATTTTTATGCTCATCCACCTACTTCCAGAATCTGCATCTTCCGACTCCCAATTGTTTGGCCCAGCGAAGGATGCACTCTGCGGGAAACAGTACGCGGGAGGGTTATTCGTGCAATAAGACGTTAGCTCCGGCAGCGACCAATAAGGTGGAAAAATAGGGTCATACAGGCCCTCCCAGTAAGGTGACGTAAGGCTATCGCATTGAACGGATATTATGGTGAAAACAGGATTTTTAGATAAAAGAGTGGGGAATAATATGGTGTACTGAAATCCTGCCTAAAACCAACCTGCTTTCTGGAAAAAACGTATTTGAATTACACACTGAACGCCCCTCGTATAGAATGTGGGTGTTGTTACTGCTATGTACACTACTGGCCATTACAATTGCTACACCAAGAAGAAATGCAGATGATATACGGGTATTCATTGGACAAATATATTATACTATAACTGACATGTGATTACATGTTTACGCAATTTCGGTGCATAGATCCTGAGAAATCAGTACCCAGAACAACCACCTCTGGCCGTAATAACGGCCTTTATACGCCTCGGCATTGAGTCAAACAGAGCTTGGATGGCGTGTACAGGTACAGCTGCCCATGCAGCTTCAACAAGATACCACAGTTCATCAAGAGTAGTGATTGGCGTATTGTGACGAGCCAGTTGCTCGACCACCATTGACCAGACGTTTTCAATTGGTGAGACATCTGGAGAATGTGCTGGCCAGGACAGCAGTCGAACATTTTCTGTATCCAGAAAGGCCCGTACAGGACCTGCAACAGGCGGTGGTGAATTATCCTGCTGAAATGTAGCGTTTCGCAGGGATCGAATGGAGGGTAGAGAGACGGGTCGTAACACATCTGAAATGTAACGTCCACTGTTCAAAATGCCGTCAATGCGAACAAGAGGTGATCGAGACGTGAAACCAATGGTACCCCATACCATCACGCCAGGTGATACGCCAGTATGGCGATGACGAATACACGCTTCCTATGTGCGTTTACCGCGATGTCGCCAAACACGGATGCGACCATCATGATGCTGTAAATAGAACCTGGATTCATCCGAAAAAATGACGTTTTGCCATTCGTGCACCTAGGTTCGTTGTTGAGTACACCATCGCAGGCGCTCCTGTCTGTGATGCAGCGTCAAGGGTAACCGCAGCAATGGTCTCCGAGCTGATAGTCCATGCCGCTGCAAACGTCGTCGAACTGTTCGTGCAGATGGTTGTTGTCTTGTAAACGTCCCCATCTGCTGACTCAGGGATCGAGACGTGGCTGCACGATCCGTTACAGCCATGCGGATAAGATGCCTGTCATCTCGACTGCTAGTGATACGAGGCCGTTGGGATCCAGCACGGCGTTCCCTATTACCCCCCTGAACCCACCGATTCCATATTCTGCTAACAGTCATTGGATCTCGACCAACGCGAGCAGCAATGTCGCGATACGATAAACCGCAATCGCGATAGGCTGCAATCCGACCTTTATCAAAGTCGGAAACGTAATGGTACGCATTTCTCCTCCTTACACGAGGCATCACAACAACGTTTCACCAGGCAACGACGGTCAATTGCTGTTGGTGTATGAGAAATCGGTTGGAAACTTTCCTCATGTCAGCACGTTGTAGGTGTCGCCACCGGTGTCAACCTTGTGTGAATGCTCTGAAAAGCTAATCATTTGCATATCACAGCATCTTCTTCCTGTCGGTTAAATTTCGCGTCTGTAGCACGTCATCTTCGTGGTGTAGCAATTTTAATGGCCAGTAGAGTACTTCGTGTGGATGCGTTCAGAGGCCAAACCAAATGGATATCCAGGCGTGTAATGCACTGCATTCCAGTTTCGTTTGTTGAATGCCGCCTTTGTCGTCTAGCAGTTTTAATGCCGAACAGTTTATGATTGCTGGCTGTGATAACGGAATGTAAAGTACACTCTCGTTTACAGGGACCATAAGTCGAGTTATCTGCCTACGCGACACACATGACTAATGCAGGTTGCTGTCGGTAGCTTTTTTGAGACACCGGAGACGTCACGCAGTTGGTTTGTGAGCAGTTTTAACTCTGCTTCGCTGCGCTGCGACCTTAACCCAAGCGACATTTTGACGCAAGAGGCGCTGACCGCTCGCGCCGTTTCTGTCACTTGGTCTGCGCAGTTACCTAGCTCAGAACGACGCTTATCAGTCTTGCGGCGCGCGAGTTTTCCACCCATATCTTCCTAAAGGCTAATGCTAGGGCGACTGCAAGTAGTGGGGTTAGGTGTCTAAACTAGTGACACGTCGAGAAATCACAAATGGAACTTGGGAAACATTAAACGTATTTCTTCCGAAAAAATTAAAAGAAGGCTATATAAGCAGAAAATAAAGAGATTCTATATGTAATAGATAAGAAAGAGACCAGTATTCGGAAGTTCTGGGGTTCAAATCTCGACAGGCATGCCAGATGAGATATTCCATGATTTCACTCCCCCAGTTTCCCTTCACATTCTGTTACCACTGAAGTGGAGTAACTAATGAAATGTACAACAGAATATGTGTTAAGAATCAACCTAATGTAGGTGCGATGGGTGCCTGACAGACAGTAAAAAATAAATAAATAAATAAAAATAAAATTTAAAAAATCTTCTCAAAATGATTAGCAGAATAAATCATATTGTAGAGAGCTATGACACAGCCATAGTTGCTTACTTTAGATGTTTCTCCATCTACATCTACATCATTACTCTGCAGTTGACACATACGTGTTTGCTAGCGGGTGAGCAGGACATTTGTGAAATATGAAAACATAAATCTTTCCGTAGAACTCTGATTTCTCTTATTTTATTACGACGGTCACGGAGTAGTAAAAAGGCAGTATGACAGAGAGATTGGGCAATGCGAAGGAGAGATTAGGTCTTGAATAGAGATAAAGAATTCGTAATAATGGTTATTGTCCTTTGACACAAAATACCAAAAGGCAGAAATCTCCTACATGTCAACCAAAAAGTCAATTGATTGGATATCAGCTATAGATTTCAAGATTAACGCTGATAATAATTAAAAAGTCTATATGAAATTTGTCACTTATTTTTCAAATAGCCTAAAGTGTGCAGTCTTCCATTCCTCGAACACAGTCGAGTATAGCATTTTGTGTGTGAATGTAGACTTTCCCGGCGTATACTACTGATGAACAACTCTTGAATTTACAGCAGAGTGGGAGGGTTGAGATATTGTAAAGTTTCGCTACAAAATGATGAGTATGACGCTGGTCGAGACATTGTGGTATCTCAACATTTCTACCCAACTGGAAACCCGAAAGCTTTTCATCTACTGTGTTTTAGACTTAAGTCACCATGCGAACCTTCGATTTATTCAGTTTGATTTTAAGAGTGTAAACAAATTTTTATTGCTTTTAAAGATATTTGCATGTTCCCTTCATCATGAGATGACGTGCTCATTTACATTCATTCAACCCATAAGTAGCTCCAGTGGGTTGAATAAGATATCTTCTTCTCGCTCGTGAATCATTGTCTTATGCAATGACGTCTTTCTCCAGCCGAGTGCCGAAGCCAAAACGCGGATGCGCCCGAAGGCCTTATGCAAAATTCAGCCTCCTGGCAGACTCCATACCATGAGCGCAATCATTTTCCCGTGTCAATAATGTCGTTGCTTATCGTGGTACTATGAAATTCGTGTTTCATTTCGGCCTGAAGTGGGAGAATAGCAATAACGCATTAAAGTGACCCCATTACCTTCCTACGAGAGGAGTTTCGCTGAGGAACTGAACCGAAATTTAATAATCAAAATTGTTAGATAAAAGCTTCGTTGAAGTTCTCATCTCTTCTCTTATCATGTTCTGTCTTCAATTCAGTTCCGGTAACCATAACTTTCATAAGTTAAATTTATGCGGACGAGTTTGTCCTACGAACTATTATGACGTAGCCAATTGCAAGTCAGTGCCGCGCTGGTGAACCATATGAAAGATTACTGTAAGTAAAAGAAGAGAGGGGTCGATTATCATTTCTCGTCGTAGGTAAATTTCTTGCTACTGGCAGTATTCTGTTGAAGATAAAAGACAAGTCAACTGTCCATTTGAAACATAAATGCTAACAAAAATTCAGTTTTGGACAGAGGGAAATCGGTCTGTAGCGATAAGTTTGTGGTTTTGAGGAAATAGGGGTAAAATACTTGGAAGGGGATAAAAATGGGTTAGCTACATTTACATTGAATTTCGTGCAATATGTAAATATATTACGTCGATTTCTGAGTTCGAAATTTATAAGGTCGTAGTTCGGCTTACAGTAAACGTCTTTTCAGTGAAATGCACACTTGAAGAACATATCTGGCGCTATCTGCGAGCAAAATGAAAATTTGAGAAGAGACCCCTGGGGTATGTTTGGGAAGAAACGTTTCGTCTTTCAAATTTGTTATTACAAGTTTAAGATAAGCAAGCAAGCACTCCGTCTTCAGGCCACAAGTGGCCCATCGGGACCATCCGACCGCCGTGTCATCCTCAGCTGAGGATGCGGATAGGAGGGGCGTGTGGTCAGCACACCGCTCTCCCGGTAGTTACGATGATTTTCTTTGACCGGAGCCGCTACTATTCCCTCGAGTAGCTCCTCAATTGGCATCACGAGGCTGAGTGCACCCCAAAAAATGGCAACAGAACATGGCGGCCCGGGTGGTCACCCATCCAAGTGCCGGCCACGCCCGACAGCTCTTAACTTCGGTGATCTGACGGGAACCTGTGTTTCCACTGCGGAAGGCCGTTGCCAAGTTTAAGATACTGAATTATCCTAAAATGACGTTAAAACAGATTATTTTTTAAAAAAACTCAACTCCTCTCGAACAGGCCATGAAGGCCCAACGGTACCGCCCGCCGCCGTGTCATCCTCAGACAACAGGCGTCACTGGATGCGAATATGGAGGGGCATGTGGTCAGCACACCGCTCTCCCGGCCGTATGACAGTTTCCGAGACCGGAAAACAGATAATTTTAGGCTAGTTAAAAGTTGTGGTGAAACGTCTGTACCGCTAGGCAAAGCACGAAACAAGCCGTATTTCACTTGCATAAGCTTTACTATGCGAATAAGTCACACCAACTCTTACTGGACTTTGGCTGGAAATAGTTTGACGACCCTCTGTACAGCTCTGACCTCGCCCATAGCGACTTCCATCTCTTTTTGCACATGAAAACGTTTCTTGGTGCTCAAATGCAACGATGACGACCTCAAGGAACATGATACTACATGGTTCACAGACTACAAAATGGTGTGAGCTATGTAGAAATATAGTGTAAGGTTTTTGTAGTTTATTTGGTAAATACTTTTTCTCTATCTGTTCTAGTTTTCTTTTTATTGCCAAATGAAACTTACTTTCTGGGTGCACCTCGTAAATGGTGTCAACAGCTCAGCCGAATCCCCAAGAGCACTCATTAATGTTGTTTAGGTTTAAATATTGTTTCAGTGACGCAGAAACAAGGAAAGATCTCAGTACTTAGTACGAAGATTTTGAAATCCAGCTATACACGTACTGACCCAGATTACCAAACGACGACATTCTCTCGGAGTCATGGTTAGCTATTATGGAGGGTAGCGCGTAAGTTGATACTCGTAGACTCGCTCAGGAATCAAAGTGGCGACCTGAACGAGAGTTTGGTGCAATGGCAATGCACCATTTCCACTGATACAGGAGTGGAACGAAGAGTGGTAGACAGGAGACTCCTAGTGACGCATGGGGCAGAGATGCACACGACGTCACAACACCGGCGCGTCGGTCTGTGACGTGAACGCCTCTTCCTGGAGTCGTGCCAGCGGCTATCGCTGGAGAAGGCACGCAGGCTACGCCGAAGGACACCCAGCCGGGCAACTATTTGCGGATTACGAGAACTTTACACTGCCGGGAGTGTGGGAGCCATGGGGCTGGCTGCGGTACGGTTGTGGCAGCGCGCAGGACGCTGGCGGCTCGGCATGGAGTCTGTCTCACCTGACCAACTACCACGCATACAAAATATTACAGTGTACCCAAGGGCAGTGTAAGTATACGAACTGTAAGCTTTATTCTTAGTGCAGTTTACATCAGCACACGATGAATTTATCGATATATTCATACAATGGAGTTTGGATGTAGGTAGTTCAAATGGCTCTGAGCACTATGGGACTTAACTGCTGAGGTCATCAGTCCCCCAGAACTTAGAACTACTTAAACCTAACTAACCTAAGGACATCACACACATCCATATGTAGGTAGTCTTAAATGCTGTTGGAAGCGTAATTTTTTAATTATTAATCGTTAAGAGTCACATGATCTTTCTGTCATTTTAGGTATTTTAAATATCTGACCATTAATTTCGTTATACTGGTTTTCAGAACAGCGGAAAAGAAAGAGATTAATTAAGCCCAAAACCAAAGAACTAGTAGTTGATTTTAGATGTAGTGGAAGTTGTCCAAAACGATGATGTTTCTCCACTTGACTGTTATTTTATTTCCTTCTGGATAAATGATTTCAAAAACTTTTTCCATTTCCTAACGGGGTTGGTACAACAACCAGTAGGCATCGTATGAAGAAACAAGCAAACTTCGTTACACTGTTAATTTTTAAAAATTATTTCCCAATGATCCTCTTCACCTTTATTTAGGCACAAAATGGTTAAAATGGCTCTGAGCACTATGGGACTTAACATCTGAGGTCATCAGTCCCCCAGAACTTAGAACTACTGAAACCTAACTAACCTAAGGACATCACACACATCCATGCCCGAGGCAGGATTCGAACCTGCGATCGTAGCGGTCGCGCGGTTCCAGACTATAGCGCCTAGAACCGCTAGGTCACAATGGCTGGCTATTAAGGCACATTCGGATTGGCTGGTATTTGGTAACTATGGGTACATGGGATACCGCGCTTGAAATATCCCAGCGGTCACGCGGTTCCAGACTATAGCGCCTAGAACCGCTAGGTCACAATGGCTGGCTATTAAGGCACATTCGGATTGGCTGGTATTTGGTAACGATGGGTACATGGGATACCGCGCTTGAAATATCCCAGCAGATAATTGCACTTCGTCAAAACTTTAAGAACACTGTGCAGTGTCCTTGAAGTTACTGAAGGTCATTCCGTTTGCTCCATCAGCGTTTCTGAATTACGTCTCTAGTCTCGTTAGATCATGCAAATTCTACCCAAGGAGAGATGTCATATTCCGTCAAATCGGATATAGAGTATAAAACTCTCCATGATATCTTTTGTTGTATATGCTGTGCAACCAAAATTTTTTAAGTCGTTTTTTCTTGTTCTTTTCATTTTATTAAGCAAAATTAAATACATCAATGACATTCTTGCTATAAAGAATGTTTTCCGTGAAGGGGCTCGTAACATTGCACAGTGTCTTACCATTACAATATTTCGCTCGGTGACATTGGAGAAATAAATTATGGTGAATAAATGAGTGACATGGATTCTATTTAATTTTGTTTGATGAAAATGAAAAGAATATGAAAAGACGACTTGAAAAATTTTGGGCGCACAACACATACAACAAAAGATATAGTGATGGAGAATTTTATGCTCTACATACGGATTTGATGGAATACAACATAAATGTTTTACGTTATTATCAAATGACTCACGAGAAATTTATGTCTCTCCTTGGCTACCATTTGCGTGATCTAACGAGACTAGCGACGTAATTCAGAAAGGCTGATGGAGCAAAGGAATGACTTTCAGCTACTGCAAGGACACCGCACATGTTTTTAAAGTTCTGACAAGGGGCATTTACCGGCTGGGATATTTTATGCGCGGTATCCCTTGTACCATTGCTACTAAACATCAATCAATCCACAATTCGAAGACGCCTAAATACAAGCGAAACGCGATATCGGGAAATAACAAGAACAATTTAACACTGCAACCAAGACTGCTCACATTACTTCATAAATTATTTCAATTTTAGTTTTGCAGTCGTATTCGAGTGATGCATTACTGAACTTTGGAAATCCTTTACATCTGATGTTGTAGTCCATGTCGAAACTATATCGCGAGATGTGCCACTTGTCTATGGTGGCACAGCTGAAGTTGCAATAGTTTATTCTCAAGGAAAAAGTGGAAGTCGAATAACAAACGATTATCATTTACACAATTTCTAACACATGTCATAAAACAACCAGTAGTTCTTCAGTTATGTGTGCGAGTACAATTGACTCGATAGTTTTGGCTGTTCTAAAAGCCAAAAAACGAAATTTACGTCAAATAATGTCATCTTGGAAACTCCGGTTTTCTGCTTTAATCCGCATCGTACTTGCACAATATTTCGATGAAGATTGTGAGTTACGCGATCGAAATATCGTGCACGTACGACTCAAATTAATCCACGATGAAAATAAGTGAATCACTTTAAAATGACTACAAACAGAATTTTCAATAACGTACCGTATTCAGAGGGGAGGAAATAACGGTCAAATACCGAAAGTTATTATCATGTAGACTATTCTGTATGATTTTGGCGCTTAATAATAATAATAAATATACTGGAAGTTCTGGAAAATCCAACGGCTCTACGCAAAAAAAGTAATGTAAGATGATTTCGGACGTATATGTAAATACTCTCAAAGGAAAAACCTGTAACATTATTAATAACAACTTGTAACCCAGTTCAAACAACCAGACAGCAGCTTTCCTTTGATTATGATTCTTTTCCTTGTTTTATCTATTGTGATCCTACAGATAAATACACTTATGAAACAATTTTTTTTCAGTTATTATCTGTCATAACTACACTGAGGTGACAAAAGCCATGGCATAGCGATATCCGCATGTACAAATAGCGGTAGTATCGCAAAGAATAAAAGGGCGGTGCATTGGCGGAGCTGTCATTTTTACTCCGGTGTTTCACGTGAAACGATTACCGACGTGATTACAGTCGCACTACGGGAATTAACAGACTCTGACGCCGGAATTGGAGCTAGACGCACGGAGAATTACACTTGGGAAATCGTTGCGGAATTCAATATTCCGAGATACACAGCGTCAAGGGTGTGCCGGGAATAGCGAATTTCAGGTATTACCTCTCACCACGGACAGCGCACTGGGCGACGGCCATTACTTAACGACCGAGAGCAGCGGCGTTCGCATTGAGTTGTCAGTGCCAAAAGACAAGCAACACTACGTGAAATGACCGCATAAATCGATATGGAACGTGCGACGTACGTATCCGTTACGAAAGTGCAGCGAAATATGACGTTAATGTATTACGGCGACCGACGACCGACGCGAGTGTTTTGGCTAACAGCACATCGGCAGCAGCTCTTCCCTGGCCTCGTAAGCATATCGGTTGGATCCTAGACGACTCGAAAGTGGTGGCTTGGTCAGATCAGTCCCGTCTTCGGTTGGCTAGTACTGATGATAGGGTTCGAGGGTGGCACAGGCCCCAAGAAGTCATGGACCCAAGTTATCAACAAGGCACTCTGCAAGCTGATGGTGGCTCCATAATGGTGTAGGCTGTCTCTCTATGAAATGGACTGATTCCTCTGATCCAACTGGACCGATCATTGACTGGAAATTGTTATTTTTGGCTACGTGGAGATCACTTGCAGCCATGCTTGGACTTCATGTTCCCAAACAACGATGGAATTTTTATGAACGACGGTTCGCCATGTCACCGAGCCGCCATTGTTCGCGAGAAGTCTGAATAACATTCTGGACAGTTCGAGCGAGTGATCTGGCCTCCCTGATCGCTCAACATGAATCCCGTGGAACGTCTATGGGACATAAACGAGAAGTCAGTCCGTGCAAAAAATCGTGCACCAGCAACACTTTCGCAGTTAGGGTGACTATAGAGGCAGTGTGGTTCAGTATTTCTCCAGAGGACATCCAAAGACTTGCTGAGTCCATGCCACGTCGAGATGCAGCACTACGCCGGCTAAAACGAGATCCGACAAGATATTAGGAGCTATTCTATGTCTTTCGTCACTCCAGTGTATACTATAGAGGCAGCATGGCTCAACATTTCTGCAGGGGACATCCAACGACTTGTTGAGTCCGTGCCACTTCGAGTTGCTTCCAGGTAAAAGAAGATCCGACACGATGTAAGTAGCTGTTCCACGACTTTTATCACCTCGGTGTGTACGGAGTTTCATCCATTCGAAATCTTTCATGTCACTGAAACTGCTTCCTCAGTTAAGTAGACTTACACTTTGCCTGGTCGAAGCGGAACCATGGTTTTATAAAAGTGGCATTTACTTGATATAGGTATAATACTGATTCGTAGAATTCAGTTCATACAAACATCAACAGATAATAAATCAATTTATTTACTATAAGTAACGCAAATATGTAACTATCACCACACGATTGCCGCTGCGCTTATTGGTCTACCTGCATGTTGTGATCTGTTCCGGGTTAACAACAACCGCTGGCACTAAGATGTAAATCGCAAGAGCAGAGAAACCTATGAGACGTCGTCAGCCAATAGTTGGCTGACTAGGACCGCACCACGAAAGGAGCGACCTCTATATGAAGAGAATATAAGCGCCGCTCCTGCCAGCCTCGGCCTACACAATAAAGTGAAACTATTTCTCACACCTTATCACTCCAGAAGAAAAAATCGCCAAAGGCGATCACTGTTTGGACACAACATGAAAAAAAAGCGCCTCGGCGGGACAGTAGATGACGGACACTAGTATCCCGGACAATAGAAGAAGCGCACTAGAAGAGAGGACTAGAAGAGCCGTGATTTGTGACCCATATCCGTTAGTTGCATGGACATTGTATATAGCGAAAGACATTGATTATTTGCATGTCGCCAATTAATTACGACACGACATTGTAAATCAAAGTTAAGTATTGTCAACCTACTTTATTGTAATAAAAACCAATAATGTGATTTGCTTGAATTGATGTATGTTGTTGTTGTTGTGGTCTTCAGTCCTGAGACTGGTTTGATGCAGCTCTCCATGCTACTCTATCCTGTGCAAGCTTCTTCATCTCCCAGTACCTACTGCATCCTACATCCTTCTGAATCTGCTTAGTGTATTCATTTCTTGCTCTCTCTCTACGATTTTTACCCTCCATGCTGCCCTCCAGTACTAAACTGGTGACCCCTTGATGCCTCAGAATATGCCCTACCAACCGATCCCTTCTTCTAGTCAAGTTGTGCCACAAATTTCTCTTCTCTCCAATTCTATTCAATACCTCCTCATTAGTTATGTGATCTACCCATCTAATCTTCAGCATTCTTCTGTACCACCACATTTCAAAAGCTTCTATTCTCTTCTTATCTAAACCATTTATCGTCCAGGTTTCACTTCCATACATGGCTACACTCCATACAAATACTTTCAGAAACGACTTCCTGACACTTAAATCTATACTCGATGTTAACAAATTTCTCTTCTTCAGAAACGTTTTCCTTGCCATTGCCAGTCTACATTTTATATCATCTCTACTTCGACCATCATCAGTTATTTTGCTCCTCAAATAGCAAAACTCCTTTACTACTTTTAGTGTCTCATTTCCTAATCTAATTCCCGCAGCATCACCCGATTTAATTCGACTACATTCCATTATCCTCGCTTTGCTTTTGTTGATGTTCATCTTATACCCTCCTTTCAAGGCACTGCCCATTCCGTTCAACTGCTCTTCAAAGTCCTTTGCTGTCTCTGACAGAATTACAATGTCATCGGCGAACCTCAAAGTTTTTATTTCTTCTCCATGGATTTTAATACCTACTCCGAACCTTTCTTTTGTTTCCTTACTGCTTGCTCAATATACAGATTGAATAGCATCGGGGAGAGGCTACAACCCTGTCTCACTCCTTTCCCAACCACTGCTTCCCTTTCATGTCCCTCGACTCTTATAACTGCCATCTGCTTTCTGTACAAATTGTAAATAGTCTTTCGCTCCCTGTGTTTTACCCCTGCCACCTTTAGAATTTGAAAGAAAGTATTCCAGTCAACATTGTCAAAAGCTTTCTCTAAGTCTACAAATGCTAGAAACGTAGGTTTGCCTTTCCGTAATCTTTCTTCTAAGATAAGTCGTAAGGTCATATTGTTGTATAGCTATCCAAAAGACAGCATCCTTTCGGCACTCTATAAGAGACAAGTGGGCAGGACACCACACGACCCTCCGCTCATGCTGTCGTTTAGGCAGTGCAGCAACCATAAATTCCTCTGCTTGAGGTTTACAGTCGCATTCGATCTGACAAAACGCTGGTTGAGTGACACAGCGTGGGAGGCTTTATCGTCCCTACTGTGGAGGCAGCTGGCGCTGATACGTTATATTCGCACCAGCTGGCTTCTGGTACACTGAACAAACAGCCGACAACGGGAATACGAACGACACGGAATATCACAGACTCGCGTATTCTTACTGCCTGTATTGTTACATGCGGTCCGGAAACCTCTGTTAACTGAAGATTTCTGTTGAACTCTAATCGCCATTCTATAAACAGGCAGTCAGTTCACTTTTTACTTTGCGCCCAAAGTACGAGAGCATGCTACCGACTAGTGTCTCCGAATTTTTTGTGTGAAAACCCTTAAATCATTTTGAATAAAACAAACGTTATTAATATTCTAAATCTTTATTCTTCATGTCTACTTATTTTTTAACACAGTTACCCTGGCGGCGAACACATCTATCTCATCGAGACGCTAGTTTGTTGATACCGTCACAGAATTTTTGACCTGACGGAGGCACAACGTCACCTCTGCTTGCATTGCTTCGTCACTACCAAAGTGAAGTCCTCGAAAGTGTTCATTAAGTTCTGGAAAGAAATGAGGCCAAGTCGAGACTGTATGGATGACGATCGATGAAGGTGAAGCCAATGCGTCGGACTGCAACAATGTCGCAACGCTCGTGCGTGGTCTGGCATTGTCATTCTGAAGGAGAGGATGCTCTGTGTGTGAACAGACTTTTCGAGTTCATGTTTCCAGTTTTCTCACTCGCCGACACAGGTGCGGTACATAGCACCATGTTACACTCTACAATCCGGAGCTCTCCAGCGGGAGAGGGCTGTAACTTGCGTCAGTGGAACGAGATGGCCGACCGAGCAATATTCGTGACATGTAATACCTCAACCAATATTGAGAACAGAATAATAAATTCGGAGGCATTACTTTTCAGCACGCCCTCGAGTTTGTCAGTGTATCGTTACTGACGACTATTCTACAGATGTTGAGGTGCTCCCACCCGCTACGCGTTGTAGGAGATACTAGTCCGAGTAATTTAGCACCGCAATAAACACGGCATAGGACATTACCCTGGGCTAAAGCTACTGCCAACTGTTCCATGTTTGCGGTGTGAATCCGCTACACTGTGGACACAACACACGAGACATAACTCCTCCGCACAAAAAAAAAAGAGGTCATCAGTCCCCTAGAACTTAGAAATACTTAAACGTAACTAACCTAAGGACATCACACACAACCATGCCCGAGGCAGGATTCGAACCTGTGACCGTAGCAGTCGCGCGGTTCTGGACTGAGGCACCTAGAACAGCTCGGCCACCGCGGCCGGCCCGCACAAATACAAAAGAAATGCACATACACTGTGAAATGGAAATGATAGCTCCGCGCATGGATACGTAGAACACGACTCTCACACCAGCTTTAAAATGCAATTTGTTGTAGTCCTCATGTTCAGATTACTAAACCACATCTCAGTATGTTTACAATATATATTAGTCTTCGATTGTCACCCCGGGGCAAACAAAGTCGACCTAGAAAGAAGGTTGGAGATCGACTCTGACTAGTTGTTGGTCGACTGGATATTTATGGGAGAAACAAGTAGATCTTGAATTAGTACGCCTGAAGTGATTCAGAGGAACCACAAAAATCTAATTCATCATGAGCTACAGAATTTTATGTCAGCTCCTACTCAATAAAACAGTAGCTTTTGATGCTGGAGGACGGTAGAAACATGTACAAAAATGAAACACGCAATTTTAACAGCAGTTTTCACGAGAGCGTACAATAATAGACTTGATCTGAAGCTGAAATTATGGTTTCGATCATAAAAGACAGGATCTCCTTTATATATGAAATCTCTGGAGAGCATTGCCAGCTTCTACAACAGAAGCATCTACCATAGCTCCTTTAACAGAAAGGCGATTGACAGCTTCAGATAATAATCAAAACTGTAGGTCGAATCCCCATCGGCGGCTTGGCCAGGAGTTGTATCCTGAGTCATCCACCCACGACTTACGGAGGCAGAGAAAGATTATATCCACCTGCAAAACACAGGCACTGGGGTTTTACCTCCCTTAAAATTGGGAATAACGTATGGTGAGCCTGTGAATGAAATAAACCATTCGGAAAACAGGCGTAAAATGTTTTCCCGAAGACATATTATTACCGCTCTCAAACGACGCTGAAATGGGAATGTAAAGACGAAATTTCGGTAAAATTTGCCTGCAACATATCTCTGTATGCAAAAACAGTGAATAAAGAAGAAGAAACTCTGGTGAAATGTGCCTGAAACATATCTCTGTATACAAAAACAGGGAATAAAGGGGCGGGGACAAAATCTAAAGACGCGGTCAAGGTATGGAGAGAGAAAAAAAAAAACACAGAAACATACAAAGCAACTAAGTTGTGAGAATAAATGTAAAAGAATGAGAACCAAGGTACCTAACGAGGTACAAAACAAGTAATAACAGAATGGTAACGTGGAAGGTCTTAGAGAAGAGGACGGGCATCGAGCAGTCCATAAAACGATCAACGAGAATCACAGAGGCTTCGTCAGTCTTGTGCTAATGCGTAGAGATGAACAATCTAGCGATCCACACTACACGAATCATAGCAACCTAGTGTCAGACTAATTCCTTAACTTCAGCTGACAGCTTTTCCACTGCAATCGGACCATTTCATCAGCGGAAGAAGATTCCAATTTTTAAGAGCAGCAAGAAAATCAAAGTACCCTATGTCGAGACATGATTTGCTAAACGATTGTTACGACTACTATGTACTGCGATTTGGAGACCTTGCTTCCTTCTGAAACACGTAAATCTTTTTAGTTGTTACAATGTCCTGAATAGTTGGCAACAGTGGAATAAAGAACACTGTTGACAACTACTACAATATACATAGTAGGAGGTTTCACTGCAATCGCGAACACGTCGAATCTTAATGATGAATTCATGCACATCACTGCAAACTCAAAGCGCACTTTTAACACCACATTAGTATCCGTGATCTGCTAGAGCTGTCGATCTTTGCAACAACTCGAAGGGAAAGTACAACAACTATTATGAATCTCTGAGAAATTTCTATTTCAGAAGTAGTTTCTTCAATAAAATTATTTTCATTATCTCTTGAACGTAATGTTGCTTTATGGAGAATCTGACGCAGTACAGTACAATAACATGACTCAATAACAGTCCAGTGTCAGATCATATATAGAATCAATTCAACCGTTTTCTATGTATCGTGAAAGTGTAGTACCATGAAGATCGCTACATTCAGTATGATTCTGATTCTGGGATGTTGAGTGCAATGCCCGCCACATTGACGTATCCTGTGTATAACCGATCATTAGCTAGTAGACGTTTCTTTTCTGTGTCTAGAACCATTAAAATACTATAAATACAACGAAAGTACGGAAATTAAAGCGTTTTCTGTTACCAGGTAAACCGATATGTTGTTATTGCAATCTTCGGTCCGGAGACCGGTTTGATGCAGCTCCCAATGCCAGTCTATCCTGTGCGACCCTCTTCATCTCCTCTGGACATTCTAGGCAAGTCACTGATAGTGAGAAAGTTACGAACTTCATCTAGCTGCAGTACGGCCCATCAAAGAGAGAAAAGAAAGTTTTAAACGAAACTTACGCAAGTCGGTAAAATGCGACTAATGCTTGAACGCTGCAGTGTGCCTTTTATCTGTTCTCAGAAGGAACTATAAAAACAAATAATAAACGCTGAAAGCTGACGATTTTACAGTTGTTTACAACTTCGTCTACCTTCATCCAGGAACTTTCGCAGTTTACTGCACCTAATTAAGCATCTCTGAAGAACTATTATCAGATTTTAACAACCCTCATTCAGTCCTTAGCTGGGACAAATAACCAAAGCAAATAAAACCTGCTGGCAAAAGAATCATTCTGCGCCACTCGAGACCATACTGTAGAACGTCTTAAGAATTCGGGATGTGCACAAACTAACACATAATAATAATATACTTTAAACAAGCAATACTACACATGCTCCAGATCGTGAAACAGCTTCATCACTGAATCACAATAAACTGCAAAACGAGTGGAATCTTTACTACAGTCGAGCTGAATGAAAACAGTCGACCAATAAAAGCTGTACTATTTTCTTCACTGTCATAGTAGGGGAAAACGGTTAGACTTCAGCGTCCCATAGGGCTCATTAGAAGCGGAGCACTAATTCTATTCGACAAGGATACCATCGTTTAAAATACTCAGGTTTATATCAGGCCAAAACTTGAACCCTTGTAACTTAAACATTACGAATTACGCATCTACCACTTTCCATCCCATTCAGATAATTCCTTCGTGGTGCGCAGTTCAGTGTCAGGGCGAATACGCTGCCAAAGCGTAGCTCGACTCTATTCGGGAATATCTGTGAGGCTTTCAGAGTGGATCGCAAATCCTGTCTTTGTTCTTCTTTTCTATGTCGTTGGGAGTGATTATAATGCAGCATGCGGCATCATCATATTAAAGCGCGATCAACTTCGGCAAGACCGTGGCCACAAGTAACAAGTCCAGGAGGGCGAGGAGGAGAGGGGTGGCGTTTATTAAGGATCCAGGAACCGAAGGAGAGTACAAATCGTGTTCCAGCGAATAGGCGTAAGTTGCAAGTCTTCTCAGGTGCCTTAGAAAGTCAAGTTCACAGCGAATGGATTTTTTTCTTCCCCTCACTGCAGTCACTGCCTGCGCGTTTTTAATACCTTCTAAGAAATATTCCTTCCTGACAGCTTTGCCGTCGACAGATTGAAAAAGTCAGGCCTTTTCCGACTGCGGTGGCACTCTCCGCGAGACCTGTTATTAAAACCTTTAGAGACAGCAGGTTTCGCTACTGGGTCTGCATCGTTATTACTGGGAGTGCGGTTTGGTGCACTAGTTCCATCGCCATACTGAAATGAGAACCGACTCGGAAGAAGAACACACAGCTGCAACGCCTAAACCTCTCCTAGTTCATTGTCAGTAAGTGGTTTCCTACTCATTTGCTCCAGCATTCATGCTTCTTTCTCAGATACGTCAATTCCTACACCACAGCTAATAATTATTATACTGTTACTGATCTGAAGAATTTTAAATGCTAACAAAAAATTAAAAATATTACATTCCAAGTATTCAAACTTCTGCGACTGAAAGTAGTTTGAGAAGGTGCTAATGTAACACAGTGGCCAGTTGTACGATTATTGTATTCAGAGCGTGAAATCTCGAGAAATTCATGGAAGGATTATGGAAAAATACGGCAATAGATACATAAACGAAAAAAAGTATAAGTGGAGTAGGTGTATGTTCCGGCGTAACATCAAAAAGTGATTCAAATGGCTCTGAGCACTATGGGACGTAACTTCTGAGGTCATCAGTCCCCTAGAACTTAGAACTACTTAAACCTAACTAACCTAAGGACATCCATGCCCGAGGCAGGATTCGAAACTGCGACCGTAGCGGTCTCGCGGTACCAGACTGAAGCGCCTACAACCGCTCGGCCACATCGGCCGGCGGCGTAACATCAAGCGCCCGCACGTCAGCTTGGAACTATACAGCAGAGAAGGCTGTGAGACAACGTCAGCTAATAGAACGCTGCCTAGAACGAAACCACGACAGGAGCGACACCTATACGAAGAGAACGTAAGCGCCGCTCCAGCTAGCTTCGGCCGCACTAGAAGAGCCGCACCAGAAGACGAGTCGTGATCCAAACGGTTTAGCCAGTTGTGACCCTTATTAATTGCTTGCATGGAAATTTTATTCATCGAAGGGCATGGATTATTTGCATGTCGCCAATAGTTTGCGACACCTCTTTGTAAAAAGGTAAAGGTAAGTATTGTCAATTTAATTTACCGTAAAAAGCTTCATTAATAAGATTTGCTTGAATTGTTGACTAGATATCCGAGAAAACAGCTTCCTAGGCACCCTATATGAGATGAGTGAGTAGGGTCCCAGTGTTCGTGCGTTTAACAGTGGACGAGTAATTATTATTGATGAGCCATGCTTCGGTTATCCTAGCGTGGTTCTTTCCGATGAGGGTTTGAAATGTTCTGGTGCCATGTTACGTGGGGAAGAGTATATTTCTCAATTAGTTTTGTCCTGGGAATTGAGAATCACTTTGAAATACTGCACAGTGCGCATTGAGTGCTCCAGTGATGAACAATAAGATGAAGATTCCACGTAGATTTTGGTGTGATATGATGTTGACGGAGACGGCTCTCTTGCACACAGTGTTAATAGCAAAGACGTAGGTGCATCATTTTAAGCCATAACGCATAAAGGCTTTCTCCAAAAGGGAGCCCACGTTTCGTACTGCCAAGAAGAAATTAAAGTCTCAACCCTCAGCCTGTAAAGACCTTTTCGTTATTTTCTGGGATATGAATCGAGTGATCTTTAACACTTTCCGCTAAACACTCGATAATGACCAATAAAAGCAGGAACTAGTTGTGAAACGAAGTAGAGCTCTATATAAATACAGCCTAACTGGAAAAATGGACTTTAATTTCAAAAATGGCTCTGAGCACTATGGGACTCAACTGCTGAGGTCATAAGTCCCCTAGAACTTAGAACTACTTAAACCTAACTAACCTAAGGACAACACACACATCCATGCCCGAGACAGGATTCGAACCTGCGACCGTAGCGGTCGCGCGGTTCCAGACTGTAGCGCCAGAACCGCTCGGCCACCAGCGGCCGGCGGACTTTTATTTATTTAATTTTTGGCTGTGGTCCCTACTATGAGGAAGATGCATGAATAGTACAGGGGTTGGACAAAAATATGAAAACACCACGAGAAATGCATGCTCGAACATAAATGTAGACGCTAGCCAATCCTGAAGGTTGCGCTGTTGTACGGGGTGTTCAAAAAGTCTCTCCGCAGTGCC
This sequence comes from Schistocerca nitens, assembly GCF_023898315.1. Taxonomy (NCBI): domain Eukaryota; kingdom Metazoa; phylum Arthropoda; class Insecta; order Orthoptera; family Acrididae; genus Schistocerca; species Schistocerca nitens. The sequence continues at coordinate 673,095,187 of NC_064617.1, read as the reverse complement.
GTATGATTGTTAGCCGCGAGTGCCGTATGCCGCAGTGAACATACCGAAATGAAACTCAGTGAAATAAAAGTTATTAATTTATTTAATATTCATTTTTACTTACAAATTTTCACATTAAATGTTGAAAGTGTCCCCCCTGTTGTTGAATACACAATTCAATTCGTCTAATCATGTTTCCAAACACAAGCTGTAACATTTCTTCTGTAACAGAAGCAGGTAAGTGGATATTTGCAGTTTTCAATTCATCGATGAATTTTGGACGGTTTTTATAGACAGCTACTATCGCTGCACCGCAGAAGAAAAAGTCAGGTGGTGTTAGGTCAGGCGATCGTGGAGGCCAAAGCCCCTGTGAAATTATGCGATCACCAAAAAGAAGTCACACTGAAACGCGATCTGTATGCTCCATCTTGTTGAAAATAACCATTCGGTATTTCACTTAACACAAATTCTCCTATGAATGGGTACAGAATAATACTGCAGTATCGTTGTGCGTTTATTATTTCGTTGAAAAATATGGAACCCACAATCCGCCGTCTAGATATTGCAATCCCAACTCCTATTTTCACAGAATGAAGTGGTTCCTCATGAATACACAATGGATTTGCAGTACTCCCACATACAAGAATATTGCGAGTTCAGGTACCCGGATAAATGAAACTACGCCTCATCAGTGACAAACGTTTCATTAAGAATATCCCTTACATTTTGTTGAATAAAATTTTTGAACCATTGACAATAATGTAGTCTCTTACCATCATGATCAGTATTTTTCAGTTCTTGCACGACTGTCACTTTGTATGGGAAAAGTTCTGATTTTTTCCTTACAGCTGTGTGGGCCGTTCCGACACTAACATCGATTTTCTGGGCGAGTTTTCATACTGACTTGTTCATACTCGTGGACATTTTATCGGAAATATCGAGTAGTTTATCCTCAGACAAAACACTAGGCCGGCCACGTCTCGGTGCATCTGTCACTGAACCCGTACTTCGAAATTTGTTAATCAGATCTCGCACAGTATCGCGATGTGGGAGTGTTGTCTCCGGGAAAACTGAATTAAAAGTTTGACGAACTGAAACTGTGTATTTACCGCCAGCTTTAATCACTTGTTCGACTAAAAACATACGTTTTTCAATGGTTAGCATTTTAACAGTGACAAAAACGAAACGAACAAAGGAACTAAACTTAAAAATTTTACGTCAACACGTAACGACACACACCAACAATACTCCTGTTGCTGGCTGAAATAAATAAAACAGTGGAATGTTGTGAGAGTCCATTAGAAGGGAAGTAACCCAGGCAGGCGAACACTCATACGGCACGCGCGGCTATCATACGGCACTGCGGAGAGACTTTTTGAACACCCCGTATTTCACCACGTACGGCATCTGTGCAACGTCCTCAATACGCTGTAAGTGTTCGTGGCCAGAACCGTGTTCTGTGTGGTTGTAAGTGCGTTAGGTCACAGCTGAGTGAATTCGGACGTGGGCAAATTGTTGGTATGTTACGGTGGGTGCTTCCATAACCAAGGTTTCCAAAGTGTTTGGTGTTTCAAAAAGAACCGTATCAAAGATTAATCTCGCATACAGGGAATTGTAAAAATATCATTCGCTAAATCACAAGCACGGACGAAAGTGTGTATTGACAGATCGTGACGAAAAATAAGAGGACGACAGCTGCAAAACTCATTGCAGAACTGAACGTCACACTCGCGAGCCCTATCAATACGAAAACAACTCGAAATGAGCTCTAAAAACAGGGCGAAATGGAATCCCAAAACCACTCGTCAATGACGCAAATGGCTGTAACAGGAAAACGTGGTGCCGAAATCATAAAACCTGGTCTATGGAGCAATGGGAGAAAGTCTTTTGGTTGGATGAGTCACTGTTTCCAACTTCTGGTCGAGTTTACTCTCCAAGAGTGAAACACGGCGGAGATAGGTGACGATTTGGGCAGCAATATCGTGACATTCCCTGGGCTCCAAGGTTCTCTGCATGATCGCATTACCGATCAAGTCCATCCCATGGTACAATGTTTGTCCCGAATGGTGATGCCGTGTTCCAGGACGACAGAAGCTCCCTTCGCTCACCACATCTCATTATTATTGAGTCTTTGTGGCCTACTTAGGAGAGAAGGGCGTCTGATCGCTATCCACCTCCGTCATCGTTACCCGAATTTGCAACTATTTTGCAGAACAGTGGTATAGAATTCCCTTGAAAACCATACAAGACCTGTATATATCCATTCGGAGACGACTGGAAGCTGTTTTCAACGCCAACAGTTTCCCTACATTGTATTAGGCGTGCTAACGTGTTGTATTTGTGGTTTTTCCCTACATGTTTCCACACCCTTAACGATGAAGGAAATAATGCCAGCTAAGCTGTCACAGAAGAATTCTGCGCAGAGGCATCTTCCTCCTTCACGGCAACTTACGTCGCCGCATAGCAGCTGCATACCTCAACGTGATTCAGAAACTGAAATTTCAGAAATTTCAGTATCTCCAATATTAACGATGAAGTCGATCCCTTTGATAGTATGAGTTCATAACGTAGATTTTCGGCCGTTTCTTAAATCATGTTGACTGAAATCCTCACCTTTTACGTGAACAACATGCTGGATAATTACTTCCCTTGACATGGAACACGTCGTAATGCGAAGTAGCCTCGCTGACGAGACAAAACCATACTGGAAAAAATTCTTTGAGTCCTTATGTAAGTAATTAAGGAAACGCACGTTTTGCCCGTGCGTTAGAAAATAATACTTTATTTCACACGTCCTAGGCTTCAGGGTACAAGCCACTTTCAGTGGTTTGTTGTGGGAGAAATTTTCCGCTTTTATTACTGTTATTAATTGCACATCTTTTTGTACAGACAAATTTTTATTAAGTCTATTGTATACTGCTGTATGTCAAAACTCTGGTGATTTAGCTTTATCACGTTTTATAAATCTTCGGACGTCGTATTCAGGAAACATACTCTCTCTTTCTTATTGTTTTTATTTCTTGTTTCTTGCAAACCACCATCCGTAGTTCAACACGAAAGAATCAAAAATGCTTCAGTGCTTCAGTAAATAAGACAGTCACCATTGATCATGCAGTAAAATTCTCGTCCTTTTGTGCACTAGCACTTGCCGATAACCTTCTAACCAATAGCTTGAAGCTTATATGAAAAATTAGTGAGGTTACGCCATATGGGTCATCTTACTGTGTGGCCAAAATGTGGGTATGTCTTCCCTGGGAACACAATGTATGTTGCAACGCCTCCTGGCTCGCTACCTCGGTCAGTTCCGCCGTCCGAGCAGAGTCCGTCAACTGTGACGCGGCTGGGGGACCGGTTGCGAACACCTGCCTGTCTAGCTGCAGTTGGCGCTCGCTTCCCGGTAGCCTCAAAAATTCGCGAACGACCGCATCGCATGTAGCGAAATTAGGTTTTCGGGCTGATGGCGTTACGCTAGCGCGCCTCTTGAGGGTCGGCTTCCGCTCTCCACCTGCAGGATCTCGCTGGCGCCGGTTAGAACGAGAGAACGCCCGCTGGCCGCTCCAGAATAGAATCGGGGCCGCACTCGCCTTTCCAGGCGGAGAAAACCGGCGGTGTGGTCACTGGGGGCAAGCGAGATCCCCTGTAGAACCCTAGACAAACCTCCTCTTTACTACTCATGCGCGCTGCTCTACCTCGCACATAGCAATCTTTCATGACACCATCTAGGGGTGTATCTTACAAGAGGAAGCTATGGAAACTAATGTCTGAAGAAAACTCCTGATTTGAAAAGGAACAAAAAAACACATTTCAACTTACGATCTGGAATGGTCGTTTACCATAATAGATAACAATACTTTTATACTCTCGGTTAAGCTGGACTTTGTTTAGTATTATATATTAGATGAGATTAGAATAGATTATATTCAGTTTTCGTTCGATAGACCCAAAAGCCCACGATTCTCCTGGCTGTTAAACATATCGGAAAGTGTAATATTAAATACATAAACATCTGAATATAACACTCACTACCCTGATCATTTACCAGGAGATTGTCAAAATAGGTGAATACATAATAGTAAACTGGAACTGCTAATCTTTGCAGAATTAATACTCTGTAAGAATGAAAGATAGTTACGCACTTTTAATACATTTATCATACACAAAATACCCAATATTGAATGTTGTGACCAAGTTTTGTCAAAACTGAAATCTTACACACATTTTTATTTAAGATGGTCTACCATCCCCTGCTAAGACTATCGTCTATAGAGTAGAAGTAGTTGCCTATCAAAAAGTCTTTCAAACTGTGTTTAAACTGTGCTTCATCTGAAACTAAGTGTTTTATGGTTGCTGGTAATTTATTGAAAATGTGTGTTCCTGAATATTGAACACCTTTCTGGGCCAACGTAAGTGATTTAGGTCTTTTTAAAAGACTATTCTGACACCTGACATCAATCGCATTACAAATACAGACTTGTTTAGGCGCTTCAGCAATTCTCTCCAACTGAATTTATTATCGAGTTGTAATCCCAGAAATTTAAGTGTCAATCTCTTGTATCAAAATGTCTTCATATGTTATACATGACCTGGAAAGAAATTTCTTACAGGTTCTGAACTGCATTTAGTGGGTATTTTGAAAGTTTACTGACAGTGAATTAGCTTTAAACCATTTATTAATGCCAGCGAAAGTTATATTCGCAGTCATTTTTAAATCTGCACTTGACTTGCTATTTATTGCAATGCTTATATCATCTGCAATTAAAAACAAACTTAATATATGGAAATGTAATAGACGAGAGGTCATTAATGTACACAAGAAAAAGCAACAGACCCAAGATGGAACCTTGAGGAACACCACATGTAAGTAATTCCCAATCAGATGAAGACTGATTACTTACTCCTACGCATTTCACAACGACATCCTTTATTTCCTGTTAATTAGGTGAAACTCAAACCATTTTTCAGCAGTGCCAGTGACCCACTACTACTGTAATATACTTAAGAGAATGCTGTGATTCACACATTCAAAGTCTTTTGACAAGTCACAGAAAATGCCAGTTGCCGCTAACTTGTTATTTAATGAATTAAGTACATTCTCATTGTATGCTTAAAGAATATTCTCTATATCGGAAACCTTAAGGAACTCAAACTGGACTTGCACCCTATATCATTTATAGTCAGATGCTTAAGAAGACGCTTGAACACATATTTTTGAAAAATTCGGTAAACGTGAAATTGTTCTATAGTTTTACAATATCTCTTTACCCCCCTTCTTATAAAGAGGCTAAACGTCAGTATAATTTAGCCAGTCTGGAAATGTTCCGCTTATAAGAAATTGATGACGCAAATAACTTAAGACATAACTCAAGTCCCATGAACACTCTTTGACTAGCTTTCGTGGTATGTTATCATAACCATTAGGATACTTCGATTTTATGGATTTTATGAGGGATGCTACTGCTTTGGGAGAAGTGAGTGTCATTTACATTTTACTGACGTTATTTGTAGAGACTGGTCTCAGATATTACAGTGCACTCTTTACTGAACCTGATAATCGCAAGCTGTCAGAGATAGAGCGGATAGATCACATCATGGAGAACAATCTTTATTAGAGACAAAGCGTTAGCCGAGAGTTCCTACCGATGTTAGGTGTCCTTCGTATTCGTCGATCCGACGACATTTCACCGAACTAGTAAGGCCTACTAACGAAGTGTGCAA